>NC_081407.1:531836190-532436190 GCF_030272615.1 Cryptomeria japonica
AAAAGAACACCATGCTTTTTGGAGCAACATTTCCAAATAGATCTTAGCTAATCATTGCCTTGAAAGTTAAAAAGAATATTGTGTGCCTTGTCTCGAAAGTGGAAGGTATATGCTCTTCCCTTAATTGGGTGACCAAAAAACCAAACCACTCTTTCATTCTTTCTTTTACTTCAAGCACTTAAAACCTTTAGAAGGCCTACCCTCCTGAGTTTCCCTTAGAGTGCCATTAATGGCCGGTGAAATGGGAACAACCTAAGTGGGAAACGACTTTAGCACCAAGTGTTCCAACCCACTATAATCAAATGTTGAGGCTGACAAAAGTCCCCTTTCAATGGTTTTGCTCAGCGATTAGTCTTCCCTGAGTATCTTTAAGATATGTAAAGCCTTTGTTCTAAAGGCTGGGAAGCCTTAGGAGGGAGTTTATCAATGAAGACTGAATGAAAGCTTGATTATGAACCTTAGCATTAGAAACTTTGAACCAAGTCAGTTGCCAAACATTAGCAATATCATAGTGCAAGGGTGGGGAAGAATCTGCTCCCAAGATCACTCACATATATCTCCCAAGATAACTACTCATATTGTGAGGAAATTCACTTTGGGTTAATTTCTGGCAAAAGGCAAAAATACGGGCACCCCCTAGGGGGTGACAAGGTTGTTTGAGCTGACGGAGTATCGAGACTAGTGGGCTATGATATTTTCAATGACCCTTGAATAAAGAGTCTTCTTGATCTATCTTTTTGTAATCCAAACCAGTGAAAACATTAGGGATTTGAAAACATCGTCAAAGGAACATACACTATTTGATTAGCATAGACAAGTTGTTATCTCTTCTATCTGCTATGTTTTCAAATCATTTTCAAAAAATCATCCATCAAGTCACAAAAGCTATGTTTCAACATCATAGCAAAAACACCAAAAATGGAGAAATCGGGACAATTAGTGTGTAGGGGCAACAACCTAGCACATCTCAACCATCTAGTAGTGCATTTCAACCAACAACTAGCACTTTTATCACATAATCATTATCATACCAGTGAGAATACAGATAATGCTTGTGAACATCATTGTAGCACATACAAGCATCATCCTAGTGCATTCAAAGCATATTATAGTGCTTTCATGCCAAACATCAGCACATTATAGGGACATATTAGCGCATAACCTATCCAATAATTTTATTATTAAACAGTCTGAAATAACACATTGGAGAGGCAACATAGTGCATAGTAAACATTCTATAGCACTTTGAAAACATCCTTTAGTGCATCAGGTCTCTGTCTTAGCGCATGGTCAATATTAGTGAAAAGCAGAGAGTAAACCAATCACTTTGGAAAAAATTTATCAATAGTTTCAAATACCATTTTGGGTCCTTCGACAAATCCAACAACAAAACTTCGAAAAAGGATCATAAGTGAGAAAATTTTGAATCCAACAAAGCAATCTTAGAAAAAAATTTCTAATCATCAACTACCTTGAGATCAGACTTCATCCAACAAAATTAAGGAGCATCAGAAGAAGTGATCAAAGTTCCACCATCCAATGAATCCTATCAAAACAATACCTAGTTAGGTCCTCAAGTTGTCAAATTAAGTTTCTACATCAGGAAACTTGACTCATATCATTTGACACACTTTATCATGGAGGCGAATCGAACTAAGCCTCTACTTGATAAAGTAAACTTGAGTTTTCAAAACAAAGTATCCATATCCAACATCAACATCAAGATCAACATTTGATCATTCGTATATGACCACTCCGCATATTTTGAGAAGAAGAAGTCTTCATCAAAATACTAAGTTGAAGAAGAGACAACCTAGTTCTAAGGCACTTATCAAAAAGAATAAATTTCTCTATATCAACCATCAACTCTTTGCTTTGCATTGCGCAATCTTGCATCATATGTAGTTGTATATCCAGGAAAAAACAAACAAATTTGACAAAAGAGGCTTTGAGAAGTAGGGCTTACATTCAAAAAGTAGCATTCAACCAATGCCTTAATAGTGGAGGAAAGATTAACCCCTCTTTGTTTCCAAAGTTCCTTATCACTTATAATGAGGCTTGGCCTAAGCCACCAACTCCACCAAGAACCCCAATAGAAGAAGAAGAATTCATTACAGTAGAGATATATTTATGCCTGCTATCACTCGATCTCTAAGAAACAAAAAGAAGGAATCACAACCAGAATCAAGTATGTGTCGTAGACTGTCCAATCCTTTTGATTAATATGAAAATATGGGAGAAACAAAGATCACTGAAGAACTTCTCCAAGAATATCAAGAGAACATGTCTTTCCAAAAACTCATAGAAAAACTTATAGAAGTAGATAAGGAAAAATATCTACTCATGATAACTAGAAAAGGAGTCAACATTCCTGAAGATTTTGACATAGAAAACCTAAGGAATATAGATGAGAGAATTTCAATAACAAGATCAAGAAACTATGCCTATCAAGAACAACGAAGAGAAGAAGAGGTGCATGATCAAGAAAACATACACAACCAAGATCGCACCCACGAACAAGACCATACCCACAATCAGGACAATCTTAATGAATGAGGGAAAGCTCTCCATTGAAGGAAAAATGCACCCATGGATGCTCTTACATAGCAACTCCAAACACTTCAAAGACAAATGCAGGACATGTAACAAGAAACTACAGTATGATACTCCTTAGATGAAATTTGTCCTTATCCTTTTGATAGGAAATTGAACATGGTACCTTTTCCCCCAAATTCAGATATACCAAAGTACAACAAATACAATGGTAAGAGTGATCCCTGTGATCATGTTTGGTAATTTTGTACCATGAGCTTAGAGTTTGCTCATGACAACACATACTTGATGAGATTATTCCCAAGAAGTTTGGGAGGGCAAATAATGAAGTGGTTGTCTAAACTTACACCTCCCATCAGATCATTTGATGAATTGGTAAACAAATTCATAACACAATACTCCTATAACATTCAACATGCAATCACCATGCTGGATGTCTGTAACAAAAAACAAAAAGAGCAATGAAATATTCATGGCTTTTCTACAACGGTGGAGGTGCATGGTCTCGAGATATCCCTGAGATGTGCCTGAAAAGGAAAAGATGGAAATATTCATCGACAATATAAATGATGAGTTATCAACTCAAACTCCAATCCATACCATCTTTTGCAAAATTGATAGAAAATGGTATCCAAGTAGAGGAAGCTTGCATCAAGAAAGGAACATTGAAGTTCTTTAAGGAAGGTGTTAATTTGTCAAACACTAACACCTTTAACAATCAAAACAATAACAACACTTTAGACAAATCCAAATTTTGGACAAGGAACAAAAACATTGTTAATGATGGGGTAATTGATGCCAACAATGTGAAATCTAAACAACCAGTGTTGACTTTATCAGGCAACCCACCATCCAATAATGATCAAAACAGTGCTAATAAAGGCACTAACACTTATCAGCGAAATACCAACCAAGGAGCTTCAACGTCAAACACCAACAAAAACCATCAAGGCAACGACATCACCAACCAGGGAAACAACACTAATACTTTCCCATATCGATGCATATACACGCCATTGGGAAAAACCTTAGAATCAGCATTTTGAGAACTATTGGCAAATAAGATCATCACATTGCCATCCACAAGCAACTTTGAACCCCAAGTCAAATCACCCTAATGGAATAACTCACATTGTTATGATTTTCATAAAAAAAAAGGGCATAACACAAATGATTGCATGAGGTTGAAGAACATAGTTCATGACATGATAGACAAGGGTGATTTAACAATTGATGGTCATAAAATGAATGGTGACCATGAAGTCTTTAAAAATCCTCTTCTAACTTACAACAAGGGAGGAGCATCAACATCCAACAATACCAAGCGAGTGCGCATTAATCACATATACGAGAACACCATCAATCACATATCGACATATGACAATCAAGTAAATGTCATACAAATCAAAGACAAACAAGAACATGGATCGATAAATGTAACAACCAGAGTGCAAAAATATGTCTTGAAAGGGAACACATCAACATCAACAACTCTCCCCAAGAACCAATATAACTTGGTTGATGAACTATGGAGAACTCTCACTTAGATATCTATACTTGAGTTGCTCAAAATTTTGGCAAAACACAAGGATATCTTGGAATAAGCACTTATGGGAACAACTATTCCAAATAATCTAGATATCGATCGATTCCAAGCCATGGTGGCCCATATGACGATGCCACATAACATATCTTTTTCTAAACACAATGTTGTCTCCTTGAATCATCCTCATAACACCCCACTCCATATAGAAGTCTTAGTCTATAAACATCGAGTAAAAAGAGTGTTAATAGATGGAGGAGTTGGTCTCAATATCTGTACTCTAAAGCTTATTTGCACATTGGGCTTATCTGAGTAGTCTATTGATCCCAAAAAGAAAATCACCATCAAAGCCTATGAT
This sequence comes from Cryptomeria japonica, assembly GCF_030272615.1. Lineage (NCBI taxonomy): Eukaryota > Viridiplantae > Streptophyta > Pinopsida > Cupressales > Cupressaceae > Cryptomeria > Cryptomeria japonica. Next base: position 531,840,645 of record NC_081407.1, read on the forward strand.
GATGAAGAGAGATCATCCGAAGGAACTGTAATATTACCCATTCAGGTAGGTCATGTACAAAGAGACACCGTGTGACAAGTCTTGGACATAGACTTGACATACAATATACTATTGGGTCGTCCATGGATCCATGAAATGCAAGTGGTTCCTTCCATATACCATTTTTGTATCAAGTTCCCCTACAATGGATAGGAAATTTCAATATCTGTAGATAATAACCCTTTTCAGTATTGTAATGCTATGGGGGTAGCTCAAGATAGCCTACTTCCACACAACAAGGAGGCCCAAGCTTCTTGAACATCCAATCATCAAGCAGATCTCAAGTCTCTATCCATAGACTTCAAGCAAAAGATGAAAATAAAGGACCAAGGCATGTGGGAGTACTCTTTTGAACTCTTATGTCTATCTAAATTGCCATTGTCACCAAAATATTATGGACAACCTTCCACATCAATACATTAGGCAAGACAACCCATTACCAAGTTTGATGGTAAATTTATCCAACTGGGCACATTGGCTGATGAATCAAAAGAGAAATACATCCTTAGTTGGCTATACAAGGATGAAGAAGAAATCAAAGTTGCTACCATAGAAGTGGTTGTACCAACACAACAGTATGGAAATAGGTTCCGGATCATGCAATAAATGGGATACAAATGCAAAGGACCTATTGGCAAGCGCCAAGAAGGAATCATAGAACCCCTACAACTTCCTTCACAATTTGCAAGAGATAAAGAAAGACTTGGGTATGGACAACATGTTCTGCCTAGGCTGAAGCAAATCACTAGCAAAAACCTCAATGGAGAGAAAAGAAAAAATATAATGAAGACTCATGGCAAGAAGCACTACACCAAGTAGCAGAAATGACAAGGAAAGAGAAAAAGCATCATGAAAATGAAAAATACCAAGAAGAACTTGTCATTCAAAAGGAGGAAGCTTCTTATAAAAAAGTACATCATGTACAAGAACCTGATCAAACCGAGGTTGAGCTGCAACCTAAAGAAATTGTTACTCACAAAAAAGAAATGGTGTATGAACAAATGCAATGAGTACAAACTGACACCGATCTCGAATCAGAAAAAGCTACAAAACTGGTGTCAATCATCAGTGATCTTTTCTCACCATACAACATACCTGTTAGATACAATGAGGTAACCTAGGACAGTGATTCTATAACCTATTCCAATGAATATGAGGGGTAGTTATTCTGATGTTACTGAAGACATTGAGGTGGATACCATCCACACATACACAACCCTTTCTCTGAAGGGATAAAGCTCAGAATATTGACCATTTGAATTCGTACCACACCATATCTACAAAGCTAGTGAGAATAAGTAGTGACAATATGAACAAGGCAATATCAAAGATAATACAATCGAAGACCTATAAAATATCATAGTCCTCACCAGTATCCCAAATGACTATAACGATGACTCTATCATGACACTTACAATAGCTGATCTCAACCCACCAAATGACTCCTTACCACTCATATATCCTGATCTCATAGACTGGGAAGAACCTGAACATCATGATATACCCATATTCCTAAATGATTAATCAATTGTCCAATACCCATGCTCAGTTAACCCATAAATGTGCTCCACTAGTGAACACAATAATGATATATGCAATCAGGGGAGTACCAAGTCTCTCGGTTGAAAAAATAAAATAAACAACAAATCTAATGGTGAAAACCAGTCAATGGAAATATTAGATCACAAAAAGGTAAAAATAAAGGACATATCTGAAGGTGAAAACCTTTTTAAGGCACCTAAAGATGGGATACTTGACACTCTTCCTAAACATTATCAAGAAAGGTCACCAATATAGATAACTCAATCAATAAACATCGGCAGTGAAACAGAAGTCAAAACCATACATCTAGTAGAATCTGATGGTATGATGAAAGAATAAGTATCCAGTCAACTACTGAGAGGGGGGGTGAGTCAGTAGATAGAAAAAATGATACAAAATTTACCAATCAATCTCTCAAAGTAAACTTAGAACTAACAATGAAATAATCTCTATCAAGATAAAAACTCATAAGATAAACCGGTTGATTGTTACAACAAATTAACAGTAAACAACTTCTTCATTTCACAATGCTTCTGGTCATCATGAATTATCAAAATAGTTAGGTAGTTAACTAAATCAACCATGAAAACATAACCACAAAAACATTCACCACTTTAAACAAATATTTTTGACGTGGAAATCCAAATAGGTGAAAACCATGGTGAGATGAGACTCACAAGATAACTATCTGAACTCTTCTGAAGTTCACCCTATTAGGAGCCTAGCATGTTAAAGCTTTACAAAAAGTCCTGTTAAGAACTGATCCTGTTAGGAATCACCTGGTTAAGGGATTGACTACAAATGCCTTATTAGAAGCAATACCCTGTAAGGAGTAACCTCAGTAGAGGATTTAAAAATCTAATCTAATGGACCACCTTGTTAGAGGATTTGAATAGCACCAAGCTTGTTGGAGCTTACCCTGTTAGGGGATTTCAATTATGCTATAATTTTTAGAAAACAACAATAGTTTTTTGATCTGTCTGAATAGAACTACACTTGCTTGATCAAATCCATTTCATGCTCCTATCTGCCTTTACTCAACTGTAGATACATCATCCAGTTTAGCAACCACACACTCAACTGAACTGTGTCTATTTCTTTGCCAACTCTTAAACTAAACAATTTCATCAACCTCATAAACAAATCAATCAGGTCGGTAACACAACAAAAACCTAATTTTCATCGAGATTACAAACAAATCGGTTCAAGAATGACCGTTGGATTACATAGCAATCTCTGCACATCAATCAATAAAACCTTGATCACTCCTTGATCATCGCTCCATTGAACTTAGAAACTCATCACGTGCTTTGCATTAGATGCAATAAATTTTCTCATTCCCTAGACAAAAACCATTACAACAACTCACCAAAATATATTTGAATTGTCTTCATACAATAATCATGCATGTCATCATCATTAATGCTCATCATCAGATCATAAACCAATATAACCAATAAACTTAATCAATTAGGGTTTATCAAAAACAATAGGTAGGGTTTACCGGTTACATCAATAGATAAGGTTTACACCAGTTACTAGTTCTCCTCACAATTCTTCCTACCGGTTACAGTAACAATATTACAACAATATCAACAAAATCATTATCAATTTATTGACATCAATGACAACACAACATATCATTAATTCATTCTTCATGCAAATGCCAACAAAATCACTCACAGAATAAGAACAACTAGATTTTATCAAATTCTTCAAGGAAAAGCAAATCAATTTTGCTTGTTCTTATGCTAACATGCCAGGAATAGATCTAAATCTAATCATGCATCACTTATCCATCACTTCTAGAGCTAAGCCAGTCAAGCAGAAATTAAGAAAGATGAATCCGCATGTGGCATTATTGGTCAAAGTAGAACTAAAGAATTTATTAGATGTTGGATTCATCTGACCTATAGACTATGTTGAATGGATCTCAAACATTATGCTAGTTTCAAAACCCAATAAAAGCATCAGAATATGCATAGATTTTAGAGATGTCAACAAAGCGTGTCCGAAGGATGACTTTCCTTTGCCAAGAATTGACATTATTGTGGATCTAACAATAGGCCACACAATGTTATCATTAATGGACAACTTCTCTGGCTATAATCAAATCAGGATAGCCCCAGAGGATCAAGATAAAACTACGTTCACTTGTCCATGGGGAACATATTGTTAGAATGTCATGCCTTTCGGCTTGAAAAATGATGGTGCAACTTATCAAAGAGCCATGACAACAATCTTCCATGATATGATGCATACCTTTATGGAGAACTATGTGGATGATTTGCTGGCTAAATCATTCACCCAAGCAGAACACCTAGGCATACTAGATAAAATATTTTAATGATTGGATCAATTCAAGGTCAGACTAAATCCTAAGAAGTGTGTCTTCAAGGTCACATCTGGCAAACTATTAGGCTACATTGTATCAAAAAAGGGCATCGAAGTAGATCCAACAAAGGTATAGGCTATCATGGAAATGCCACCTCCCAAAAACATTAGCCAACTCAGATCTCTGCAGGGATGGCTACAATCCATTAGACAATTCATTGCTCAGCTAGAAGATAAATGTCTCCCATTCAATCATCTGCTTCATAAGAATATACCTTTCATATGGGTAGACAAGTGTGTGGAATCATTTCACTAGCTCAAATAATATCTGATGAAACTGCCAGTTTTGGTACCTCTGATAGCAGGTAGGTCACTCATTCTCTATATATCAACAAAAGTATCATTTGGGGTATCGCTAGCACAAGAAGATCCATCCAACAAAGAAAGGACTATCTATTACATCAACAAAACTTTGAACAGATATGAACTCAATTATACATTCATTGCGAAGGCTTGCTTGGCAGTGGTGTTTTCTTCTCAAAAATTTTGCCACTATATGTTAGCCCATACAATCAAGCTGGTAACAAAAATCAATCCTCTCAAATATCTACTCAACAAGGCAACTCTCACAGGATGATTAGCTAAATGGGTCATGATTTTGAGTGAGTTTGATATCCAGTACATAGAACGCCGAGCTATCAAAGGACAGGGAATTGCAAATCAACTGGTAGAAGCACCACTACTAGACCAACAACCACTACAGGTGGAATTTCTCGACATGGATGTACTCATTGTCACACCCAAGAAATGGACCCTATACTTTGATGGATCCTATACACAATATGGCTCAGGTGTCGACATCCTATTCGTCACTCCAGAGGGGCACACAATTCCAAGATCTTATAGACTGATGTTTCGATGAACCAACAACATTGTTGAATATGAAGCCCTGGTAATAGGAATCAAGGTAGTTGTAGAGTGGTGAATCACCAAATTAAGAGTCTATGGGGATTCTCAATTAGTTATCAATTAGATCAACAATGACTATTAGACAAAGGATGATAAACTAATGCCTTACAAGAGAATGGTGGATGATTTCAAAAAGTACTTTGTGCACATCACCTTTAAACAAATTCCAAGATTGGACAATAGAGCTACTAACGCAATGGCCACTATCACTTCACTACTGCAAATTCCAGTTAAACAAAGTCATTATGAGTTGTTGGTAGAGAAATTGTTTTCCCCAACCTATGACAATTTTGCATCCCAAGTCATTTATGCCCTAACCGGTTTGGATTCATCTCTATATGGGAAGATCTATAATTATCTAAAAAACAATACTCTCCCTCCTGACCTATCTTGCAACCAAAAACGTAGCTTCATCTGACAAGTTGCACGCTATACCTTAACTACTGACACACTTTACCATTAAGGTCTAGATGGTACTCTTCTTCAATGCCTCGATCATAATAAATCTGACTCTACCTTACACGAGCTTCACTAAGGTATCTATGGTATGCATTCAAGTAGTCCTACTCTCTCCAAGAAACTTCTGACAATGGGATATTACTGGCTGACAATGGAAAGAGAGTCCTATCAATTTTCTAAGATATGTCCTAAATGTCAAAAGTCACGGCAACCTTATCCATGCACTAGCACAGGAGATACAACCATTCACCACATCTTGGCCTTTCTGTCAATGGAGACTTGATTTGGTAGGGAAAATTCATCCTTCCTCTTCAAATATGCATAAGTTCATTATCACTACCATGAAATATTTCACCAAGTGGATTGAAGTAGTCCTGATGACCAATATAACTGGAAAACAGATCTCATCATTCATCCTCAACTATCCCATTTGCAGGTATGGCATTCCCAATTCCATCATCACAGACAATGGATGTCCTTTCAAGAATCAAGATGTGCAAGAGCTATGCAAACAATTCAAAATCCAACATCACTTCTCCACACCATACTACCCATAGGGGAATGGCCAAGCCAAAGCATCAAATAAAATAATCCTGAAAATCCTCAAGAAAACAGTAAATGATGTTGGTAAGGATTGGCATGTACAACTCAATCCGACACTTTGGGCCTACAGAATAAGTATCTAGACACCTAAAGGGGCTACACCATATTCATTGGTGTATGGTTTAGAAGTAATTCTACCTCTTGCGGTTGAAATCCCATCTCTTTGAGTGTCTTTGAAGGGCCTCATACCAGATGAGGAATATTGAGTAAACAGGTTGCAGGAACTAGAGATTCTTGATGAAAAAGGACAATGTGCTTATGACCATCTCAAGGGATATTGGCAAAAAATGTACAAAAGCTATAATCACAAGGTCATCCCAAGGGCTTTCAAAGTTGATGATCTTGTTCTGAAAGAAAATCCCCAAAATCAGCAAGATCAAGAAAAGAAGGGGAAGTTTGAACCTAATTGGCTGGGTCCCTTTGTCATCATATCAGCCTATGGATTAGGAGGATATCAGTTGTTAACTTTAGAAGGGGATGTGCTCGAAGAACCAACCAAAAAAATCCATCTAAAGAATTTCTACACTTGAGTCATCCAATGCACGGAAAAAGAGAAAATTATAAATCAAAAAATAAAAAAATTAGAAAAATCCAAAAAATAAAAAAATACAAAAAATACAAAAAAAACAAATCAAAAAGTGCAATAAAAACAAGTGGTGAAAACTTGGCACCGGGTGCTATTTGTGAGGGAACAACTCCTCTATCTATAGATACTCATATTTTTGATCCATCTAGTTTCGGCTAATAGCCATCGCCAAACATTTCTACACGTAGCATTATCCGGGACATACTTAGCATAGTCACTATCCTTGATTATCTAAAATAGTTAGTTGTATCATATCCCACCATGGATTTGTGATCAACATATATATCCATATCAATAAATATTCATAGCCGGGGGAATTATTCCTCTTACTTTGGCATTCAGACAACAAACAAGGATCGCAACATACTAGGGAACCAATGTCAAAACTACTCATTAGGCTAGAAAACAAGATCGTTATCCAACTGCAACTTTAACACACATACGATGGGTGATTTTTCTGAATTATAATTTTTTTACATTTAGCATGATTTTTTGACTATTTGTATCTTGATTTCTAAATCATTAGATCTCCTGAGCTACTCAAGGATGCACTGAGCTAGAGAAGTGATGAAGGAATCTGACATTTTCTTTGGTTTTTTGTTTGTGAGACGATCATTCGTATGGCGAAAACTTGTCTCGAGACATGATTGGAAATATATCATTGAAGACATTTTCCACTTTGCACATAAAAATGGTTAACTCTTGTCTGTTTTACGCAAGCAACACCAAGGCCATCTTGGTTCAATTATACCTTGATGCTTGTGACATCTTGCAATATCAAAAATTCATGTATGTTTTACTCAAGTCATTATGGTTCAATTATACCATGATGCTTGTATTAAAATCTCAACATATAAAAAGTTCAATGATGACAAAAAGAGAACAAAGAAGTGACTAAATGGGAATGACAACGACAAGATTACAGTGATCATTTTAGTTGCATATCATTGTTAACAATTGCATTTTTGTTCCATATCATTCTTAACAATTGCATTTTTGTTGCATATCATTTCACTATTGCATTTAGCTGCATATCATTTTAAACTTGCATTAGTCTCTCATTATCATTATCATACATCTCATTTTCAAGATACATCTCATAAATCATAATATTCAGATAACATTACATCTCATATCAAAGTAATCAATGCAATACATAATCACATTATCACCCATTCCATCATGAATCATGCATTCACATCATAATCCAAATAAAAAAAATTAAGAACATCATTATTATCTAAGCATCTAATCATCCTCATAGTATCATCATATCAAAACCTTATGCACATCATACGCCAATCATCATCAATAAGCACATCACATGTGGATCAGAGAAATCAGTACCATATATATATATATATATATATAAAATGGTCAAAATATATAAGGGATATCATGTCTGTCAAAATACAATAAAAGTGATAAAAAACAATGGAGATAGGTGTCTTAGGTATGACTATCTCCTGAGGTAGATGATCTAACAATAGATGTCCAAGCTCCCGGATCTCCACCAGGTGGATCACATCGGATAGGCCCCGTAGAACCTCTACTCTCTATCCTCGTATGACTATGGCTAGATTGACTGGATGCCACTGTAACGTAGCTAGGAGCTCTATGATCTTGAGAGACCACCTCCTCATATAAACACCTATATTACTTGACCTCCTTGGTCGAGTACTATATCTCTCTCAGTGTGTCTCGAACTAAGGCACCGATTGTGGCTCTCTCTAACCTGTCAACAAGGGCCTCTACCCGACCCCGGTGCTCTATCTTTGTATCTCGCTCTACGATAACCTACGTAATTTGTTGCTACTATGCTAACACCTGTGCCTACAGCTGCTACACTGAGACCTATAGTGCTCTATTCTAAGAATCATATCGATGGGTGGGCACCCTAATCTGAATAGGTACCTATTTTGTGGTCTCACCCACACCTGTCCCTATCTGAGGCGCTGGTGGAGGTAGAACATCAGATCTCCTCCTTTGGGCAGGTCGCCTATCATCCTTTATCCCACCCACCATATCTAGCACCGCACCTACCCTACCAACCCTACCAACACCAAGAATGAGACCTCCTCCTCCACCTCTATCTCCACCCCATCTCCCTCTATCTCCACCCCCTCTCCTTCTATCTCCTCCTCTATCTTCTCCTCTTCCCCCTCTATCTCCTCCTCTCCCTCCTCCATCTCTTCTACCTCCACCACCTCTATCTCCTCCACCACCACCTACACCTCCCTCTCCTACCTCCTCTCCCTCCTCCTCCTCTCTCTGTCTGGCTCCCCCTCTCCTTTGTGGTTGGTCCTCCTCATTGTCATCAAAACTGTGCAGCAGCTCTATCGGATCAGATATACATGCCACTACATGTGCCTCAAAGTAGGTGGAGAACTCTTCCATCATCCTAGCATCCACAACCCCAGCCTCCTAATCCCAGATTTGTCCTGCTAGCAACAGGTACTCCTCAACAGCTGCTCTGCTATCTAGGGTAGGTCCCCACTCTGACATATCCTGTCATCGATGAGCATACAAACAAGCTCCATGTGGCATCTCCTGTTGTCTACCATACTATCAATGAATGCAGCTGTTCAAGAATTGATCAATCATAAAGGGTGTCTCCCAATTAGGTACACCAACATATATACATAGGGAAAATATAGCCCATCCTCTACTCACACCTCAGAATCCATATATGGTCTCTAGATGACCTTATCAATGTCATCTAGTTCCCTCCGCTAGTGCTCTAGTTTGCCTAGCTTATGCTGGACAACTACACCTATATACCCATATGCATAGGCCTGACCAGCTAGCCTATCCTTATCTACAAGGAGTCTTGACATTGGTATATGCTCGCAGGCCCACATCTGTAACAATGTCACCCTAGTTGATAAACTAGTATATCCCAAATATACCACCTCATGAATCTCTCTGTATAGATGGGCCAACATATAGGACCCCATGCAAACCTACATCACCATGTCCTATAGAACTAATCCCCACCTAATGACTAGTCCCTTTGATCTATGGTCAGGACATAGAAACCCACCAATGAAACTTGCTAATACTGATAGCAGTGGAGCATAACCTAAATCCAAAAACTCATGCCATGGGATCTTGTAACCACTAATCTCATCATCCTAAAAGATATGGTGGAGAGCCTGTTTGCCACCCTCCTCGATCTTCTCATAAGGTAACAAATCCCCAACCACAAGAATCCACATAATCTGATAACAGTCCTCTGGTGTGACTATCATCTCACCAGTCGCCAAGTGAAAGGTGTTCATATCATGGTGCCACCTCCAGGCCAAAGCTATCAATAACAATCGGTTAATGATATACCGAGGCATGTCTAACAAAGATGATAACCCACATATCTCAATCACATCTTTGTTAGCCTATGAAAAATGTGGGATAAGTTTCCATGGCCTCAGAAATTGCTCTCGATACTGGAGCACAGCAAGCTCTACCTGCAAATCAACAAAGTATCTATCATCAGTTCTCAATTCCATTCACTCTATCACCAATCAAAGAAAATCAACTTGAAAAAGTGAAGCATCTCAAGAGCACATTAGAAACATATTCACATCAATTAGTGCATCAAATCAAAGATCCATATTGAAAATCACAAATCCATATAGAAATCAAAATCAGGACCCATATCGAAATCAAGGACTCATATCAAAAATCAGGACCCATATCGAAATCAAGGACCCATATCGAAAATCGTGAATCCATATTTAAATAAAAATAAGGACCCATATCGAATTCAAGGACCCATATCAAAAATAAAGGATCCATATCAAAAGCAAAATCTAGACTCATATTGAAAGAAAAATCAAGACCCATATCGAAATCAAAATCAAACCCATATCAAAATCAAGACTGAAATCAACTCAGCAATTCATATCGAAAGCTATTCATATCGAAAGTAACAAGATCCATATCAAACACAGACTCATATCGTAATACAACAGCATATCAGAATCTGACATCATCACAAAACAAGACTCACATTGGATCATGAACTATATCAGAACAATCAATGAACCCATATCGACATCTACACAATCTATCTAATCTGTTTGACTCATGATGCATTCTTCACAACGTTTTTTTACCAATTTTGGACCGTACGTGCTAAATCAGGGCCCTGAAGTGCTAAGTTGTCACCTATGCACCAACCTTTTTCATCAATGAACTATAAAACATACTCTATGTGCTAAACCTATCCTACGTGATAACTGATACACCATTTGTGCTACCCTATTTACCCAATGTGCTAAGTTATCCTACACGCTAACTAACCTACCCATTGTGCTTCTATGTAGACCCTATGTGCTAAATCATCCTATGCACTAACCTACCCCCCAACCGCACTACAATGTGGCCCTCAAACACGAAACCTCATAGGGTTTTGCTACACACTAAGACTCCTATTGTATGTGCTAGACAACCTACCCTATGTGCTATATCGGCAAAATCCAACCCAAAATTGAAAAACGTGACAAAAATTAATAAAATTAATCAAAAACAAAGATGGATTTTGGTCACTTATTGGTGGGCCATAGGTGGCAGGTCTCCGGTGTCGCCTGATGCACTCAAATCGGTGTGAGGAGTATGGAATCAACATCGTCATCAGAGCTCAAAATGTCACAATCACAAAGAGACAAGTGTACAAATGGTTTTTTAAAGTCACTTTTTACCTTTTAATAGGGTAAAATCATAAAGGTTAATAAGTGGGGCAGGTATTTTACTTCTACTTTTTTATTTTTAACCTCATCACCATTATTTCCGAGAGATGAATCAATAATGTGCATTCAATACAGTCAATATTCTCATATTGCAATTAATTCAACAACGCTCATCAACTTGACAAATTTTTACTAGATCCTTGATTCATCTCCCAAGGGGGCATCATCAATATCGCTCATCAAATCTACATCTGGGGCATCATATTGACATTTCGACACACGACATCATATCTGACAAATTTTCTTTGAATCAACATGTGCACACACGTCACTTCAAAGAGGGGCAAAATGTAGACATATAAATCTGACCACTTTCCTAAATAAATATTTAATATTTATTTTAACCCCATTCCCCCTATTAATTAAATCCTATCTAATTAATTTCTTCACATTCATCTATTTGATTAAATGAATTACTCAATTTATTTAATTAAATTCACCTTAACCTTTTCTAGCCTTTAATTAAATAAATCACATTATTTAATTAATTCCCCTTTCTCCCTTTTTAATTAAATTTATATTTAATTAAATTGATCATTGCAAAAAAATAAATCCAATTTATTTATTAAATCCTCCCACTTGTATTTATGCAAGTTGCATCTATTTTATTTTAAATTAAAATCCTTTTCCCCTACCACTTGCCTCCTAAATCCCTTCTAAATTCTTCTAATTACTTCCAATTTAGCCTAGTTCATATCCTAATTATTGTCACATTCCTAAGCAAAGGGAAGTCACTTCTCAAAGCCTCCAACGTCTTTGAAATGCATTAAAGGATTTATGTCTTCAACAAGTTAAACCTCAAATTCTTCCTAACCATTAATGGTTAACTCAACCTTCTTGCATGGTTAGAAACTTTCTCTCTAACTTAGCCCTCAGCTAACCCAAGGGTCTCATCAAGCATTCATGGGTTTAACCTTGGTTATCCTATTAACCCTTGCACAAGAGTTTACCCCTTGGGTAAAAGCTTTATCCATTGGATGACCCTAACCTAATCTTAACCCTTACCTCCTAAGCTAACCTTCATGTCTTCTCAGACATTTAATGCTTCTTGCATCTCCTCTCAAGCAACCCTTTGTTGACAATTGTCACCATTTCATTGGTGAGAATTGTAAACATGGATTGATTAACTTTCAATCCTAGCCCTTGTTAAGATTATTCAACATTAACCATCCATTTCCCTATTTTCCCTATTAATAGAGCTCTCATTCCTCATTTTCATATCAACAATCTTTCATGCATCTACATTATAGTCTAATTTACTAAGCATCTTAGCCTCTCTTTGTGAAAATATCATCATAGCATTTAGAAGTATTTTTCATATCATAGAATATTCATGTTAGGCTAGTATATCATGTTAGGATAATTTGTTAATCTTTTATCATATCATTATCTTCATCTTAAGCTTAATCATCACAGTTTTAACACATCATATAGATCTTAGAATACATTCTTGCATGTAGATCAAATATCACTTGTTCTTGGAGTTGTCATTCCTAAGTCACTTGCTCAATGATCTGAGAGAAAAACATTGGCTTTAGGGATCCTGTGAGATAGAGAACAATGGGACACCCCTTGGGAAGTTGAACTAATTGAATTAGTTCATATACTTGCACCAAGAGTCTGATTGGTGTGTGGGTCTTTTGGATTCAATTTATTCATTTTCATCACCACATTTTCTTGCATACAAATAGCATGTGAGAAATCAAGGTAAATGCACAACTTTCAAGGTAAAGGAAAATTAAATTAAAGAGGAGAAAGGTTTACCTAATGCTTTATAAATTAATGGTTTTTTTGAAGACACTTAACAAATGGATGTACATTTGATCCTTCCAACATAATACGTTTTATAAATTATTTTTAAGGGTAAAAACATAAAATCTGAAATGTGATTTATAGATAGAATTTAATTTTATATTTTATTATGAAAATATTATTTGTTATAATACATTTTTTTATTAAGAAGATTAAATTATATATTATTAATAAATAAGATATATCAATTAATTTATATTCAATTTGTGATATAGTTTTTTTAAATTTTTTTTAAAAGTTAAAATTAGAATGTAATTATAAAGAAAAATTTACATATTATTTTACTATGAAAATATTATTTTTTCCATATATTTTATTTTTGAATAGTTTTTTAAAAACATTCATTTGTTTTATTAAGAGGATTAAAATTTATATTATAAATAAACAATAATTATCAATTAATTTGTATTCATTCTATGAAATATTATTTTTTATGAAATTAATGTATACTAAAATTGCTCACAATTATTATACAAAATTCATGTATTGAGAGAGAGAGAGAGAGAGGGGGGGGGGGGGGGGGGGGCGGATATAGAGATAGAGATAGAGATTGAGATAAATATGAAGAAGAAAAGGGATATGGAGGGGGAAAGAGAGAGGGGGGAGGTAGAGATAGAAAATATAAATATATAGAGGGAGAGGATGAGAGAGAGGGAGATAGAAAGATAAAGATAGAGATAGAAAGTGATATAGAGAGAGTAAAGAGAGAGATATTAGGGTAGAGAGAGATGGAGAGATGGAAGAAGAAATATGGAAAGATAGAGATAGATTAGCTAAAAGATATAGATATAGTGGCCTGGGAGAGGAAGAAATAGAGAGGGGTAGATAGAGATGGATGAGATAAATACATAGAGAGGAAGAGAAAGAGAGGGATAGGTGGAAAGATAAAGATAGAGAGAAGTGATATATAGAGATAGGTAGAGAGAGATAAAGAAGTAGAGATAGGAAAATAGAGTTTGAGAGAGGGAGAGAGAAATAGGGGAAATAAATATCAAGAGTGAAAGAGGTATAGACATATATGGAATGGTAAATAGATAGAGATATAAATATAAGAGAAGAGAAAGAGAGAGATAGGTAGAGAAAGAGAGTTAGATGGGGGGATAAGGGGGAGAAATGGAGAGAGATAGAGAGAAAGGAGATAGGTAGAGGTGGATAGGTAGAGAGAGAGAGAGAGAGAGAGAGAGAGAGAGAGAGATTAATAGATGGAAATATAGAGAGATAGGAAGACAAAGAGATAGCATGAGGGCTTTATGGCTAGGAAATATTATATCACGTGCATTCATATTGGGGGGTCTAATATCCCAAAAATTTAATACAATATATTGCCTATCTGGTGGAAATAGGGGGATTTTTAATTCGAGCTATGAAAAAATAAAATATTTAGTAAAAATAGGGGGGTTTTTAATTCGGGTTGTGTATTGGGAGGGGGTGACAAAAAAGGAGTTTAGGGTAATATTTTTTTGAAAATAGGGGGATTCTTTAGTATTCCATGAATTCACATGCTATAACCCAGGTTAACTAAGTGAAGTCTTCGTGAGAGATAGGGAGAGATAAATATTTAAAGAGGGAGAGATAGAGATAGAGAGGTAGAGATAGATGCAAATATCGTTATAGAGAAGGAAGTGATATATAGAGAAGAGGGGGAGATAAAGAGAGAATGAGAGAGGGATAGGTAGATATGAATGAGATAAATACATGAAGAAGGAGAAAGAAGACAAGATAAAAATTTAGAAATAAAGATGGAGAGAGGGAGAGAAATAGGGGAGAGAAAGAAAGAGAGAGGTATAGATAGAGAGATAGATAAGAAAATAGAGAGGGAGAAAGGGAGGGAGAGATGGGGAAAGGTAGAGTGAGAGGTGAGATAGAGAGGGAGGGAAAGAAAGTGATTAAAATAATTAGAGGGAGAAAGAGGAGGGATAGAGAGGGAGAGATATATGTAGAGGAGAGGGAGAAAGGAAGATAGGGAGAGAAAGTTCAATATACAGAGAGGGAGAGATATAGATATCTAGGGAGCTATAGAGAAATAGAAAGGGATAGAGATTGATATAGAGAAATAAGGAGAGTGATATACAGGGAGGGAGATAGAGGTAAGGAAAAATATGGATGAAAAGAGAGAGAGAGAGAGAGAGAGAGAGAGAGAGAGAGAGAGAGAGAGAGAGAGAGAGAGAGAGAGAGAGAGATGTTGTCAAGAGACACTATTTTGGTGAAGATTGGTGCATGATTGATGCTTTGGAGTTGTCATTGATGGAAACCTAGTTCAGAAATCACATCCAGTGTACATAGATTTAATTTACCGGAAGTCATATTTTTCATAAGGCATAATTTTGGAAGGTGGAACACAATAACCGATGGAATATGAGATCATTGTGCATATCTTGATATTGCTGATGTAATTTTGGTTGCAGTCATTAAGGTAGATGATTCAAGGTTTGAGGTAGCTTATTTCATGATTCCAATATTTGGTGTTGATTTATGAGCAAGATTAAAGCTCTGATATCCAGTAATTAAGTTAGAACAGAGCTATTTTGGTGTAACGTGTGATGCGGAATTGTTGGGCTGATTTTGGTGATTGGTTTTGTGTTCAAGGTGTTTGGGCCGAATCATATGAAGCTTTCTATCATTAGGTTTAGGTCTGCATATGGATTTGTGGATGAGTTGAGCTAACTTGGTGATACACATTTCATGTTGTGTGTTATGCGGTTTTAATGAAGCCGACATATTCAAGATCTTATTAGGGTGTGCTGATATATAATGTAGATCCAGATGATTATTTTAGATATGGTTTTATGTGAATGTGGATGTGTGGTTTGTGAATGAGCATCTGATTGCAAAATTGGTGTTATGATAGATGAATGTGCAGCAGAACAGGGCAAAAAGGTAGAGGATCATTTGACTTGTAGAATTGGTGCTTCGGTAGCTGTGCAACAGAACAAAGCAGAAAAGCACAGCAACATTTGACAGTCATACTGTGCTTAATCAAAACCAATCTTTGGCATTTGTAGATTTTATATTCCAGTTCAGACATTGTAATTACTCCTGTATCTCATTTGTAGGACAGCAAGTCCTCTAGGGTTTTTGCCCTTTTATGTATCTGAGGAGTGAGCTCTAGGAAGTGTGCCTAAATGCAAGTGCATTCCCTCTATGTAATATTATCATACTTCTGGCCATAGTATAATAATATTATGGGTTCAAAACCCACCGTGGTTTTTCCCTTTCTAGGTTTCCATATAAAAATCTTGGTGTTATGGTTGTGTGGTTGATTGCTTTATGTTTCTACACTTTACTTTCTTTCTTATGCATCTAGTATCTTAATAAACAAATTAACAAGTTTGAAAATTGTAAAACCCTGATTCACCCCCCTCTCGGTTTTCATTGATTCCAATAATTGGTATCAAAGCCTAGTTCCTCAAAAGAAACCTAACAACTTGAGGAAGATCCAGAAGATTGAATCAATGGACTCCAGATTGCAGGGATTGGGTGATACTGTAGCACAAAAATATTCTTTATGGGGATATTTCAAATCATTTCAAACAATGATACAAAGAAGAGAGAGAATCCCTAAAGAGATTGTAGGAAAATATGAGAAAACCATTTTCTTCATGGTTGACAAGGATCAATGTCATACGGATCATGCCCGTGGGGTATGAGGTGGATGCAACTACACTTGACGCATATACTCAACACCTGTTGAGTCAGCTGGTAGATGAGAAAGAAGAAAGGTTTGGTAAATATAAAGAGAAAGATCTTGATTTGCACAATAAATTCATGGAACCAAAAAGAAAAAGAAAAGTAAGAAAGGAGGTTGAGGAGCTAGCAGAGAAAATGGGTATATCTAAGGAAGCTATGTAGAGAGCTAGGGAGAAGAACATACTGAAGGAGGGAGACATGGCAAAGCCCAAGAAGTCAAAACTTGTCTCCACTCCTTCCAAGAAATCAAAGCCTAGATAGTCTCAGTCTGCACCTACCTCCGGTGTTTAGAAGCCTATCCCTCCACCTAAGTCTCAAGCCAAGTTTTAGCACCCCCACAATTTTTCATTTAAAATGTCCAAGCTTTCAGGTTTCCTTTTGGTGTCTCTATTCTTTTGGGTCTTTTGTACCTCTCCATTTTGAACCTAAGCCATTAAAATTCAAAAAATAGTTCAATAGGTTCAATGTTCAAGGCACGTATTAGGTAAATGTCTTTAGTGGCCTTTATCTCCACCAAGGCAAGCATATTATTATTATGCGTTTTGAACTTTGAACTCGTGAACCTTTTTGGTTCAAGGTTCAAAACATCTTTTTTTTTAGTTGTGGATATGTAATTTTATTTAACGAGCAGGTGTAAATATGTTCTAAGTCAGTTTTGAACTTGAACCTCGAACCAATTATCTTTTCGGTTCAATGGTTCAAGGTTCAAAGTCCTTTTCTTGTTAGTCATGGTTATTGCTCGTTCCCGGTATTATTTTGAGCCGCTAGTTCACTATTGTTCTTCTTGGATGAACTTGAACCATTCAACTCTTTGTGAGATGGTTCAAGGTTCAAAAGGTTCACTTCAAGCTGATTCTAAAGACTTTTCTAACATTGGAGGCAGCGCGGCAAGAAGGAATATTTCTAACATCTAACGGTTTAAAATTCTAAATTTGGAAAGTAATCATGAGGACATTAAATATTTGTGCGGAAGTGATGGGCGATTTAAAAAGTATCAGGTTTTCAGTCATTTCACTGTTACTTCACACGTTTAAATGAATCATTATGAAGCCTGTGTAGTTTTCTTGGTTTTTTCCCATCTGTTCAAAAAGGATATATTAATTCATCTCCATAATTTGTAAGGGTTGCAACTACTATAATTGAGTGAATTGGAGATGTCCAAGGTAAATTCAGCTCTACTTTCCTAAGAGGGTTTCACATATTCATGGTGGTAACAAGTGAGTTTAGATGATTCCCCTATGCTTCATTTCTTTATTTTTGAAGATTTTTCAGTTGTAGGAAGAAAATCTTTAAGTTGTTGGAGTATAATTATACCCTATTTTATAATTGCTTGATTAAAAGTATAGGTAGGTAGTATGAGGCCTGTATTGCTAAAGCTTGGTTGGATACAATGTTTAGTGAGCATATTATCAGAACTAGATGATACTTCCTTATCTCACACCAACCTAGGGGTTTTATTAGAAAGAACCAAGAACCCTCAAGCTGGTTCAATAATGAAGAAAATAGTGAGAAGTGGTCTCATTGAAGCCACTGCATTTCCACTTGTTGCACCATGTCCAGATTTGGTGGTAGCTTGTATGAATAGGTATGATGTTGAAAATAGATGCATAAGAACCAATAATGGTGAGTTGTTAGTTGTTATCAATAGGGAAATAGTAATGGCGGTGTTGGGAATCACACATAAGGAATCATATGAGGACTGGTCAATTGGGACCTCATACGCCTTTTTCTCTAAGAAGAAGAGTATGTATAGAAGTGTTATTGCAAGAAAATGGCTCCTCAAAGTTCAAAAGGGAGGGTCATGGTTGCCGAAGCCCCTTACCAAGGAATACTTCATCACAGAGGTGCAAGACATTATTATACTATTAAATAGGCTAAAAGGGAATTCACACTCCTTTTACTGGGAAGATTGGATGTATTTTTACATTCAAGTGCTATTAGCAGGTGACAAATATCTTGAGTGGACACAGGTAATTGCAGAGAGACTCCATGAAGGTTTAAGTAACTTTGTAGGTATGTCTAGTTTTTATATGTTCTCTTATCTTTTCTACATATTAGCTTGTACCAGAGATTGGCCTGGCTTGCTCAATGAACCATGGGTGGATGGTATGAAGGTTTATGATTACTATCCTTTGTTACAATCGTAGAAACATGTAGAGCATATTGCCAGATGGAATGGTGTCTTTGCAAGGAGACTTGCTTTTGAACTATAGGGTGATATGAACAAGAGAATGTCAGTTGAAGCAATGGAGTTGATAAGTATATATGGCAGCTTTTTCATCTAATTTCCCAGGTTCACCTATCTTTAGGTAGGTAGTTTCAAAGGTGAACCATTCAGGCTACCTAGGTATGCCTTCGATAGCTATGTACTCATAGAGGTGAGCAGGCAACTAGCTCATATTGATATAAGGTTAGGGGCAAAAGGAGAATTTGGAATTGCCTTTCCCGTTGAACTTGGATACTATAGCTGTAAGTCCATGTCTGATGCTTTAAATTTGGAATTGGAATTTAAGAAGATGAACTTGCAGCCCTATGTTGCTAGATGTAGGTTTGATAGCAGAGGTTATACTATGGAAAACCTAAATTTTGACGACCACTTCCATCATGAACCCTAGTTGGAAGATTACTGGGAGAATTGTAGTGATGAATATGAGGTAAGGAGGAGACTATGGTCAAAATTTACTCTGCAGCAGATAATCACCATGAAGCTTCCTATCAATGTATTTGGAGTACAGGAGGAAACGGGGGAAGATATTCTGGATCTTGAATTCAACAAGGAAGTTATGGAAGGATCTCTCATATCCTCCCATGAACTAAGAGTCGATTCACATGCTATGACTCAACTTCCTTTTTCTTCCACTAATGAAATTGTTGATGTTGCGGGTGGTTCAAAGTCAAGTTTTGAAAAAATCCAACCCAGAAGATCAAAGAGGTCACCGTTAGGTGCTATAGCAACCTGAGTAACTCGGTAAAGAAGCAAGAAAAAGAGCAAAAAGCCAGCATTGAGCCAGATTTTTGTAGACCTAGATCCAAGTGAAGAAGTTGAAGTAATAATGGATCAATAGGATTTAAGTGAACTTGCGGTACAAGAAATGAACATAGGTAAAGAAATGGAGGGTGAATTGAATCCAATGAACACTTTTTATTGTTAATTCACCAAGTACCCAAACAACTCCTCCATCCAAAGAACTTGCAAATACTCCACAATGATTAGAGGCTATTTTTGGGAAGATACGCAATGTGGTACCTATCACAATCCTTATGGAAGATATGGTCATCAAGTGTTTCAGGAAAGTGTCCAAGCCAAAAAGACTCAAAACACAAACAATGCTTGAGGTAGATGAAGTAACAGGTCATTGGATAGCCGAGATGGCTAAGCCTATCCTAGGTAGAGACTCACACAAATCTATTGAAGATGACTTCACAATAGAAAAGATTGATTTGGGGGTTGCTTCGCGAGCTGTTGATGTTAAACAATTGTTGTCTTCCACGAAGAGAATGATTTCTAGATCATGGAAAGACGAAAAGGATAAAATAGAGCTGAAGCAGATCATTATTCAAATGGTTGAGTACATTAATGACATTCACCATCCAAATCTTTAACCCTTGTCACAAGTGGAAGTATCGTTTGATCCCAAATATCTAGCAAATCAAAAGATGTTAGATCAAGTTCAAAGAAACAGATTGGTCATGAACATGTTCAATAAATGGCTTGATCTCATAATATAGCAAGGTTCAGACTATATTGTTATTCTGGTGAAAGTATATGAGGATGCTGTGACTATGAGAAAGGAATTGGAATTAGAGGTCATTGCCTAGGAGAAAGAAAGGACCAAATGGGTGGCAGTTCTTGCACAAATGAATGATATACAAAAAATTCACTGGATGAAGTTCTTGGTTGAAAAACCTATGGAGAGCTTGGATGACAATGTACTGTATGTATTGATGAAAAATGTGGAGTGGCAAAATTCAATTATCAAATAGGGCCATGAGGAGTCCACCAAATTTCTAAAAGGATTGACAGATCTGATCAATACCATGCAAAAAGATCTTAAATGCATTGACATCCAACTTATAAAAGATGATGCATAGACAATCAAAGTTGCCATAGATATGACGAAAATATTCCAAGAAAGGATACAGTTCATTCAGAAGACAAAATCCTTGACTACAAATGATTTCTCAAAAGTAGCCAGGATTGAGTCAATGCTCACGATTTGTTCTGATCATCTGGAAGCGCACAAGGCAAAGGTGACACAAGTAAATATGGATAAGGAGGTCTAGAAGCAACAAATTCAACATATTGGACTCCCCTATTTTCAAGTCATTGTCAACTTCTCAATGACACATTTAGAGCGGTGTGGCATGCGCAGTTCTACGACAAAGCAAGATAAGCCAGTGGCTTCCTCTGTCATGGTGGAGTCATGATCAATTAGGGGATGAGTTGTTAGCCTTTTTGTGGCTATTATTTTAGTTTCTTTTGTTTTAAGAAAATGGTTTCTTTAACCTATGGTTAAAGTGGAGTTTTAATTATTATGTAACAAACTATGAGCCTGGAGGCTATTTAAGCTAGGAAGTACGTTTATGTGAGGGTCCGAAAAACTATGATTTTTGAAGGAACAAACAAAAATCTATTTTCTGTGAATTTCTTAAAACTGGAATGACTGGTTTATCAATAAAATGTTATGGTGTGTAGTCTTTAAATCTGTGCGTTTGAGGAATTGGAGATCTTTGTTGAGAAATTTGCTAACGTGCATAATATCATTTTGTTATCAGTTATTTCTATGTTTTCTGAATTCATTGTTATTATAATTTATCAGTAAATTCATTATGGATTGAGTTGTGTTGATCCCCCTTGTCCTATGAGACATCAAAGAGAATTGATTAGTGTTCATACTGCTATACATTTTCTTTGCTTTGAATTTATTGATAACACAATGATGAACGAGTAGTACCCAACCGGTACTGAGAGGGGGGGGGGTGAATTAGTACAGACAAAAACACACTCTTGAACTAGTTTGTCTACAGACACTGTGCATTGATAGACAAATAGTGACACCGGTCCTCAAACAGAGTACAACCGGCAAAACCCAAAATAACTGAGACAAGCATAAATCGGTTGACACTTATCTTCTCATACAATCTGGCACTTCATTTCCTTTTCACCCTAACGCATGAACAGGTAATCTACCATCAAAGATATACATATGAGAAACTAGATTAACAAGATTCACTGCTTGACAGAAAACAACAAAGCATCACATGAAGAAGACATCACACATGACACACATATTTTTCACATGGAAACCCAACAGGGAAAAACCACGGTGGGGATGAATACCCACAAGCTTGTTTTTGAACTCTTTAGAAGTCTACTCTATTAGGAGCCTTTTTTGGTTAAAGACTGATATAATAGGTTCTATTAGGAACCGATCTTGTTAGGGATCACTCGGTTAAGGGATGGCTAGAATACCTGGTTAAGGGTTAGACCCTGTTAAAGGTTACCTTGTTAGAGGATTTCAAGAACTCAATGGTTTTGAGTCACCCTATTAAAGGATTTACAACAAGCCTGTTAAAGCTACCCTGTTAAGGGATTTCTCAACTGTTGAAGTGGTTAGAGATCAACAGGTATTACAATGATCTAGTAATAGCACTCAATGCCAATACAGATCCACTTAAGCTCCTCTTCACCTTCTGCACTTACACTCTGCAGGTATCACTTTTCTCCTTTAGTCTGGCAAGAATCACATATCTCTTCTCTTGGATACACACACACAACTTTTGCTAACAACCTCAAAAAGAATCACAACATTGACCTTATAGGAAAACAGATAGGTCGGTAGCATAAACCCTAAACCCTAAAACCTGTTATGTTAAGGAATTCAAATGGTTCAATCCTGACCGTTGAGCACACTGCATTAAATGCAACAATCTTGATCCAATCTCCATCATCCATTTTCCACTGATTTCATAGCGACTGATAACCCATCATATGTTATCACTGTTTACAGACTTTGCACATTCCTGAGGTAGATAGGAACAATCTCCTTCATGCAAGATCCTTCATGTGCATAAGGCTTATGTGGCAACATGATTTGTTCTTCATTACCATGCTAACTCATCACACAGAGTCATCGATTGAGCCACACAAGCTTGAAGCACTTCAATTGGAAACCCTAAAGTTGAGACTACCAACCGGTAGTCATACAATGCTTCCATGTGCCGGTTCCCATAACCATATGCTGGTTCACCTTGAACAAGCACACCGCTTCACTTTGGCACAAATGTCGGTTCACAGTGTTATACCAATTCTCTTCTTTTCATCATATTGACATCAGTGACAACACACAATGTCATTATGTCCTTATATCGGTTCACATAATGCCAACAATCTCCCCCTTTGGGATTGATGACAATATACAAAGATATCTCTCCGCTTCACATCTTCTCCCCCAATTTCTACAGATATCTTCTCCGCTTCACATCTTCTCCCCCTTTGACAACAATGCCAAAGTGGAGGCACAAGCTTCCCTATTCCATTATGCTGCTCCCCCTGAGGAGTAGCATCCTTCAACACATCAATCCAAAATAAATTTTACTATGCAATACCTGACTGATGTGGAGCATATGCTTTTAGTTTACCTCCTAAAGGGGCAACACCCCTAATTCACCGCTAAAGTACATAAATGTAGCCTTTGGGAGGGGCTTGGTGAATATGTCTGCTAACTGCTCCTTACTGGAAACATGTTCTAGTGCAATCTCTTTGTTCTGAACCTTTTCCCTCAAGAAATGATACTTAAGCTCAAAGTGCTTGGTTCTAGAATGTAAAACCGGATTCTTGGAGATATTAATTGCACTAGTATTGTCACAAATATACTTACCAGTTCAAATATAGGAACTTTGAAGCCATTTAATACATGCTTCATCCAAATCATCTGTGTGCAGTTCATGAAAGCTGCAACATACTCTACTTCCACTGTAGACTGAGAGATACAACTCTGCTTCTTACTCATCCATGAGACCAGTCTACCACCAAGAAAGAACACACCACCGGTTGTGCTCTTCCGGTCATCTACATTACTAGCCCAATCAGCATTTGTGAACACTTTCAGGTTAAAATCATTATTGTATGAATACCATAACCCATAGTCAATAGTTCCTTTCAGATACCTAAGAATCCACTTGACTACAACCAAGTGGGATTCTCTTGGACTTTTCTAGAACCTTGCAGTAATGCCAACTGCATGTGCAATATCCGGTCTGCTATGCGCTACATAATGCAATTTACCAATCATTGATTGGTATTCCTTCTCATCAACCAATGTTGAGTCATCTTCTTTGGATAGTTTACAACTGGTCACCATCGGAGTACCAACCGGTTTGCTATCTTCCATGCCAAAGGTCTTCAACACCTCTTTGACATACTTGGACTAAGTGATAAAGGTTCCTTCTTTCATCTACTGGATCTGTAGTCCAATGAAGAATTTAATCTCCCCTATGAGTGACATTTCAAACTCTTTCTTCATCTCATTTGCAAACTCATGACTCATCTTGTCATCTCCACCAAAGATAATGTCATCAACAAATACCTCATAGATCAGGATCTGATCTTCTTCAGACTTCAAGTAGATATTGCTATCTTCACTTGTTCTCTCAAATCAGTCTTCACAAGATGGGAATGCAGACGTTCATACCATGCTCTAGGTGCCCGCTTTAGACCATATAAGGCTTTATGTAGCCTACATACCATGTCACTATCTTCAGATAGGGAAAAACCATATGGTTGCTCTATATACACCTCCTCTTCAAGTAAACCATTTAGGAATGTAGATTTTACATCCATTTGATATACTTTGAAACCTTTAAAAGCTGCATATGCAAGAAGCATATGAACTCCTTCCAATCTGGCTACAGAAGAAAAGGTTTCTCCATAGTCTTATCCTTCTTCTTGAGCATATCCTTTGCACACCAATCTGGCTTTGTTCCTAATCACTATGCCATCCTCATTCAGTTTATTTCTGAAAACCCATTTGGTACCAATGACATTTTTATGCTCCGGTCTGGGTACCAAAGACTATGTACCATTTTTCTCTATCTGGTCAAATTCCTCTTCCATTTCCTCGATCCAGTCTTCATCTTTAGGGGCCTCTTTGAATGATTTAGGCTCAAATTCAAAGATCATACATGAGTTTTCTCTGACCTTTCTTCTTGTAAGGATTCCTGCATCCTTATCTCCTATGATCTTCTTAGGATCATGATTCAGCTTGACATACCGCGGAATGGTCTTAATGGATTCCTCTTGCTTTTCTTCTTCATCCTCATCTCCATCAGTATCAACATCTACATCTACTAGTGTAGGAACACTATTATTGGTACTTGGTTGGCTGACAACCGGTTCATTTACCGCTTGCTCACTACCGGTTTCCTCAGTTTTCTCAAAGGTTTCATCAACTCTTACATTGATTCTTTCCATAATTATCTGAGTCCTATTTTTGAAATACTTGAGAGCTTTTCTCTTGGTGGAATATCCTAAGAATATTCCCTCATCACATTTCGCATCAAATTTTCTCTGGTGTTCACTCCTCTTGATGTAACATTTGCTACCAAACACTCTAAAGTAGCTAACCATAGGTGTCTCACCAGTCCAATACTCATAAGAGGTTTTAACCCTACCTTTCTTGATGAGTACCCGGTTCATTGTATAGACTATAGTGCTCACCGCTTCTCTCCAAAAGGTGTGAGCTACCTTTCCTTGAATCAACATGGTCCTAGCTTCTTCAACCATAGTCTGGTTATTCCTCTCTGCTAGGCCATTCTGTTGTGGAGTCTAGGGGGAAGACAGTTGCCTCTTGATGCCATGTTATTCACAGTACTTGTTGAATTCACCGGAAGTGAATTTCCCTCCTTGATCAGTTCTCAGGCACTTGATCCTTTTACCACTTTTCTTCTCCACTAATGCTCAAAAAGCTTTGAACTTTACAAAAGCTTAAGACTTATCTTTCAAGAATGTGACCCACATCATTCTTGAGTAGTCATCAGTGAGAATCATGAAGTACCTATCACCCTGCACACTCCTAGTTTTCATAGGACCACACAAGTCAGTATGCACAAGATCAAGCAGATTGTCAACAATGAAAGATTTACCTTTAAAGGTTGAGGAAGACATTTTCCCCAATTGACATTCTCTGCACAAGGTATTATCCAATTTGCTTAGCACTGGAAATCCTCTAACTGCCTTGATCTTACTGGCCTTTACAATGTTATCAAAGTTTACATGGCAGAGTCTCCTATGCCATATCTAGCTATCATCAAATTTAGCCATGAGACATGTACTTATATTTGCATTCAACTGAAATAGATTACCTTTGGTTTGAATGCCAGTGGCCACCAATTCTCCATTCTTTCCTTTGATTCTACACACTCCATTTTTGAATTCCAAAGTGAGACCACTGTCATTCAGCTAGGCAACACTCAAAAGGTTGTGTCTGAGACCATCAACCCAGTACACATTATCAACACTACTCTTTCCATTTAGAGAGATGGACCCTCTGCCTTTGACCATGCATGGTACTTCATTGCCAAAGTGAACCACACCACCATCATACTCTTCCAAGGATAGAAACTTGCTCTAGTCACCAGTCATATGGTGAGAACAGCCACTGTCAATGATCCACTCATTGGAATTATCAAACCGGGAGACGAGACTTCTTGTCTAACACATCTTCCTTGACAGCAACAAACACAATATCTTCATTTTCTTCATCCTCTGATTCCTCATCTATGACACCTTCATCAACTGCCACAAAATAGTTTCTCCGGTTTCCTCCTTTGAATTTCTTGAACCTTTCCGGTTTGTCCTTGTTGTCGCCATTAGGACAGTTTACAACAATATGTCCTATCTAGATACAAGAAAAGCATTTCAAAGGAAGCTTACCTCTGTATTTGCCAGTTCCTTTAGGAAGTTTCTTGGCAAGGAGAGCTTCAAATGCCATTAGAATCTCCTCATCATCCATTTCTCTACACTGTCTTGGTTCACCACTAGTGATAGCTTCTTTTCCTTTTCTAGGTGGTACAACAGAAGCTTTAAAAGCTGATTTAGTCTTTTGAACACTACCATCAAAAATATTTATCTCATAGGCTGTCAACTTTGCAATGATGGAGTCTAGGGATACCTTAGTCTTGTCTATTGATCTCAGCTCCTGAATAGCAGCAACCCTTATTGCATAGACCGGCAATAGGGATCTCAGAACTTTGCTTACCATAGTGGAATCTTCTATTTTACCACTTGCACTCTTGATATCTCCAACAATGGTTTTGATTCTTATTCCATACGATTGAATGGTCTCACCTTCAACCATCCACATATCTTCAAACTTCCCTCTAAGGCTTTCTTCCTTAGCTTGTTTTACATTCTCATCACCGCCATAGATATTTTCAAGAGTATCCCATACCTCTTTGGGATTTACCTTATCTTGGACATCAATAAACTCAAAGTTAGATAAACTACTAATTAGGGCTTCCATGACTTTCCCATTCTCCTGCATCTCTCTCTTTTGGCCATCGGTGAGAGTACCAGTAGGGGCAACATAGGCATTCTCAACATAGCTCAAGTGTTGAGCATCCATGCTTCTGAGGTATATCTTCATTCTATCTTTCCATATACTAAAATTTTCTCTATTAAACTTTGGACCTTCCCTCTTCATCATTAGACTGGGATCTTTACCTCAAGTGGTTAAGCTTATAGCATAGAGGACCTGGAGGATGCACTGATACCAATTGATAACACAATGATGAATGAGTAGTACCCAACCAGTACTGAGAGGGGGGGGGTGAATCAGTACAGACAAAAACACACTCTTGAACTAGTTTGTCTGCAGACACTATGCATTGACAGAAAAATAGTGACACCGGTCCTCAAATAGAGTATAACCGGCAAAACCTAGAATAACTAAGACAAGCATAAACTGGTTGACACTTATCTTCTCATATAATCTAACACTTCATTTCCTTTTCACCCTAATGCATGAATAGGTAATCTACCATCAAAGATATACATATGAGCAACTAGATCAACAAGATTCACCACTTGATAGAAAACAACAAAGCATCAAATGAAGAAGACATCACACATGACACAAATATTTTTCATGTGGAAACCCAATAGGGAAAACCACAGTGGGGATGAATACCCACAAGCTTGTTTTTGAAGTCTTTAGAAGTCCGCTCTATTAGGAGCCTTGTCCGGTTAAAGACTGATACAATAGGTTATGTTAGGAACAGATCTTGTTAGGGATCACCCCATTAAGGGATGGCTAGAATACTCGGTTAAGGGTTAGACCCTATTAAAGGTTACCTTGTTAGAGGATTTCAAGAACTCAATGGTTTTGAGTCACCCTGTTAAAGGATTTATAGCAAGCCTGTTAAAGCTAACATGTTAACGGATTTCTCAACTGTTGAAGTGGTTAGAGATCAACAGGTATTACAATGATCTGGTAATAACACTCAATGCCAATGCAGATCTGCTTAAGCTCCTCTTCACCTTCTGCACTTACACTTTGCAGGTATCACTTTTCTCCTTTGGTCTGGCAAGAATCACATGTCTCTTCTCTTGGATACAAACACACAACTTTTGCCAACAACCTCAGAAAGAATCACAACATTGACCTTATAGGAAAATAGATAGGTCGGTAGCATAAACCCTAAACCCTAAAACCTGTTACGTTAAGGAATTCAAATGGTTCAATCCTGACTGTTGAGCACATTGCATTAAATGCAACAGTCTTGATCCAATTTCCATCATCCATTTTCCATTGATTTCATAGCAGCTGATAACCCATCATATGTTATCACCATTTACAAACTTCACACATTCCCGAGGTAGATAGGAACAATCTCCTTCATGCAAGATCCTTCATGTGCACAAGGCTTACGTGGCAACATGATCTGTTCTTCGTTACCATGCTAACTCATCACACAAAGTCATCGGTTGAGCTACACAGGCTTGAAGCACTTCAACCAGAAGCCCTGAAGTTGAGACTACCAACTAGTAGTCATACAGTGCTTCCATGTGTCGGTTCCCATAACCATATGCCGGTTCACCTTGAACAAGCACACCACTTCACTTTGGCACAAATGCTGGTTCACGGTTTTATACCGGTTCAATTCTTTTCATCATATTGACATCAATGACAACACACAATGTCATTATGTCCTCATACCGGTTCACATAATGCCAACATTTATGAAATGAACATATGTGGAAATAGGAGTCTGTGAGCTCTTGTAGTGAATAGATCTTCACAATATTCTTTCAGTTTTGTTTTAAAAGCATTGCTTTGTGTTGATTAATGAATGCTAGAGCCTTTTTCCTACTTTCTAGTTAAAGTGTGTTCATTTCAATGTTTTATGCATAAATCTCATTGAAAATCATACGAGGATCTACACTCTAATGCAGAGGATGGATTTTTTATTGGTTCATACAACTATTTATTTGTTTCCTTTCAGAAAGGGGTGTACAAGAGTCATATTATTATTCAAAGAAAGTAAACTGTATAATTTGAAGAAAGGGCAAATTTGTTAACCAGAAATTTTTGGCGACTTTGTTGGGGAGTCAAATCACAACATTGGTTGCCTAGTTGCAAGACAGGAGTCAAGAAGATATACTAAGTCCTAAGGATGGGAAGGGATAGTTGATTCTACTTTTCATAAGTTACAAAACCTAAATTTTCAACCCACTTTTTCACCTCAAATATGAGCAAGAAGTAGGCCTCATTCCTCATCTCCTTCACTTCCTGTATCCTCAGTTTCTCAAGCTTTAACCTTGCATGGTATTGCTTTACCAAATATAATTGTAGCATCCTAAAATTGTGACACTTGCAATTTCGACTGCATTTCGGTCTTCACGATGGCGACGCAACACGGAACCTGAATGGAGACCTCGAAACCTGATTATGACACCAAAAACTGCATTTTCTTGCACCCTGGCCTAAACCTCCTTTGCACCCTGCTGTCCCGGGAGGTGGGACCAGAGCGCCCAGCGCCCTGGTCCTTCAGGACCAGGGTGCCCAGCGCCCTGGTCCCTGGGTCCTATTTTGGGCCCGGTCTCTTTTGGACTTCGGGTCTTTATGTTTGCAAATTGGAAAATTGTCTTTCCTGGTCGGCCTAAGGTCGGGAAAATCAGTCTATCAGCCCTAATTGACAAGTATATAAACTACATCTTCCTCTTTCATTCGATATGATGGAAAAAGCATGGAAATTATACTCAAGCATTCAAGCATTCAAGCATTCCTTCAAGCAATTGATCATTTCAAGTCTCCATTCAAGGCTAAGTGTTGCATTCAAGACAAGGATTCAACCATTGAAGAGGAGATCACTTACTACATACTACTACAACATACAACATACAACATCTATACCTTCTCACATAAGGATACAAACATCCTTACAACAAGGTATTAGTACTTGTTTTACATTACAGACATTTACATTTACAGCATTGCTCATTTCTTGGTTAATTCCAAAACCGGGGTTTGACCTAAAGGCAAACCCCTAATCCCTAACCCCCCAATCGTCTTTGCTTTTCTGTGTGTAGGTTGCAGGTACACGGCTGAAATTGAAGATCTGGAACCCTTGTGCAGAGACGAACAGATCCCCCTTCGTTTCACGGATTTTTCGGAGGACCGTGGCGCTCGGGCGCCATCGTCCTGGCAACTTTCGCTCAAATTTGCAGGATAGCACCGTATCGACATCTTACTACTAATTCTAGGTCCGCAGCTTCATACTGTATCCCTATCTCAGTTTATAAGAGAATCTTTGTCACTTTCTATGCATTCCTAGCTTAATTCTTCTATGCACATTCTTTACAAAAGAGGGTAGCCTTGCTTTCTTAACCCTTGAAACACATTTAGCATCCAATCTTGCATTGTGTGGGATTGGATCTTGTGGGTTTCAACCCCTCTTTTGAATGTAAAGTCTCTCCCCTAAGTGAAAACCATCAACCCTAGTGAATCTCCCTTCTCTCTCCTTGGAGTTGGAAGAGGGGAGAGCAACTAGGGTTCGATCGCGATTTTCCGCTTTACATTTTGGTGAACCTGACGTGAACATCCTTTTTGATTATTCATGGTTAGATCTGAAAATTGGATTCCTTGATTACATTCCCATGTTTGATCTTTTGCAAAATTTTAGAGGTTAATTGCATAAAAACCCTAAATTTTCTTTTTAAGTAATTAAACTTGTGAAATGTTTAATTATTAATGCTTGTTTCAGATCTACCCTTCTATTACAAATTATCAATTCATATCTATGCTTTAATTTTGAAAATTAAGTGGTTAAGTGTCAAAACCCTAATTTTTGAAACCCTCTTGATTCAACCTTTGTCCGACAATTTCACCGATCAAAACATCTCCAAATCAGCTGTAACTTTGGATTCCGCAATAAAATCACAATATCTTTCATCCCTGAAAATTTGGAAAAAAGTTGCAAGGACCGTGTGCACTCCGAGCGCCATCGTCCCCGACATTTTTTCTGAAATTTCGGGAGCTAGATCTTACTGTATTTTCCTGCTAAAATCCAGAATTTTGGCTGATTTTATCAATTTTAACACTTTCAAAATTAAAGTCAAAGTTGGTCTAGGGATTGCTTGGATTAACGCTTCTAATCATTCAAAAATCATTGAAACTGAAATTTTGTGTCAAAATTGTGTTCTTACTGCCCTAAATCTGAAAAGTGTGTTTGCATTCATTCGAAATTTCAGTGCTTCATTCAAATTCTTGCAATCTGTGACTTTTGAAATTAAGTGCTTAATTACAACAACTTTAATTTCCGCTTTCAAAATTGAATTTTGCGTGAAATTGAGTCAACTTTTGAATTTCAAAACTTGCATTGCTTTCGGTATTCCCTCTAAAATCATAAAATTCAAAATTTCAGTTTCCCTCTCTTTTTCAAAATTCAAATTTTTGCATTTTTCGACAATCTTGGTAGGGTTCAATTTCGAGATTGCAACTTTAATTTGGCCTATCTACAGATCGTAAAATCACTCAATTTTTTCAGATTAGCTCTAAAATCATCATAACTTTCATCCCTGCGAATTTCGAAAAAAGTTGTTGGGACCGTGTGCACTCCGAAGCGCCACGGTCCCTGACATTTTTTCTAAAATTTCAGGAGATTGTCCTTATTGTATTTAACAGCTTAAATCCAGAAGATTGGCTGATTTTACTGAAAATTGCTACCTCTAAATTCAAAATCTTCTCTCTCTTTAGTGCATGAGTTTTACAACAATAAGCCCTACTTACACTATTCCCGTTAGACGAAGCCGTAGAATTAAGTCTTTCCGAGGTTTAACTACTGAGGAGATGGAACCTAATTTGAATAGCCTTTTTAACGAGGACATGGGTAATTCCTCTAATCCTCCTAATGATGAAGAAGCTCTCCATGAGGTTTCTGAAGAATGACTTTCGAAATTGGATAACCAATTTGACAATTTTCGACAATGGATGTCTCAAGAATACCCTGATAGTCAAGCTCTTCCTTTAATTGAGGGTCTAAAACGTATGCTTCAAAGTGATAAGAATGGAATTGATATTTTGCGTGGTATTGCACACATTGTGGATGCGAATGTGATGCCTATGAAGAGTTGTGCTGAAAATTTGGGTTATACACAACCTCCTACTCAAGTCAATCATTCTATTCCTTTGATGACTCCTATTGCTAGCATACCTACTTTTACATCAAATATAATGACTACTTCTACACAAGACATTCCTCCTGTGATCACCAGTCATGGGGGCAACCCTTCTTCTTCAATTAACCCCCTTCCTTCATTTAATCCGACTTCTTCATTCATTCCTTCAATGAGTGTCCCTATTATATCTCCACAAATGAACATGATGCAAGGGGGCAATTCATTCAATCATTCCATTCCTCCTTGTAGTGTTCCTCCTGTCCAATCATCTCCTATGACTAATTATCATAGAGTCCCACCACCTTACTCTTTACCTTCTTTCAATAACATAACACCTCCATCACAATCCAACACATCTAATATGAACTCTTCGACTGAAGCGACCATTAACAATCTTGCACAAACTGTCTCTTCTTTACAACAACAAATTGCCTCTATGAATCAATCTAAGTTTAGTGTGCCCACATTTGATGTTGCGAGCCCACTTTCTCTTGACATTGTTCGAGCTATCCCTCCTAAACATGTTGAAATCCCGCATTTGGAGCTTTATAATGGTAAAGGTGATCCTCTAACACATGTTAAGACTTTTCAAACAATATGTACTGATTTTGCTTATGACCAAAGGTTGCTTGCAAAACTGTTCACTAGAACATTAAGAGACAAAGCCCTACAATGGTATTGCTCGTTGCCTTCCTACTCTATTACTTCTTTCGAACAACTTGAAAATGCTTTCATTCAACAATTTCAAAACAATATAAGTCCTAAAGTTACTTTGATTGATTTAATGCATTGTAAACAAGGTGTTAAAGAAAAAGTGACTGATTTCATTGGTAGATATAAGCATTTGTATGCTCAAATTTCTTTTCCAGTGCCTGACAATGATATTCAAAGAATCTTTATTTCTAATTTACAAAAAGATATTCGAGATAAACTTCTATTTTCTGAGTTTACTTCTTTCCAACAGTTGTGTGCAACTCTTCACAATTATCAACTGACTGTGAGTCAAACGGAACAATCACATCCTATGGCTCTGAGTGATAAGGGTGATAGTAGTCAACAACCATTTGGGAAGTTTAAACCGAACAGAGATTCCATCAAATTCAATGAAAACATCATCAACAACAATGTGAATGCAGCATCAGGTGTGCCTCCTATTTCTAAATTTTTCAAGAAAGAAAGAAAGTATACTCCTTTGAATGAATCATTGCATAGTATTATGAATAAGTTATTGGAACAAAATGTGCTTACTCTTCCTCCTATAAGGCAAATTGATCCCGCAAAGATTACTTCACCTTATTTTGATAACAAATCTTTTTGCAAATTTCATCGTCAGCCTGGACATGATACTGAAAAATGTTTTTCTTTAAAGGGTAAAATTCAAGATTTGATTGATAATAATACTATTTCTGTTTCTGGAGTGAATGATAAAGGCAATACATCTGTAGCTCCTCCTAATCAAAATCTTCAGATTTTCACTGATCCATTACCTTCTCATACCTCTAATGCAATTGAGGCTAATGATTCCTCTCTCTCATCTGATGGTCTTGTGTCTATGACTCCGAATGTGATTAACTTTGTACAGCAGCAAGAAAACCCTAAAGAACCTTCCATCACATTTGATTCTAGTGAAACCATTAGGGCACCTGATGGTCCTTTATACATAGTTGTAAAAGCCAAGAATACATCTTGCCGTGGAGTGCTTATTGATCCTTCTTGCATGGTTAATGTCATTACTGAAGAATTTCTTTTTACTTTGCAATTGAATCAAGTGATCTATGACGAAACAAGTGTGGTTGTGAAACTATTTGATGCATTTTCTTCTCCTGCAATTGGTTCTATTACATTACCTATTGAGGTCCATAACAAATCCCTTAATGTGAGCTTTGCTATTATTCCATCATCCGAACAATTTCGTGTGAAGCTAGGCTATCCTTGGCTATCTTCCATGAAAGCTATTGCTTCTCCTATTCACAAGTGCTTGAAATTTCCCCATAATGGTGAAATTGTTACTATCAATCATAGCCTCTTTAAACCTGCTGAAAGAACTTCTAGCGTTCCTATTGATTACTTTTGGCCTAAACAATTCCAATCTCTTCCACCACGAAGTGATCATCTTTTCAAATCTTATCAAAAGTGGAAAAAAGATATGATCCTATCTCTAAGTGAACCTAGAACACCTAAACTTGATATTCCTATCATTCTTGAGAAGGAAGTTCTTCCTTTGAAAGATAAAACTAATGTCTTTCCTCAAGAAGATTCCCAACCCATCCCTATGGATGTGACTATGTCTATATCTAATAAACTTCCTAAAAGTAGACCTATCCCTCCTCGTCATGATGGACTTGGTCTCCTTCCTAAACCAAAAATTCCTCCTTTATATGGAGCAGTTCCTCCTCCTTCCTTTTATAGAGAGAAGAGACCTTCTTCTTCTCCTATTATCCAGCCTAAGAGACCACAACCTAAACACCCAAGTGATAAGGATGAGAACATTCCTCCTCCTCAATCTTCTCCACTTCCTACTAAGACTAGACGAAATCGTTCTGCACGTGAACGCCGACAAAAGTGTCGTCTTAGAGCTCAGGCAGCTGCTTCTCAAACTTTGCAATCTCCAAAAACACCTTCAACAAGCATTATTCCATTTTCTCCAAAATCTCCAAAACATAAGATGCATGATGGTCTTGATCCTATGCGAATTAAAGACCCTATTTTTATAAATCTTGATGATGCTATAGATGAAAATGTTATTCATGATGAAAATGTTACTCCTTTTGCTTCTGATAGTGAATATGAACTTGTTGATATTGATAACCATTTATCTAATGAATTTTGTAAAGCACTTATCCTAGCTCCTAGACAAGAACAATGTGGCTCGGAACATGAACATAGCCCTTGTTTGGATCTTGTGATAGCTCCATCTGCTGTGTTGGATGTTCCTCCTCTAGCGTGTTCCCTACCTTCCCGAAACATTGATCAGCAAGATCGGGGGGTAGATGACGTGCTAGACTAGTTACATTAGCATAGCAGATTCTCTCCTCCTCTCTTTTGTTACTTCCTCTATGTGTTATTCTCATTCTTCTATTTGTTGTCCTTAGTGTTGTCTACTTGAGGATGATGCAAAGCATTGAGATCTCTTTTGGTCTCTCTCATGTTGACTCAAAAGACACATGTGTTCCCTTCTTCTAGGTGACCTTCCTTGATTGGGGAATGAAGAACAATTATGCATACATACATATGATATACATGAATTATCATATAGCATACTGACCCCGAGGAAAGCGAAGTCACCTCGTGCTTTGTGTTTTGTGTCTATTATCCTTGGGTTTATCTCACACTTGGGGGCTAAATCCTTGCGATAACGTGCTCCTTTCCTTTCTCATTTCTTATATGTATCACTACCTTAAAGCAATCACCCCCGGTGAGGCGTGTGCGATCGCTTTAACGTAGGGGGGCATACATCCCGTTCATATCTTTTCAAGATACTTGAAAATTTCTTGACAAATTTAGCTTTGCCTTGAAAATTTTTGATATCTTTCTTGCATGACTCATAGTGAGGGAACCTTACTACTGACAGTCATGGTTCTCCCTCGTGATCTTCCCTTTTACTTTGTCAATCGAAGTCGTAAGATCCTTAGTCCACTGGGGGCTTGGTGTATCTTGCCTCCTTGACATGGTGAAAGTCTTTCAATATTGTTTCCTTGTACTTTACCAGAAGTATGAGCATACATACTCCCGCTAAAGTGGGGGCTAAATGTAGCATCCTAAAATTGCGACACTTGCAATTTCGACTGCATTTCGGTCTTCACGATGGCGACGCAACACGGAACCTGAATGGAGACCCCGAAACCTGATTATGACACCAAAAAATGCATTTTCTTGCACCCTGGCCTGAACCTCCTTTGCACCCTGCTGTCCTGGGAGGTGGGACCAGAGCGCCCAGCGCCCTGGTCCCTGGGTCCTATTTTGGGCCCGGTCTCTTTTGGACTTCGGGTCTTTATGTTTGCAAATTGGAAAATTGTCTTTCCTGGTCGGCCTAAGGTCGGGAAAATCAGTCTATCAGCCCTAATTGACAAGTATATAAACTACATCTTCCTCTTTCATTCGATATGATGGAAAAAGCGTGGAAATTATACTCAAGCATTCAAGCATTCAAGCATTCCTTCAAGCAATTGATCATTTCAAGTCTCCATTCAAGGCTAAGTGTTGCATTCAAGACAAGGATTCAACCATTGAAGAGGAGATCACTTACTACATACTACTACAACATACAACATACAACATCTAAACCTTCGTACATAAGGATACAAACATCCTTACAACAAGGTATTAGTACTTGTTTTACATTACAGACATTTACATTTATAGCATTGCTCATTTCTTGGTTAATTCCAAAACCAGGGTTTGACCTAAAGGCAAACCCCTAATCCCTAACCCCCCAATTGTCTTCGCTTTTCTGTGTGTAGGTTGTAGGTACGTGGCTGAAATTGAAGATCTGGAACCCTTGTGCAGAGACGAATAGATCCCCCTTCGTTTCACGGATTTTTCGGAGGACCGTGGCACTCGGGCGCCATCGTCCTGACAACTTTCGCTCAAATTTGCAGGACAGTGCCGTATCGACATCTTACTGCTAATTCTAGGTCCGCAGCTTCATACTGTATCCCTATCTCAGTTTATAAGCGAATCTTTGTCACTTTCTATGCATTCCTAGCTTAATTCTTCTATGCACATTCTTTACAAAAGAGGGTAGCCTTGCTTTCTTAACCCTTGAAACACATTTAGCATCCAATCTTGCATTGTGTGGGATTGGATCTTGTGGGTTTCAACCCCTCTTTTGAATGTAAAGTCTCTCCCCTAAGTGAAAACCATCAACCCTAGTGAATCTCCCTTCTCTTTCCTTGGAGTTGGAAGAGGGGAGAGCAACTAGGGTTCGATCGTGATTTTCCGCTTTACAATAATCAACCCAACTCCTCTCAATATCATCTTTCCAATGACATTAAATAATCCTTGGGGCGCTATGGTAGGTCCACTGAACCTAGGTTTGAATTTGAATCCCCTACCCAAAGGAGCGAGGGATCACTTGCCAACATTTAGTGGTGATGGGAAAACACTATTGATGAGCACTTGAATACATTCAATGTTTCTTGTGGGATAATAGCCGTTCAACATGAGGATGTTGTCATGAGGCTATTTGTGCAAACACTAACTGGAGTAGCAGCAGATTGGTTCTATCACCTACCAAATAGTGTGATAACAAATTGGCAAAATTTGAAAATGAGGTTTGAGACAAGATTCAAAGTGGCTGAGGATGAACACTCTCATTTGGCTCAATTGGCCCAGTTAAAGAAAGAGATTTCAGAGTCTATAAGGGATTTTGCAGAAAAAATTGATAAGATTATACATAAAATTCCAGTCAATCAAAAACCCTCAGATGACAATCTAAAGTATTTTTTTATAAATTCTATGCCTTCAGAGATAGGTTTCCTGATCTACAGGAAAAGAGTTGCAAACCTAGGTTCTGCCAAAACACTTGCCATTGAGTTGGAGGATGATTTGATCACTATAGAGAAATGGAAAAGAGAAGTGTTGTTCACCAAAAGTGATAACCCAAGACACTTGTAAATCTATCTATGAGATAGCCAATCTCAATCAATGAAACACCTCAGGGCTTGGACAACATAACATAGGATCCTAATGATCCTCCTGCACTTCAGGTTCTACTAGACCTAGGGAGGGACACCCTTTTGATGCATTGAGTACAACAATCACAAACATAAGACTGCATCAACAATGAGCAGACAAACCATTCCACAAGCTCACCAAATTAGGTAACATGTATAGATGGGCTGGATCTTATAGAAATAATAGGTGAAATAGAGCTTTGGAAGGATAGAACACTAACCCCTAAACATAAAGGGAAATAGATTTATCTTTTAAATTGTTTGATCTAAAAAACATCCCCAAACTTGCAAGACCAGTGCCTTATCCAAGGGCAACAGAGTCACTCATTAAACTATAAATGAAAGCTCATACTGCAAATCCATCTTCATTACTAAATATTCATGCATTTAATGCCTTGCATAAATGCATTACTCAACTCATTCATAGAAAATATCAAATCCAGAAACTATATTCCATTATTCATGATTTATTACAGAATTTAAATTCTTCCTTGAAGAATCCCTACAAACAATCACAATTACCTCCTTGAGATAACAAATCTTAGCCTCCTTGAGGATCAGATTTGAATATAATGAAAATACAAATCCAGAGACAACTTCTGTGTGAATTTGTGCATGCCTTACATACACAAGAACCTGCAACTAAGAACACCTATATAGCAAAGAATTGAACTCCATTACTGAAAGGATAGCCCTGCTCTGTACAATCTGGAAGAATACTCAGAATTGGAAGCCATGAAAAAATGGAGCCATTCTCCAAATTTCTGGAACCCTTCAACTGAGAAGAATTGGGAATTAAAAGAGGAGGGAAGAAAATCAAATCTGCAACTGAAATTATCAAATATCTTCTCTCTAACTGAATTTTACTCCCAGCCAAAATGCTTCCAAAATATCCCACATTTGTCAAAATTAACCCCATAATCAGATTCCTCACTCCGAGATCTTTCCAAAAACATATAACACTTTATATTTTGGCCAAAATTTAGACCCTGGGCAAATTAATTCCCCAATGTGCTCAATCATTTAAATTTTTTGAAATTTAATATAGTTTAGACTATATCATTTACTCATTTTAATTTTGATTTTGCTGATGCTTTTGCCATGTGGCGAGATCTGATTGGCTGATGGGGTCCACTGGGTGCCACCTGGGATGACACCTCATCACTGCCACATGTTCACTTTCTCATCCGTCACTTGGCCACCATGTGTACACCACCTCAGCGCCACGTCATCACCACCTAGGTGCCACCTCTGTGCCACCTCACCGGGACCCGCTGACTATACCTGCCACCTATGCGCCACCTGGCTTTCACAACTTTGCAAGGTCTAATGTTTGTGCATATTCAATCTACGAAACCGCGCGGGCCGTCGATCTCCATCTAACATGCTCGACATATACCCTTTTTGCAACTTCGTAGGGCTTAACTTCCATGCATCTCACCTTCGCAAAACTACGCACACCGTTGATCCATCTCAAACCTGCTCACTCGTTAACCTGACCTTTCTTTGCAAAATTTTGCCTATCTGCCTTGGGAAGCGTGCCTATGTGGGGTCCACCTGTCACCACCCAGTCACCTCCTCTGTCACCTCAAGATCTGTGCTCACGCATGGGCCCACCTTGGGCGCCCATAGGCACCATCCGTCAAAAGCCTTCATGGCCTAGACATATTACTAGAGTAAGGATTTGCTTATAAACATTAAAATATCCCACTTCCCAGCGAATGTGGGATAATTCATTTTTGCCTGTAGCTTCAATTTTAAGCTTTCCTTGAGTGCTTTCATGGTGATTTTTTATTTGCCTGGCATTCAATGGTCTTTCTTCTCAACCACATCATACTAGGATATATTATCAACTCACGGCACTTAGAGGATGCTGGAGTTCGTGGCACTTGGAAGATGCTGGAGTTCGTGGAGTTTGTTCTTTGAATGCCCATGCCATCACACTGCAGCAGATCCACGCCATACCAAAGGGAGAAAAGGGAGACATCAAACCTACTATTACACTGATCAGAATTTCAAGAAGCCTATTCCAATGCCAATGCCATCTGTTCAATGCATAGGAGAGGAAATATTGGTTTGCCCTTGCCAGAAAGCTTCAACGTTGTCTTGGTTGCTTCATTTGGGAGGGCACATGAGGAGAAAGAGGAAATTGCAAAAGTCAATTATTTGAAAACCTTTAAAACAACCTCCTCTCCAATCCATGTGAAGGATCTGGAACTGCAACCCCCTTCTTTGCTTCCTCATCTCCACGTGAGATTTCACACATTCAGCTCCATTACCATGCAAGGAAAGGGAGAATACTGTTTTGCATTTGAACTTTGTTTTAAAAACTTTGTCTTCTAATTACCACACAGGGAGAGAAGATACTAGCAGTCTCGATGCATTTGCTTGAAAGTCTTTATTATTTGCCTCCTTACCATGCCACATAGAAGCTTGGGGTGTCCAATGGTGTTTGCTTTTGTTACAATAAACTTTAACACTACCACCAAGTTCAGCTCCATGTCACACACCTTCTTCCAACTATCACGTGAGACTTGGAGGTCTTCTGTAGCATGCCACGTCTGAGATTATTTTCTATTTAACTAGCCACATGCCACGTAGTGGAAGGGGAGAATACTCCTGCACATTGAATTTGAAGGTTTTGGCAGTTGCTAAGACCATGTGAGGGGGGCGATTTGAAACCAAAATCATTCATTGAATTTAATTGAAGTTTAAAATTTTTGCCTCTACCAGCCATCACGTGGGAGAGCTATGCTGAAGCAATGCTTAGTGTTTAATAAGACCCCCAAATAGCCACGCAGAGGGGATAGGAATTTCATTTTTGGAGGATGCAATTGCAGAAAATGTGGAGTTTGAAGTACACCCACCAATGTGCATTTTAATGGAAATCTTCATATAAATACTCTCCTCAATCTAGCACGCTCAAATTTGATCCATAATATAGGAGAGTATTTCATGCTTGCACTTGCACTGTGCTTCAATAAGCTTTGGTTCTGAAACGTTTCTCTAATTTTCTTCAAACCTCTCCGATAGAGATTTTGCATACTTGTATATATCTGTCCCTGGGAGATTGCATGTTATTACATTCGCTGAAAGAAGTCGAAGCATTTAAAAAATGATGTTGGTGATGCGAAGACCAA
The DNA here is from genome assembly GCF_030272615.1 of Cryptomeria japonica. Classification (NCBI taxonomy): domain Eukaryota; kingdom Viridiplantae; phylum Streptophyta; class Pinopsida; order Cupressales; family Cupressaceae; genus Cryptomeria; species Cryptomeria japonica. The sequence goes on from NC_081407.1 coordinate 531,881,918, forward strand.
GGCATGGGAAAATGCATTGCCATGAAACAAGAACAGTTTGCCACAAAAAAAATAATGCATAAGCATGAGCCAGGTCGGGCCCCAAAGTGGGTCTGACTAAAAAAAATTTTGTTTTCAAGCAACTGGTCTCTGGAATATCTCACAGACATCAAACATGCCTCTGGAAACGATCGGCATCGTTTTCGGATCATTAAACTGAGTTTGTCATACCCAAAATTTAGGGCAAGAACGGGATACTTTTTTTTTTAAATACTAATTAGTTAACATTAAGTTCGCTAACACGAATGCACTAAGCAGTTTTGGTTTTAACTATGTTTAAAATAACCTTCATCTACTAACTTAATTAACAAGTAATAAATTTAAGATTAACTACGGATCCAAATAGACTAGCTTATTGTCACTCAATTTGTTTAATTTTATAAGTAGATATCAACTTCATAATATACAGATCTTAAGTATTCAAGCTATACAATTTTAAAATAAATCATAACTTTATTAATAAATGTTTCATGAATAACTAAATCTATTTAAATTAAAAATAAATACTAATTTCATTAATATACTGTTCATAGTCTTCTCAATTTATTTAAATGTAAAATAAAACAAGCCAATCTCATTTAAATTTAAAGTCTAGTATTAATTCGTTTTAATTGGATTCATAGCATTTCAATCTTCTTTGAAAAGTTAAAATAAAATAAAAAAACCCCACCATACATATATATAAATATAAATAATATTATATAAATAAAATATTAATATATTAAAAAAAAAAAACATAAATGGGTTTACCCATGCAAACCCTAACCCTTTTATTAATCTATAAATTTAATCCTTTTTTTTTTGTTTAATATTCACTCTTCTCTTTTCTACCCTAGCCCTACCTGGGCTAGGGTTTTATATTTTTTTTGTTATTGTTTTTGACTGTTATGCAGGGGCCGAATTACCATGGTGGAGCGGCGGCCATTTTTTTTTGAGTTCGGCAGATAGGGGAAGAGTGGCCGAAATGGTGGAGGCGGGGGAATGTGAGCAGCACCTCCAGTGGGACGACCCACTGTGAGGGTCGTGGCCCACACAGCGGCCTTGGCCGCTGTGTGTGTCGCAGCCCACATAGTGGCTGTGGCCACTGGTGCGGCCCACACAGGGAGTGCAGGCCCTGTGCGGCTCTTCCCAAAAAGCCCCCCTTATATATATATATATATATATATATTTTTTTTTTTCAAATATAATTTAACATGCAAATTTTTTTTTAAAAACAAAGGTAATTCATTAAGTTAAATAAATCTATATATATATTTATATATACAATTTCATATGTATATATTTATATATATATATATAATGGTATATATATATTTAGGTTTACATCTTCATTTGTTTTGCAGGGTATTTATTTGATATGTTTTATATATAAGTATATATAAATATATACATGAATTCTACATGTATATAAATATATATATTTATTTATAACTTATATTATTATTTCTTTTCTTAAAATAACACCGAAATCATGGAAGATTCTGATTTACAATTGTAGGAAAGGAAGTGTAGTAATAAGTCTGTTTAATGGAAGGAAATTTTCCAGAACTATATTGTACTTTATTGTTTTACAGAAAACAGAATTTTAATATTTATTTTTAATCTACAATATGCATGCAAATCTATTTATTGCCTTTCCTATTTAATTTTATTTTAAATGCCTAAGAATGGAATAAATTTCCTACTAAACTATTTATCTTAACACATCGGATATATATTTTTTTGAACTTAGGGAATACTAACTTAGGAATACATTATTCTTTTCTGCAATAAATACATTTACTGATTCTGCAATTTCTACTACAACTGAATAGATATTTTTATTTAAAATCTAACAACTTCTTCAACTCAACTTTCTGCAATTAAAATGAATACAAATTTACAGATAAAAGAAAAACATAGAATTAAATAAAACTAATTTTTTTTCATATTTCAATGACTATTGCATGCAATTCAAAAGTAATTCTTTTCAAACAGAAAATAGGAATAAATCTAGCTTTTTACAATATTAAAGATATTCTGCAAAGTTTACAAGATGTTTCTTTATTAAAATACAATAACTAATCTCATGTCTATATTTCAAATTTACAATTTGCCTCTCATTTCAATGAATGAGGGTATATATATATATATATATATATTTTAAACTAATAAATACAACTGCAAATTAAATTTCTGCAACAAAAATCTCTTGCAACTTTTCACTTGTCCTATACTTTTCTCCTGACAATCCTGCATAATAACTCACAAATATGACCATGGAGTGCTCACCTCCCAGCCTAGGCTAACTGGTAGCCACCCCTGAGCTCGGAGAACCAAGCCCTAGACGAGTAACAAACATGCAAACACATAGAAGACAGAAAACACACAGATTTCAAGCACACTCCCAACTTGGCTACACTGCACCACACTTTGGTGATGACCTTTTTCAAGGGTGGTAGTGGACCATTACCCTGAGGAGAACTGCAAGTATGGAAAACATGTAGCCACCTCATGGCACAACAAATACATCAAGAATTTCAACCCCTTATTCCTTATGCCCCCCAAGGCATTCTAGCCTTATATCCCTCCTTATGACCCCCATTGCACAAACAGGCCATGCAACAAGGGTCACACAAAAATCCCTTGTGATCGCTCTCAAAACGAGAGTCTCTCACTCGAGGGTTGTCATTGCTACCACCCACAAGATCCTCCTCTCTCCCAAGAGTAAGAGGTCTTGAAAAAAAAACTCCCAAAAACACATACAAAAACATAATGCAAAATACCAAATGAAATTCCCAAAAAGGACATACAAGAAAACAGAGTTCTTACACCAACATACCTTCAAAACACATGCAAATAGAAGTCATTTAAAGAAGAATGTAACCAACCTTAATCTGCCCAAAGGTAGGATAGTATTTGAGGAAGAGCTGCCCAAATCCACGGATCTTCTTCTTCTACCCTTAGCCAAATTTTCTATTCAAATATATTCTATTCTTTTCAAAAATTCTCTTGTCTCCAAAAATGGAGAGTGGGTGATTACCCTCAAATTTTCAAATTCTTGCTTAAAAAGCTCCCTCTCTCAGTTCTCACAAGTTTCTAAAAACTAAAGAGGAAGGTAAGACAGAATGGGAAAGAGAACTCTCATTCGAATAGGAAAGTTTACAACTAGGTTCAAACTTCTAATTTCAATTTTCGCACAACTCAGAAAAGCCAAATTTTAGAGTGTCTAAAAGGTCACTTAGGAGTAGAAACTTGCCTAAAATTACCCCTAACCCTTAGGTATACCTTATGGGCTTTAGGAAACCCTATTAAACTACCCCTAGGTGTTCATTTAACCCATTTTAAACCCCTCTAAAGTTTATTTTCGGGTCAAACATATGTTGACCTCTCCAAAGATTCTTTTCCCAAGGTATTTATGACATCACGTTACATTAATTGAAAAAGCTATAGTTGAACACTTTCCCACCAAGAGACCAAAAATAAAACATTTAACTTAAATCCACGCATGTGTCAAGTGACACAAATAAAACACTTTTACAATTTAAAACATGAAATCGTCTCTTGTGGATTTTACACAATAAATTTAAATAACACTTAACACACATGCAACATATACTATTACGAATAAAATACAACACAAACGGGGTGTTGTCTCTCCAAATAGACAACCCCTGGCTTACGAACATACATAAGTCTAGGTTTGGTTCTCCGTAATTTTCCATGGTCACATGGTTAACTTCCTGCGCATCTCAATTTACACATTAGTACTTTCAAATATCCACATATAATATAATTTCAAAGGAATAACAATACACATCATTACTTGCATACAATTTACATCTACACAGATTAAATACATCTCTTATCAAGCAATTTCACATTAGCAATTTCATCCTAATTCACATAAACTTAACCATACATCATAGTTCTATTATCATAGTAAAGTCCTGGAAATTCAATAACGACATCTATCATCGCAATATCATCTTATCTAACAATCATGTAGTGTTCTATCTCATAAAGCATATAAGTAAATCATCAAAATATAGCAATGTTATCCAAATCCTGAAATCATATAAGTTCTAAGTTTCAAAATGCATCAAAATAAAGTATCCATAATAGTCTAAATATAAAATCCATTGAAATGTCAGACTGAGTCGAGGTGAGGCCTCACAGAGTTTCGCGACTCAGGCAATTATGCCACATTTTCACATTTAATCGCGAAGACATAATTTTCAAGCCTGTCAAAACACCTTTCCGGAGCTCGCCATCTGAAAGGCGTATACTCTGATATACAAGGATGAATTCTACCAAACGGTTTCTCAAGACGAGTCCCGAGCAAAGAGATATTAATTTTTGAAAATGCTCAATTGGCTTTGTCGACACTGCGGACCTGATGAAGTCAATGTCCTAGCAACACATGACGCCTTTCTCAAAAATATCAAACGACCTCCGTGGGTCCTCAAATTCAGAACATAGGTACCTTAAAGTACATATTAAAACTTGGAAATCTCAGTTCAATCACCAGACTAACAGGATGCAAACGGGGTGCTCACAAAAATAGCTACATTAACTAATATATCACTGAAAGTACGGATAACTGCATTTGATGGCAAAATGAGCTCTTTTGAAAACCGATCAAATGGATTGGTAGAGCCTTGAAATTTGAAATGTAGCTCATCATTTATATTAGCATTAATCTGGAGAAAACATTCTGGCATGATGCTTACTGAGGCAACCTTTACACTCATGTGAAACAGGGCTCTGACTGGCTGTCGAAACAGGGACTTGTCAAATCACACAAACTGCAAATGGATTTGGCTTCAAAAACTAAGCAAATGGATTCGTCAAGACTTGAAATTTTGCAGACTAACTCACATTTATACATAGAATTGAATCCACTTTGAAATTATCCATGAAGATCAACAAGGAAAAAGATGTAATCACTCAAAGTGGGCTACTCAATAAAATCTGCATTTGTGCCTAAAATGCACTTCCAGCTCACCCCTCAAAATGGGTACCTGATAAACTTCTCCAAACTAAATTCTGAAAGTTGCACATCATTGAATAGGCCAAATGAAAGGTGTAGGACATGAATCCCGAGCCTTACCCTCTGAAAATCAACTGGCTCCATTTTACCCCCTTGCTAACTAAGCCATTCAAACTGACTCATTTAGGTACTTTTCTGACATGCAGAGCAAAATTTTGAAATGGGCCTATAATCTTGACTTCAATTTTAATTAGTCCCAACAAGAAGTACATATACCTAATTCTCAACCTTCTACTTCTTCAGCTCCTATGATCCAACGATTGATGATTGATGTGATAACTTTTAAAAGACAGTTACCTAAGGCTAGTACATCTTATTCATCTCCTTAACAAGACATTCCTAGAAGGAATACAAATCAGTCTTTGGGGATTGGAAACAAATCTTTACAATTACCCCCTACCCAACAAATATTGGCAATTGAGGTACCACCACCTAAGGGGAGTATGTGTGTTTTTCATCTTACAGATGAACATGATGGCAGTTCATGTCCTGAGATGGTGCGTTATTCAAAATTGATGAATTCTAAAGACATTTCAAATGAATGGAGTGAAGAGGAATCTTTGAAGTAACCTGGCGACTCTAAAATCCACTTCTTAGAGTACGAGTCAGATTCAAAAAGAGGAGGTGACATTTTGGTTACTTTAGAAGATCCTTCATGTGTTGTGCTCACAAGAAATCAACAAAATGTAAAACTTCAGGGAGTTTCTTCATCTTCTACTATGAATTTTAAAGGTAAGGAAATTGTTTCAAAATTTCATAACAATGATCAAAAGTTTCAAGAGTTCCCATTGGTAAGGTCTGTTGAAAAGGAAAGTTTGTTTGATATTGTAGAGTTTTGTAAATCCTCCCAAATTCAAATTACACCTGCCGATTATCTTAAATTAAATCCCAAAGAACTGGATAGACTCGTTCAGTTTGTAAAAGGAAATAATGTGTTACAAGCTAATGGAACACAACAGTCAATAAATGCCACATTGTCTTCCCACAATGATGTATCAACTTATCCTATTGCTCATGAAAGGACCCCTGAAATATCTACCCTCCAAACAGATGATACTTTGTCTATCCTTGAGTCAAAACCTGAGCCCTTTTATATATCATTGTTTATAAATGGTCATAAATTAAACAACTTTATTATAGATTTAGGCACATCAGATAATATAATGCCCTCTGCAGTAGCCCAAGCATTGGGGTTATCCTTGATGAAAAATTTTGGCAGATTTTATTCAATGGACTCTAAACAAATTCCCTTGTTGGGACAAATTAAGGATGCTCAAGTAGTTCTTGCTACCCACCCGAATAAAATAATCAAGCTGACTATTCTCATAGCTGACATCCCAGCTAGCTATGGCATGTTGTTGAGTTGTACATTTTGTAGAAACTTAGGAGGTGAAATAAAAATGGATTGGTCTCAAGCCACAATTCCTCTAGGAAAACAATGAGTCATTTTGGAGCCTGAACCAAAGTCTAAATTCACTATTTTTTCCCTCTGATGATCCAAGGGCCCAAATTCTATATCATGAATGTCAATTTGGAAATTACATGATTTTGTCTAATAATGAGGTAGTCGGAGGTGTACCACAACCAAAGGGAGAAGAAAGTTTGTGGTTAATGGAGTTTTATGGAAGTTGTGCAGTGTTAGGTTTAGGTGCAGGGGTAGTGTTAATTCTGCCTTCTGGTTCTCATATCCCTTTTTCTTTTAAATTGGAATTCAAGAACACAAACAATATGGCTGAATATGAAGCTTTGTTATTGGGTTTAGCTGAAGCCAAGAAACTGGGAGTAAAACTTTTGTGAGTCAAAGGAGATGCAAAGTTGATTGTGAAATAGGTCAGAGGGTTGTTTAATGTAAAAAATGAAAGGCTGAAACACTACCAAAATAGAGTTTGGGATGAAATCAAATATTTTGATGCATTTTCTATTGAGGCTATTCCTAGAGAACAAAATTCAAAAGCAGATTCATTAGTCGTATCAGCTTCCTTATTGATTCCTCATCCTAAATTTGTTCTGATTAATTAAAAAATAGGTTTTCAGGACCCGAAACCTTTACAACAAAGATAGAGAAAAAGCACCAAGAAGAACAGTGCTTTAAAGTCCACATACAAAAAGACTAGCCAAAAGACCAACAAACAAAAAGAACAACTTAACAACAAAAAACAACAAAGAAATAGAGAAGGCACTACACAGTAATTTTCTTTAGCAAATCCTCCGCCTTAATCACCAGCTCGTCGTAGGTGGTCCTGACAACTTTTAGGTCTTCTAGATCCTTGTTCGGTTTCTTTTCCTTCCTCTTGCCTCTAGTGCAGGTTCTGGGACCTTGAGCTTCCCCTGTTCCTTCAGCTTCTGGGTCTATGTCCTAGATTTCCTTTTCATCATCCAGTTTACTGATGAGGGTGTGGGTGTTGTTAGCTGAGATCTTCAGGATACTTAGGCTTTGTTCAGCAATGTTCTTCAGACACTCTTCAATTTTACCAATTTTGGTAACAGTGTCCAAGAGGGTTTTATCGCTAGTGTCAGCAAGGCTTTTCCTTTCTAGCAAATCCTTCTCAATCTTCTCAAACCTAGAGTTAAAAGCATCTCTGATGTCTTTAGCTTTGGCAATGGTGTTTTCAGGTCCTCAATATAGATGGCCATAGTGTTCCCTTCCCCAGTATTAATGGTTTCTAGGATCAAAACTCTGTTTTAGAGTTTTTTGTTTTCATCCTTAGCTTTCTTGTAGCCATTAATGAGCCACTCCATAGTTTCCATGAAACCATGTAAACCCTCAGGAGGAGGGCCAGATGGGGGGGCAGCTTTTCTAGGGGTAACATGTTCCTTTTTAGGGATGTGGATGGCAAAAATTGTGTCGGCAGCCCTAAGAGTCTCTTCCATGGTCTCCTTTTCTAGACTCCGATCATCTTCCAAGGCCTTTTCTTGCTTGTCGGCTACCGAATCCTTACCAGTCTCCTCTTTCTTCTTGTGCTTTTTCCTGGTCTGGGTATGGTCTTTTGTTTTCTTCTTCAGCAACCCTTTAGGGTTCTCCTTTTCAGAGTCACCTGAGTCCTCCTCTTCCGAAGAGATGTTGATCAGGGGTCTGCTTTTTCGCTTTTTGCCCTTAGAGGAAGAGGGTCTTGTTTTACTATATTTCCTCTTCTTCCCACTTTCATACTTCGAGACATCAATGCTATCCTCTATGTCAGTTGAAGAGTCACTGTCAGATTCCTCCTCCTCAGAAAAGGCAAAATCAAACATCTCTTCCTCAGAATCCATAGAGGGCTGCATCCGAGCAATTTGATTGGCTTTTAAATGGTCATAAATTAGGACCATTAGGCCTTGGTGCATAGCAAAATCACCTAGAGGGTTCTCTTCATAGGCCTTGAGGGATGCATTCATCAAGAAAAGAATGAAATAAGAGAAATTAACCTTATCATTGTGCCTAAAGTGGCTTAACAGAACAAAGTGATAACCATAAACTTTCATAAACCTACCATCTTACTCAAGATTCCTGGTAGTAGGTTTTTCTCAACTTTACCTATTGACCTTCCTATCTCTGTAGAAGTTGCAGCCTTCCCTTGTAAGGCCCATGGCTTGAGTAATTAAGTCTTCATCAATTTCAACCATTTGATTGCCCATTTTTAACATGCCCTTCTTCCAGTTCTTGCAGAAAAGACTGGTAACCATACCATCTCAACCATGGAGTCTCTCCATGAAGTTCGAGAGATCACTCTTCTGCAGAATACCCCAAACCTCTTCCTTCTGTTTCCATTCTTTACAGCTATTTGGTTCATATCGCCTCCTGTTTCCACCCATGTTGTCACTGCCCACAACCAAATTTTGAAGCTTGTAGAGCAGATAAACCAGAGAGGTTTTTAGAACTATAATAGTTACCCAGAAAGCGTGAGAATTAATGGCATTGATGTTAGAATGAGTGATATTCTCATTATTATAATAACTTGAAGTACTCACATTAGTACTTTTCATAATTATCCTATCCATCAAGAATCTTTGGAGTGCTTCTATATCACTCATTACTAATGATTTGTCTGACGTCTTCGAGGAGTCCGCGTTCACCCATCCACGTGGTAATTTCCTCACTTTTAACCGTCGTGTTGGCAACCCAGTCAACAGAGTCATTGGCCTCCTGGTAGATGTGGGATATATGGCATTTTTTAAAGGTGCTAATAAGGTCAATAGCAGAGGTGATTATGTTGTGAATCAACCATGAAGGTTTTGAAGTCCCCTTAAGACACTTTATAATATTATTTGAATCCCCTTCAATCCATAGATGGGGGCAATTCCACTTTTTAGCTAGGAGGATGCCTTGAAGAGCTGCCATTGCTTCAACTTTATGGTTGGTTTGGGTTCCAATAGGGATAGCAACCATTTCCTTGCAAATTCCTCTGTCATCTCTAAGTATAGCTCCACAACCTGAAGGACCAGGGTTACCTTTGGCAGCACCATCAAAATTAACTTTGAACCAACCTTGAGGAGGGGTTTGCCATTTAGCTCCAAGCATTTTATTATGGTTGTTAGGACCATCTGTAATCTTCATATTCCATACCCTCAAGATATTTGATTCCAGTGAGTTGTTCGAGTAACAAGGACCCTCAATGATCCTTATATTTTCCTGAATCGACAATTGAATTTTCTGGAACACAATATCTTGATTAAGGGAGACATCCCTGAAGATTCAGTTATTTCTTTCTTTCCATAGTCCCCACAAGATGTGAGGAAGAGAGAGCTGCCACAAACATCTCAAAAAAGAGTTAGTCCATTTAATATTCCAGGAGGAGAATAGGTCACTGATGTTATTCAGAAACACCCAGGCCATACTAAAGCTCTTGAGAAAACTTTCCCAAACAGAGGCTGAAAAGGAACAGTGGAGAGCAAGGTGGTCCATAGACTCTTCCTCTTGAAGGAATAGCACACATCTATTAGGGAGGGAAAAGCCTCTGCCTTTGAGTTTGTCAAGGGTCAGAATCTTATTTTGGAGGATGGTCCAGAAGAAAAGATTGATTTTGGGGGTAAGACCCTTAATCCAGGCTTTTGACCAGTAAGGGTTGATAGAGAGGGGGGGGCAAGGACACAATACATAGAGGAAATAGATAAAGTACCTTTAGGATCATGTTTCCAAATCAGGAAGTCTTCTTCTTTATTCAGCCATACCGCAAAAAGATGTATCTTGAGCTTAGAAAGGCTAGGGTGGATGCTTTCAATGTTCTGCCATTCATTACCAACCTAGTACTCAACAACTAAGGAGTCAAAAGTTATAATACAAGAGGGAGCATGGGGGGCCCATTCATTGATATCAGTCAAGAGTTTATAAAAAATCCAAGGATCCTCCCAAAATTTAACTTTTCTACCATTTCCTAGTTTCCAGATCACTCATTTGGCTATACCTTCTTTACATTTAGAGGCATGATTCCATATGTGGGATCCATTAATACTAAGGTCTGAATGGATAAAAGAGGAGAGAGAGGAGGACAAAAGAGAGTACTTACTTTGCCAAATTTTACACCATTCAGAGTCTAAATGAAACATTCTCCAGACTTGTTTGGACAGGAGAGCTTCATTTAGGGTTCGAATCCTCCTGAGACCCAGACCACCTTTGCTTTTCAGCCTACAGGCCTGGTCCCAAGCCACCAAAGACATTCTTTGCTTATCCTCAACCCCAGACCATAGGAATATTCTTTTAATTTTCTTGATTGCATCAACATACTTAACTGGAATTCTGAAAAGACTTAGAGCATAAATCAAAATACTTTGAAGAGTAGCCTTAAGGAGTTGGAGCTTGCCAGCTTGACTTAAGAGGGCTTCATTCCAACCTATGAGTTTTTTATGAAATTTGTCCACTAGAGAACTCCAGAACAGATTAGGAGGTGCAATGCCCATGGGGAGACCAAGGTAGGTAGCAAGAAGATCAGCAATCCTACACTCCAGGATTTTGCTGATCCTCTGTTGTCTTCTCTCAGGAGTATTAATGAAAAAAACTTCACTTTTAGCCCAATTGATAAGCTGACCAGAAGCTGAGGCAAATTTACATAGGATACTCTTCAAAACATTAGCTTTTGAAATACTTGATTCCCCCATAATAATAGTATCATCAACAAACTGTTGGTGGGAATAGATAAGGTCAGCAGAGGATGGTTGGAGGCCCTTAAAGGAGCCTTGCAACACCATTTTTCCATATTCCTTCCAAAGCATTCTGCCATAATAATGAAGAGGATGGGGGAGATAGGATCCCCTTGCCTTAGACCTCTAGAAGCTTGGAAAAAGGTTGAGGGAGAACCATTGACAAGAAAAGCGAAAGAAGCAGAGGTGGTAAGTTGAGAGAGGAGGTCGACAACTCTAGAGGAAAAACCAAAAGAAGTGAGGACTTTCTGAAGTAAAGACCAATCAACCCTGTCATAGGCTTTGGAGAGATCAAGCTTTAGGATGAAACCCTATTTCTTTGCTCTAATAAGAGAATGAATGTTCTCATGGACTGTAATAATGGAGTGAAGAATTTGTCTTCTAGGAACAAAACCATTTTGCTAGTGTTTAATTAAGGTAGGAAGGACAGAAAAAATTCTAGAGGTAAGAACCTTGGAAATGATGTTGTAAAAAGAATTGCAGAGGCTAATAGGTCTGAATTTGTCCAAAGAATCAGCACCTTGAGTTTTGGGGATGAGAGCAATAAAAGTGCCATTGATTTCTTTCAAGAGTTTTCTAGCCCCAAAAAATTCCTTAACCCCGTTGGATACATCTTTTCCAATAATCTCCCAAAATTCTTGGAAAAAGAACATTGGGAAGCCGTCCAGGCCAGGCACTTTGTTACCCTCAAAGGAGAAAACAACATTTTTAATTTCCAAGTTAGAGGGAATGGAAAAGAGAGGCATTCTTTTGATCATCAATGAGACAAGGAATGTTTTGAAGAAAGGAGGATTGGGCTTCAGCATCCAGACTGTGATCCTTCTTGAGAAGGGTCCCTGAAATACCTTTCAACTTCATTCCTTATTTCATCCTCCTTGACCAACTCCCTGTTATCCACGACTAGCTTGTTAACCCTATTAACTGCTTTATGCTTAATCATCGACATATGGAAGAATCTTGTATTCCTATCTCCTTCCTCAAGCCAAATGCATCTTGATCTCTGCTTCCAGAACATTTCCTCTTTGGCAATGATATCATGGTATTTTTTGAGAGTCTCATTTTCATCAGCAATAGACACAGTACTGAAACCATCCTTCTGGATTTGATCCTGTATTTCTTTAAGGTCTTCCTGAACTTTTCTCTTAGCCTCAAAAATATTCCCAAAGCTGGTTTTGTTCCAAAGTCTTATGTTGTCCTTCACACTTTTGAGCTTTTTGACAACTTTAAACATAGTTGTTCCCTCAACTTGAATGCTCCACCATTTCTTAATATTTCTTTTGATTTCAGGGTGGAGGGTCCACATTTTTTCAAATCTAAAGGGAAAGCTTCTCCTTCTATTGATTGAGTCAGCAATAAAGGTGATAGGGAAATGATCAGATCCAATCTGAATGTGGGTCATCAAAGAACAGAAGTAATGACTATACTAGTCATCAGAGATGAGAGTTCTATCAGGATGCACTTGGATAAGATCATTACCAGTTCTTCTGTTAGTCCAAGTGTAAGTGCATCCCTGTATTTCCAAGTCATTGAGAGCCTGAGAATTAATAAAATCCATGAGGGCCATCCTACTTTCTAGTTGAGGAGGACTTCCTCCAAATTTTTCCTCCTCTCTCAAAGGAGTATTGAATTCTCCCATAACCATCCAACTAATATTTTTGAAGCTGTCCCTAGCTTGTATAATTTTTTTCCAAAAAGAGTTTCTAGCCTTCAAAGTATTAGGAGCATAAATATTAGTGAGAACCCATGAAGTACCATCTTTTAAATGCTCAAATTTGATACAAGAGAAATTATTGTCTTGAATAATAACATGACCTTTAACAGTATTGAGGTTCCAGATGGTAGCAATGCCTCCTGAAGTACCTTCGGAGCTTCCACCACTAACATTACCATTTTTAAAGAACTTCAATGTTTCAACTTTTTCTCTACTCATTTTGGTTTCTTGAATTAGAAAAATATTAGGATTACTATCTCTTATCATATTCCTAATGATATCATGTTTATGGGGATTATTGAGTCCCCTAATATTCCAGGAGATAATCTTCATAACTACTTACCAATTCCCAACTCCTTAAGAGTCTTTTGGGTTCCATCTGCAATGTTCTTGTTGGCCTCCTTATCTTTGACTTTATGGCTAGAGGGTCACCCTAGGGAAGAGGAGATGTACCCCACATCAACTTGAGCTATTTTGTTGGATTTCCTTAGTAGGGAAGTCGTGGGAGTAGATCCTTTCTTATTCTTGTATTTTGGTTGCTTCCATTCAGCTTCTATCATAGGAGCCTCTTCCGGGTTGCTGAGGATTTTGGAGATTTCTTCTTCATTACCCCAGTTAGGAGTTCTGGAATCAGTTGAAACATTGTTCACTATATTTGAACTTTGTTCTGAGTCCGATAGGTTCATACCCAAAATTGCACATTTTGGGGCTTCTTGAATTTCAAAACTTGGCATGGTTAGTGAAGAACCAATCCTTTCTTCTTGGGGGTCAGGGATCTCCCCTTCCTCAGGTTGGTAATCTTTTTCTTCTAGTTCCTTGCCTTCATAAGTGTCACCAACCACTTCAGCTAACTCATTTGAAGATTCAGTCTGATCTTTCATTTCCTCTTTTTGAGTAGTACCCAAGGGGATGGCTTTGGTTGGTTCATTTCTCATTGCTTCCTGGGTTGAGGGGCTAGAGATAGAATTTGATGTCAATTCCTTCTTTTCCCCCAAAGGATTAAAGCGATTGGATTTATCTTCCTTATTCTCTAGGTTTTTAACTTGCCACACCATTTTCTCTGGCAGCTTTTGGTTTTCAATATGGGGTTTAGGCTACTTAGGTTCTACCTTTGGCTTGTTTGGGCAGGATTTTGCCCAGTGACCTGCATTTTTACAATGGAAGCAGGAAAAAGGGATAGACTCATATTCAATGTGTTGTTTCCAAGTTCCCAACTTTGAAACTAGGTCTATTTGTTTTGGCATATCTGCATCAGGGGCTACTCCTACATAGAACCTAGCATGAGTTAGTCTCCTTTTTGAAGCAGTGACTGGGTCTATAGAGAGCAGCTCGCCAAAGGAGCTTGCAATTCTAGAGAAGATACTTTCTGCCCAATATTCAAGAGGCAAGCCTGGAAGCTTTATCCAGACTGGAACTTGCGCCAAGAGAGAATCATTCATATTCAAGTTCGGATGCCATTTTTGAAGGACCAATGCTGTCTTTCCTACCATCCAGGGGCTCCCACATAGAATCTTAACCTTATCTTCTTCACATGAAAAAGTAAAAGATAGAAGGCCTTTAGGTAAAGATGAGACTTCAACATTTCCCTTGAGGACACATTTTTTGTTTGACAAAAGCCCTAACAAATTCAATATTAGGATGCGAACCCATAAATTTCCCTAACAAGGAGTTTGACATACTGCTAATATTATGGTCCAGAACCTGGTCAGGGATAGAGATAGCGAATTTACCACCAGAAGGGTCAGAAATATTCTTGACACGAGGTAGGGAGGATTTACCAGTTGGTCTAGTTCCAAAAAGGGAAGACCATTTCTTTTTTTTCCTTTCCTCTATCAACAGAGTCATCATGTGGAATGGTCCCCCCTGTTGGACCCTTCCCCCAGAAGACCAGATGAACCCGCTGTCTCCTCTGGTAGAGTACCATCAGACTGCAAGTCAACAACAGCCTCTGAGATGTCCGAAGGCTTATCCTTATCGCCTATGGGACCAACTGCATTGATCTGGCCACTCCCACCATTGGAACCAGAGTTCCCGCCTTGTAGAGAATTTGAAATTTAAGTTTGCCCATTGCCGCCACCTTCTCCCACTCCTATTGTTGCAGGGTTTGGGTGTAATTGTGATTTGAAGTTTAATATATCAAATTCCTCATCCTTAATTTGTTGATGATACTTATCGAGTAGAGTTAATATATCAGCCTAGTGTTCCTGATAACTCTGAATTCTGGAAAGTGTTTGAAAATGATAAACAAATTAATAATTTTATGCAATGTGTAGAAACATTTGCTGCTACATATTTTGAAGGTTTAGATGCAGAGTGTAAGGATTTTTCACCAGAACGGGCCAAGGATTTTACTCATGGATTTATGCAGTTAAAAGGGAATAACATTCCTAAAGGGTTGGTTTCATTAGAATGTCTTTTTGATCATCGTGATGCCTACAAGAGAAGAAAATGTGAGAAGCTTCCTGAAGTTCAAGAGGTTGGAGGTTACGAAAAGATTAACATTGGCACTGAAGGTGATCCCAAATATATCAATCTGGGAAAATGTTGCACACCTATGAAGAAATAGAGGTTCATTAGTCTCCTACTAGAGTTCAAGGATGTTTTCGCTTGGTGTTATGATGATCTAAAGAATTTCAGGGACAAAAAATTTCAACATCACATTCCCCTGAAGCTTGGAGTAAGTCCTTTTCAATAAAAGCTTAGAAGTTTCAATCCTAAAGTAGCTAAAGCTATATTTCAGGAAGTAGATTAAATGTTAAAGGCTAGGATTATATACCCCATTCACCATTCTACATGGATAGCCAACATAGTTCCTGTTAGGAAGAAAAATGGAGAAATAAGGATCTGTGTAGATTCTAGAAACCTGAATCAAGCCATTCTAAAAGATAACTACCCATTACCTGCTATGGACCATATTTTGTAAACATTTTTAGGTTCTGAAATGATGTCCATGCTTGATATCTTTTCAAGTTATAATTTGATCAGTGTTTTAGAAAGTTATCAACATAAGACTACCTTTATTATTCCCTGGGGTACTTTTTCTTATAATAGAATGCCATTTGGTCTGATTAATGCAAGGGCCACCTTTCAGCGGGCTATGGATTTATCCTTTGGTCATTTGAAAGATAGAATAATTATGGTGTAGCTTGATGATTTAGCTATCTTTTCAAAAAGGAGGAAACATCACCTGAGGGATTTGAGACAAGTGTTACAAAGGTATCGTGAACATGGGGTGTCCCTAAATCCAAATAAGTCAATATTTGGGGTGATAGAGGGTAAGTTGCCTGGCCATATTGTCTCTAAAGAAGGAGTAAGAGTAGATCCTGAAAGAGTAAAGGCAATTCAACAACTAAGTCTACCATCAAATAGAAATGCAGTTAGATCCTTCTTTGGACAAGTAAATTTTCTTAGGAGATTCATTCTAGATTTTGCAAAAACCACTAGGTATATTGTAAATTTGATGAGTGAAAAGTAGGCTTTTAAATGGAATGAGGAAGGAAAGAAAGCATTTGAATCAATAAAGGAGGCTATTGGTTATGCGCCTATTCTGGTTAATCTTGATTTTAAAAAAGGGGATTTTATTATTTATTGTTATGCCTCAAAGCATACTATGTCAGGGATTTTGTTGCAGATGAATGAGGATATTTAAGAAGTCCTGATATCCTTTATGAGAGTTCCCTTGAAGAAGCATGAATTTAAATATTCCTTGATGGAAAAACAAGAATGTGTGGTTGTGAAAGTTGTAAAACAATTCAGGTACTATATTCTCCATTCTCATGCAGTTGTTTATGTGCCTCACTCTGCAGTCAAGAGCATTTTGACACAATAGGATATAGGAATGAATAATAGATCCTCATGGGTGTCAAAGATTCAAGAGTTCAATTTGGATATTAAACCCATAAAATGGGTGAGAGGACAGGGTCTGTGCAAATTAATTGCTAAAAGTAAGGAGGAAGTGAAAGAGGAATTGCCTTTAGTCTTGTTTGTTGGACTTCAAGATTCCTTGTTTGTAGATGTTGCATACTATTTGACTTATGGAGATTGCCCAATACATCTTTCTTTGAAAGAAAAATAGAACTTTAGGTTAAAGGATGCCAAATACGTCCTTTTTAATGATGTATTGTACAAAAGAGGTTTGGATGGAACTTTCTTGCGTTGTGTAGATAAATCACTTCAGTAGTCACTATTGAAGACCTTTCACGATGAAGCCTATGGCAACCATTTTTCATCTACAGTAACTACCTACAAAATTTTGAGAAATTGCTATTATTGACCAGGAATGCTCAAAGATGCATATGCATGGGTAGCCAAGTGTGAGAAATGTAAATTATTTACAGGTAAGTTGCAACTCGCAACATTACCGCTTCAACCCGTGATTGTGGATGAACCATTCAAATAGTGGGGTTTGGATTTTATAGGTCCTTTGACACCTACTTCAAGTGCAGGGAATACACATATACTGATAGCCACAGATTATTTTACCAAATGGGTTGAAGCCATTCCGGTATGGAAAACATCTTCTGAGGTTGTTTGTAATTTTCTCAAAGAGAATATCTTGGTTCGATTTGGAGTTCCACTAAAAATTGTGGCTGATAATGCCACTAATTTCTCTTCTTATAAGATTTCATTATTCTTCTATGATCATGGGATATCCCTTGCTCATTCTTCTGATTATTATCCTCAGAGTAATGGTCAGGCGGAATCCAACAATAAAATCTTATAAATATTATGAAGAAATTGGTGAGTGAAAATTTCAAAGATTGGAATAAAAAATTGTATGAAGCTCTTTGGGTGGATCGTACATCACCAAAAAGAGCCATTGGGATGTCACCATTTGAATTGGTCTATGGTGTAGGAGCTTAGGTAGCACTTCCTCTAGAACTTGCAGCTACCAAGTTACAGACTATCATTGAGGATGCCTATTTTCAAGATTCTCTAGAAAAATGGATTATGCATTTCATGAGGATTGATGAGGAAAGGGACAAGTTAGTAGATCAGATAAGAGAGAATTAGATGAGGGTAAAGAAGATATTTTCCAAGAAAGCCAGACCACGAAAATTCATGCTAGGTGATCAGGTCTTGCTCTGGGAGAGAATAAGGGAACCAAAAGGAGCACATACGAAGTTTGAATCGCTATGGAAGGGACCATTTGTGATTCAGGAGGTAAAAGGTCCTAACTCTTTCAAAATTGCATATCAAGATGGTTCCACTCTTTCCTTGATCTATAATGGCCAAGATTTGAAATTATATCAATTGTAAATGAGAGTCCCTCATGGTTTTGTACATAAGTTTTGGTTTGTTTAGTTTGTAGTGTCTTATCTGTTGTTGTGTCTATTTTGGTCTTTAAATAAAGTCTATTTGCGAAACTATAGATCTTTGAGTTCATGTCTAGTTCCCTTACAGTTCGAGTCCCCAGTCAGAGCCGATGTTAGCACCCCCATAATTTTTCATTTAAAATGCCCAAGCTTGCGGGTTGCCTTTTAGTATCTCTATTCTTTCAGGTCTTTTGTACCTCTCCATTTTGAACCTAAGCCATTGAACTTCAAAAAATAGTTCAATAGGTTCAAGCTTCAAGGCACATTTTGGGTAAATGTCTTTAGTGTCCTTTATCTCCACCAAGGCAATTTCTATGCATTTTGAACTTTGAACCCATGAACCTTTTTGGTTCAAGGTTCAAAATGTCTTTTTTTTGAGTCGCGGCTATGTAATGTTATTTAACGAGCAGATGTAAATGTGTTCTAAGTCAGTTTTGAACTTGAACCTTGAACCAATTATCTTTTCGGTTCAACGGTTCAAGGTTCAAAGTCCTTTGCTTGTTAGTCATGGTTATTGCTCATTCTTGGTATTGTTTTGAGCCACTAGTTCACTGTTGTTCTTCTTGGATGAACTTGAACCATTGAACTCTTTGTGAGATGGTTCAAGGTTCAAAAGGTTCACTTCAAGCTAATTCTAAAGACTTTGCTAACACTGGAGGCAATGCAGCAAGAAGGAATATTCCCGACATCTAACAGTTTAAAATTATAAATTTGGAAAGTAATTATGAGCACATTAACTATTTATGTGGAAGTGATGGGCTAATAAGAAAGTATCAGGTTTTCAGTCATTTCATTGTTAATTCACACATTTAAATGAATCATTATGAAGCGTGTGTAGTTTTCTTGGTTTTTTCCTGTCTGTTCAAAAAGGATATATGAATTCATCTCCATAATTTGTAAGGTTTGTAGCTGCTATAATTGAGCAAATTGCAGACACCGAAGGTAAATTCAGCTCTACTTTCCTGAGAGGGTTTCACAGATTAATGGTGGTAACAGGTGAGTTCAAATGATTCCCCTATGTTGCATTTCTTTAGTTCTGAAGATTTATCAGTTGTAGGAAGAAAATCTTTAGTTTGTAGGAGTAGAATTCTACCCTGTTTTAGAATTGCTTGATTAAAAGTATAGGTAGGAAGTATGAGGCCGGTATTGGCAAAGCTTGGATGGACATCATGTTTAGTGAGCATATTACCAGAACTAGATGATACTTCCTTAGCTCATGCCAAACTAGGGGATTTCTTAGAAAGAACCAAAGACCCTCAAGCTGGTTCAATAATGGAGAAAATAGTGAGAGGTGGTCTCGTTGAAGCCGTTGCATTTCCACCTACTGCACCATGTCTAGATTTGGTGGCAGCTTGTATGAATAGGTATGATGGTGAGAATAGATGCATAAGAACTAGTAATGGTGAGTTGTTAGTTTGTATCAACAGGGAAACAATAATGGTGGTGATGGGAATCCCACACATGGAATCATATGAGGACTAGTCAATTGGGACCTCATACGCCTTCTTCTCTGAGAAGAAGAGTATGTATAGAAGTGTAATTGCAAGAAACTGGCTCCTCAAAGTTCAAAAGGGAGGGTCACGATTGCTGAAGCCCCTTACCAAGGAATACTTCATCGTAGAGGTCTGAGACATTTTTATACTATTAAATAGGCTAAAATGGAATTCACAATCCTTTTACTAGGAAGATTGGATGTATTTTTGCATTCAGGTTCTATTATTAGGTGACAAATATTTTGACTGGGTATATGTAATTTCAGAGAGACTCCATGAAGGTTTAAGTAACTTTATGGGTATGTCTAGTTTTTATATGTCCTCTTATCTTTTCTACATATTAGCTTGTACTAGAGATTGGCCTGGATTTCTCAATGAACCATGGGTGGATGGTATGAAGGTTTAGGATCAACAGAAACATGTAGAACATATTGCCAGATGGAATGGTGTCTTCGCAGGGAGACTTGCTTTTGAACTACAGGGTGATGCGAACAAGAGAATGTCAGTTGAAGCAATGGAGTTCATAAGTATATATTGCAGCTTCTTCATTGAATTTCCCAAGTTCACCTATCTTCGAGTAGGTGGTTTCAAAGGTGAACCATTTAGGCTACTTAGGTATGCCTTCGATAGCTATGTACTCATAGAGGTAAGTGGAAAAATAGCTCATATTGATAAAAGGTGGTACAAGAGAACCTCTTCAACAAGAAAATAATGGATTTAAGGATGAAGAATAGGATCATAGGGTTTGTCTTATTGTCTTGTGTTTGTGCATTTTCATGTCTTGAATAAAGACACCACCATGTAAACCATTGTCGCAAATTAGGCAACTTGATAAGTCAATTTGGGCAATTTGGTATATAGGGGTTAGATTGATGTTTGTTTTGGTGTTTGATAGAATTTTAGGGTGTCTTAGTGGTGTTTGGCCAATCCAAGTTGTGTGGATCCCAAACTTGTAGTGTTTGACAACTTTTGTGCAAAAATGCAACTTTTGAAGGTGCAACTTTTGAGAGTAAAAGTGCAACTTTTCAAAGTTTGGTTGTTGTAAGCCTCTCAATGGCTCCAACCTCCTAAAATTTGGTTGGTAAAAATTGGAGATGGCTATAAGCCTTGTGGAAATGATTCCCAAGGGGAGAGTTGTTGTGGTTTGAATTTTGGAAGCAATTAAACACTGAATAAACTGAGTTTTCCCAGAAATTCTGAGTTTGCAGAGATTGTATGTCCTTGTACGGATTGAGTTGGACAAAAAAATTCATGGAGTAGTTGGAGGGATGAATCACCTATGATTTGGCGATGGTCTGAGGTCTTGAAAATTTTTGAGTAGTGAGAACCCTTCATTTTGCTGACTGCTACCCGGAAAGTAAGGGTTTGGATAGGGTTTCGCCAAATAATGGCCATATCTTCCATCTCCTTCTTCTAGAAGTTAATTCCTTTGGTGGATTGCAAGATTGGTCAGTGTACATTAATTTTTTCATATGTTTTTGTAGGGAAGGCTTGGTTGGGAGGCGCTTAAGTGAAACTATGTAGGCATCTCCATGTGACTACCTTAAGCAAAATTAGGACAGACAACTTAAAATCTGATAGTGGTGGATTCCAGGCATGCAACCCTAGAATTAGAGGTTATTCACCATTTCCCACATGCTCATAAATTTTTTTTTGCATTTGGGAAACCAATAATGGGGGTTGCTTTGCAATTTAGGCCTAATCGCCCTAATTAGGTCTGTAGGCTTCTAAGGGGTTCGGACCCTTCGATTGCAGATTTGGCCAATCCCTTTTGGGGATGAGTGTAAATCCATAAAAGGTATCTAGAATGGTAAATAGTTTCCCAGGTTGTGTTTAGTATTTTGGAGTTAAAGGCAAAATACAATTTAGGAGGGCTACTAGCCTAGGGGGTAGGTTTCCAAAGGAGATATAGGGCATTGATTCCTAAGTCCAAAATAAATGTTAGGAATAGTTCCTAGATGGCATGAATAGACCAAATCCAAGGTCCCCAAGAGAAAGAGTCACTAGTGAGGAATGTTAGAGAATTTGAAGCCATTTACTCATCTTGAGTAGGTGTTAGGCTTGAGTAGTGGAGAGTAGTTCAAACCCTTGAGATGTGGAGTCCTTTCTTGTAGGGTCATTTTTTTTATTTGAAGGGTCAGACCCTAACCTTTTGGACTTGTCCTTAGGTGTAAGAAGGCCTGTGCATCAAGTGGTATCAAATCTTAGGAGTGTACTTTGGATCAGAGAAGAAGACAAGATGTTAGAGGAAGAGGTATCCAAAGATATCCCATTAAGGATGACCAATGTTGAGTTGGTTGTCTTGGTAAAGAAGCAGATGGCAGAGCATAGAGCAGTCAGGGCTGAGAATCAAGCCTTGAGGAATGAAATGGACCAGTTGAAGGGAAAAGTGGAGAGGGGAGAGAGAGACTCTAGAGGAGATGAAGAAGGGGATGAAGAGGAGATCCCTAGGCAGGAAGAACTAGAGGTTCCTGTAGACCAGAGACCCTTGATGACTGTCCTCAAGTCCATGGAAATAAGAACAATGGATGTGAAGTTGGATCTGCCAGTGTTTGCAAGCAAGATGAAGCCTAATATAGTGATGGAGTGGATAGACTCCTTAGATAATTTCTTTGAGAGTGAAGACATACCAGAGCACCAAAGGATGAAGTGTTGGCATTTTAATAGAAGGAGATTGTTGATATTCATTAAGGATATTGAGAAGGTTGTTGAAGATTATTGATATAACTGAAAAGGGGATGATAACTATCTTTATAACATTATTTTATCATTGATGTCAAGAAATTGATTTTCTAATTTAGTATGATGTTGCCATATCTTAAGAATATTGATTTGAAGAGAATTAAGTGGTCAGTAAAAGACATAGAAAGAATCTGATGAAGAAAGGGAGAAATAAGTTATTCAATGGGCAACTATTATCGAGTTAGACAATGATGAGATCATGATGTTTAGATTGTTTTGACATCCTACAAATGTTGTTGATTGTAAGGTTAATACTATACTATGATACCGAGCAAAGAACCTAATTGGTAAACCCTAAGGAACGTAGTCTGTAAACCCTAAGGTTATTGATATCGGTTAATGAAGGCAGAATGTCTACTGAGTAAATTTTAGTATTTACCGAGTTGCAATTGAGTTATGACAGATCACATTGGATGGATAAAAGCATTATTTAATGAAAGACAATGATGAGCTAGAGATATATAAATGATTGGTATGTCATGCATGAAGTTTGTTAAGGATCTATGACAATGAAAGATTGATAGGAAGATCTACAGTGCAGATTGAACCACAATAACCTTGTGCAAGTTCCAAGAAAGGAATGCAAGTCCAAAGGCAAGGTAAAATGTTTTCAGATCGAAGGATGCATTGAAACTAGTCAAGATTCAAGATCTGATGGCTAAGATTGATCATGGGAAATGTGATCAAGGAGATTCAGTAGTTAGAAAATTGATTATAAATAAGAAATTATTGATGAACAATGTATGCAGGCAAGTGTAAGCACAAGGATGCTACATAGTGATTACCGAGCAACAGAAGCTTGAAGACTTGTTTGAATAATAGAGTAGGAATCCGAGCAAAGGGACATGATAAGTCCTATGACAAGATTGTTTAGAGAAAATAAGAATCTACTTTAGCATTTTAGATGTGAAGTTGCAGATATATTTTTATTATTGTTATTTTGTAAGTGACAAAAAATCTCTTAACCGAGTGGACTTAACAGTCTTATTTGTAAACCCTCTAGCAAGGTGACATTCTAAATGAGTGTTTGAAATCCTTTGACAAGGTCACTTCTAACAAAGTGAATATCCTAACAGATCTGAGGGAAATCCCTTAACCGGGTCACATCTAGCAATGTGTTTGTAATCTTTAACAGGATTTGCTTTTAACCGAGCATACTCTAGAAGAGTATATTTCTTAGTGGGTCCAAAATCCCACAATGGTTTTTCCCTATTTGGGTTTCCACGTTAAATTTGGTGTTATATCTGTTATGATGATTATGTGTTTATGAGTTTGCATTATTTAGCAGTTTTTGGTTATATTGCTGAAGTATAAGTTACCGAGGTTGAATCTGTTGATTTTATGGAAGATTAAGTTTGTATGATTCACCCCCCCTCTCATCTTGTTAGCTATTGCAATCAGAACTTCACAATTGGTATCAGAGCCTTGGACTCCGAAATAAAAAGTTTGAAGGTACTTGAGGCAAAGACCAGAAGATGTATAAAAGAGATGCACCAAAGCTGAACAAGTCAAGTTTCTCCACATGGCAGAAAAGGATGAAGCTGCATTTATCAGGAATTGGAGAATATGCAACTTATTATTTGGAGAATGATTACATACCACCAAGCACCAACCCGATGACCTTGGAAGAGATAAAGGCAAAGCAAGAACACATTCAAGCTATGATTGAAATAACATCAGCATTGACCGACTCAGAGTTTAATGATCTAGAAGGTTGTAATGATGCAAAAGCAATGTGGACCAAGCTCATATCTGTATATGGCGGTGATGAACATGTTCAAAGAGAAAAAGTAGATAGCCTAAGAGGACAACTTGAATCCATGAGAATGAATGAAGGTGAGAACATAACCCAATACAGTACAAGGTTAAAGGAGACTATCAATCAAATTAAAGGAGTAGGAGGAACTATTGAAGAAAAGGATGTAACAAGTAAGTTGTTGAGAACCCTTTTACCTGCTTATGCCATTTGAGTCTTTGCAATCAATGAATTGAGGTCTATACCTAATATGCCAATTTCTTTGGATGCTACTATTGGTAAGCTACATGCATTTGAGTTAAGTAATTTTGATAACAGTGGGTCTTCGGTAAATAAAGTTGAATCTGCATTCAGTTCTTTTCATATTGGTGAATCTGATGATTACAATTATAGAATGAGTAAGTACTCTGAAGGGAATCATAGTGGAGAAAGTGAAAGATTTCATAAGAACATAGAAGAAGTGCACAAACTGTATGAGGAAATCAAGAAGCAAGAAGAGTTTGAAGCATTATTAGCCAGAAAGTTACCGAGAGGAAAAGGTAAGTATAAAGGAAAGCTACTTTTAAAATGTTTCAATTGTGATAAAATAGGACACATTGCTTCTAACTACCCTGACAAAGAATCTAGTGAAAAGAGAGAATACCAAGATAACAGGAAGAAAGACAACCATTATAGAGGACACCGAGACTTCAGAAGGAGAGACAGAAAGACATGCCTAGTAGCTAATGAGGAATCCAACGATGATAAATCTGATGAAACTGATACTGAGGAAGTTGTTTATGTGGCTATTAAAGATGGATCAAATGAAGAAAGGTATGAAGAAAAAGCCCTAATATCTAACATAAATAATATTGATTCTTGGATCATAGACAGTGGATGCTCACATCACATGACAAGTGATAAACACAATTTTGTTAAATTAGAAGACTATGATGGAGGTTATGTAAGATTTGGTAATGATGCACCATGTCCGGTGAAAGGTAAAGGGTCTATAACACTTCTTGACAATACTAAATGTGATGATGTATACTGGGTTGAAGGATTGAAATACAATTTGTTGAGTGTAGCACAACTAAACAATACAAGATACAGAATAGAATTTCACAAAGGAATTGTGAAATTTCATAACAAGCGTGGAAAGTTAGTTGCTACCGAGACACAAACAAAAGGTAATACATTTCATCTTCACTCAACTCGGAACAAGTGTCTTTATGCTAAGATAGATGATACCTGGTTATGGCATAAAAGGTTTTGTCATGTAAATTTTGATAATCTGATCAAAATAAGTAAGAAGCACCGAGTAAGAGGTTTACCAAGTCTTGAAAAACCTGAGAATGCTATATGCCGAGGATGCCAGATGGGTAAGATGACAAGGTCAAGCTTTACAAGTAAGTCCTACACTTCTAAAGGAATTTTAGATCTAGTACATACTGATCTTTGTGGTCCCATGAAAGTTCAAAGTTATTATGGTGATAAATATTTCATATTATTTGTGGATGATTACTCAAGGATGATGTCAATTATGTTTTTAAAAGAAAAATCAGAAGCTTTTCAAATGTTTAAATGGTACAAGGTAAGAGTTGAAAATGAAACAGGATGACAATTGAAATGTCTTAGATCTGATAGAGGATGAGAGTTCACTTCTGATGAATTTAACTTATTCTGCAATGATCATGGTATAAAAAGACAAGTATCTGCACCGAGAATACCTTAGCAAAATGGGATAGCCGAGAGAAGAAATAGATGAATTGTGGATTGTGCCAGAACCCTGATGATAGAAAAAAGGGTACCTCAAACATTTTGGAGAGAAGTAATCAGCACTGCTGTTTACACCCTGAATCGAGTTCAACTGAAGAAAGGAACTATGAAGACACCATATGAGATCTGGTATGACAAGAAACCTAATGTAAGTTATTTTAAAATCTTTGGAAGTAGATGCTATGTTCACAAAGATGACAAAAATGAAAAATTTGATCAGAAAAGTGAAGAAGGAACATGTCTTGGTTATTCTTCTAGAAGTAAAGCATTTAAATGTTTGATCAAATCATCTAACAAAATAGTAGAAAGTGTAAATGTGAAAATTGATGAATTTGTAGAAAGAAATGATGAAGGAAATTCCAAAGAACCAGAAGATTATGAAGAATTCATTTATGTTCAACTGAGAAGTCCTACCAAAAGAGTTGCTAAAGAAAATGAAGATAATGTCCAATTACCAAGTGATGAAGAAGATCATACAGAACCTACCAAGCTTATATTAGCCAAATATGTTAGAAGACATCATGCATCAAGTCAATATAGGAGATAAGGATGATCCAGTGATGACAAGGAACAAACTGAGATAGAACACATGTCTTATATCTGAATTTGAACCGAGAATAGTAAAAGAGGCATTTAACAGTGAAGATTAGGTAAATGCTATGACAGAAGAGATTGATCAAATCAAGAAGAATGACACATGGACACTGATCCCAAGACCAAAGGACAAAAATGTAATCGGTGATAAGTCAGTGTATTGACATGTTTTTTTATCAGGACTCTTAGGTTTTTGGTATCTTTTGGGTTGCATTGTGATAGTAAAATATTGTGAATTGACTATATGTAATCCATGTTTTAAAACTAAACTTAAGAAATCATGTTTGAACTTTGTCGGTTAATTCTTGTAGCCATGCCAATTTATTCCTGCAGCCAAATGGTTTGTCCCTGTGATATGCGGATTATTTAGGATGATTTCATATGTGAGTTAATGAATGTATTAGTTAAGTAAGATACATATGCATGTACTTGTATGTTGTTTATGTTTTAGTGTAGATAATAATTGATGCTACGGTGGAGGATTTTCTTTCGCGCCTAAGGACTGGAGAATCACATTCAGATAGCTGGAGGTCAAACTGAAGGAGATTCAAGCGAGCACAACGTATGGCATAATCGGAGAAGTTGTACTTCACCATGGGAGTTTAACTCTGGTGCATGTTTAATTTGCAAAATATCACTTTGGCGTGCAAAGACTATGGTTCAGTTTCAGATCCACAGTTCCTATAGCCAAGCTCTCTATTATCCCCTTCATCTGACAACTATCTGCCTCTTCTTCTGGGCATAACTGGAATTGTCCATTGTAGTTTATCTTTTCTTTATAATAAGCTCTTCCTTCCTTTCTGAGAGTTAGATAGAATGGAAAGGGATTGAGCAAAGTTTTTGTCACGCATTCTGAATTTTCTCCTTTAGAATATGTAATCATCTTTCAGGAAGAAATGAATAAGAATATGTTATTCTAATCTATTAATAGTTCTATACTGAGAGTTTTATATCACTCATCCAAGGGGGCCCACTTGGTGAGTGATTTTGTGTTTATGATTATTGAAGTTATTTTTTACTTAGTTGCAATAGAAGTTCATGACTGGATTATTCCTGCGGCCACTGGAAATAGATCCTTTGACTGTTCCTGCAGCCAAGGCAGAACGGTGTGATTCCTGTTATTTTCATTAGATCATTTCAGTAGAGTTTTGTAAAGCTTTCATTGAGCCTTTAATGATTTCCATTCCTACCTTTCCTACAGTAATAAAGAATAATCATTTAAGGAGCTTAGTACATATATATTGCAGACCCATTTCAATTTTTACGTTCTTGGATTGACAACTAAATGAACACCAGCCATGAGAATAGTAAACTCTACCATATGAATGTCCAAACTTCGGATTGAGATTTCAATTAGAGGTATTATTATTGTCATTATAGTTGGGGTAGACATTTTTTGCACCATTGCCAGGGATGGTGTCAAGCTAAGAGCCTTTTATGATTATTTTAGTTTCTAGTTAATTGTTTGAAATTTCATGAATCTATATGCATAATAGAAGAAGAGATGCCAAAGGTAGATTTTTGCCCACTCACACTACTCATGCAAAAGATAGTTTTCCAGATATAAACCCTTTTTCTGAGTTGTATCAAGTCCCACAAAATTTGAATCACCTTGAGTCTGAATTTCTAGAAGGTAGTCTTCAGTTCCTTTTTGGTCCACAAGAAGAAGAATTGCCTATTGTAATAACCCCCACAAGTCCAATGCAAGGGAACCCACCTCCTGTTGGAAATAATCCACCACCACCACCTGGTCCAACATTTGAGTTTCCCATCTCTGACCAGCATGATAATGCTAACCTCAAGAACATTCTAGCATCTTCACTTCCTAAATTCTATGGGTTGGTGACAAAGGATCCTGATACATTTTTGTTTGAGTTTGATGTTCTCTGTAGGAGTTTTGACTATACTATAGATGCCCATAGACTCAAAAATTTTCCAGCCACTTTGAAGGAGTCATCCTTGAGATGGTTTATGAGCTTGGGTAGTAGCACAATCAATACATGGGATGAGATGAAATGACTGTTTCTTGCAAAATATAAAGATTATTGTAGAGGCACTGATCGTCATGGGGATGATATCTTTAGAATGACACAAACTGAAGATGAGAGCCTTGAGGATTATCTAGAAAGGTTTTTGTTTAGTGTCAAGAAGTCCAAGCATAGTACTCTAAATGAATATTCCCTCAAATTGAAATTATTGAGGGGTATCAGTGATGAATGCACCAATTCCTTAGATCTAATGGGGGGAGGTGACATTACACAATCTACTTGGGCTGAAATAGGACAAATTTGCAAGAAGTATTCCAAATCTACTTCTAAGAAGAATAGGAGATTTAAGCTAGGAGCACCATCATCATCATCTGGAACTGGAGTTTCTAGGTTGGAACTTAGCCATTTGTTAAAATATTTCAAGGAGGACATTATAAACAATATGGCTACTCAGCTGGATACATTGGCAGCTAAGAAGAAGCATGAGGAAGCTGATGCATTTCTTGCAAAATTATGTCCTCATTGTAAGAAGCGGAAGAAAGATTGCAGATGTAAGATGGTTGCAAATGTTGAAGTACCTGATTTCAAACCAATTCAAGGTGAGGATGAACAAGTCTTCTATGTTGCTCCTAGAAGACCAAATTTTCAAAGACAAGGTATGCCACCTGATCCACTTTCCTTTTCTAGTTATAGTGGTAATTCTATACACCAAATAACCAATGGCAACCACAGTATTCTCAAAATTTTGGTAATTATCCACATTAGTATGGATCACAAGGCCAAGGACAACAATTTGCTAATCAAATCCCCCAGTGGCAGCAACCACAAGGAAACTAGTATCCACCTCAGGGTGCAGGGAACCAGTTTCAAGGGAATTGGCAACCTACCTCTCAATGGAGGGGAAACCCATCATGGTCATCCCAATCTTCTGGATATCAACCCCCTACTCAAGAGCCACAACCTCCTACTTTAATGCCACCTCCTATAGCCTCAGCACCACCTCCCAAGCCAACATAGCTGCCTACTCAACTATTACCTAACCCAAATATCAAATCTCAGCAACAACAACAAGCTTATTCAACTGATGCTAATCAATACCCAGCCTATTCTTTATCACTAGATGATATTCACCTTCGATCTAGCACAACTCTACCTAATCCCTCTCAACCAGTTATTACTGAGGTACAAGAAGAGCAGCCAATCTCTGATCCTAAAGATGTACTACCTCAGAATCAAATATTACCACCATTTCCCCATAGATTGAAAGACAAAGAAGTTTCAACTGATCAACAACAAATCTTTGATATTCTTGATCAGCTGAAGCACATTTGTGTTAAAATTCCATTACTGCAAGCAATAAAGGATGTTCCAATATATGGTAAAGCATTGAGAAGGGCATGCCTAAAGAAACTTGGTAGAAAGAAAAAGGATCCATAAATAGTTCATGTTATGGGTCTATTATCACTGTTTAAAAAATGGGTTTTCCTTTCCCATAAATCGGTTAAGTTTTGAAATTTTGAATTAGACATGCTATCAATTGCTTCAGCTCTGTGTTAGGTCTTAGGGGTTTAGGGTTTTTTTTTTTTAAATTGTTCATTGTTTTATCAAAAAACCCTCTGTTTTCTATTTCTTTGTTACTTTATCCACTTAAGTAATGGGTCTTAGGTTCGTAGGAAGTGTCCCCCCCTTGTCATTTGCCTAGGCGGTCATTTGAATTAATCGTAAAATTTTATACCTTATGTCTTTTCTTCCTAATGTTGTCAGGCCTGGTAAGTTGTGCGTAGTTCTCAGGAAGATCTATGGTTTTCGCTATTTCGTTAGGCGAAGTTACACGTGGTTTAAGACCCGCAAAATGGCGAAAAGGAAATACGTTCTAAATGGCGCTTTTGGTCCAGTTTAAAGAGGCTTTATCTCATCCAAGATCCAATGACTGGCGTTATTTCACA
This sequence comes from Cryptomeria japonica, assembly GCF_030272615.1. Classification (NCBI taxonomy): domain Eukaryota; kingdom Viridiplantae; phylum Streptophyta; class Pinopsida; order Cupressales; family Cupressaceae; genus Cryptomeria; species Cryptomeria japonica. The sequence continues at coordinate 531,912,403 of NC_081407.1, forward strand.
GCCTAAACTTGCAAGTGAAATACCTTTCATGAAATGGTGAAAGCGTCTAGTGGGACCCTGCATGCAAAGATTTTCCAAGTGACTAAAAGGTGATCAAGTCTAATCTGATCCGACGGTTCGCGCTATTTTGTAGGATGAAGGTGCTCGATAGTTATGTTTCATGAATTGGCGAAATGAAGTGGCACTCCAAGTAGATAGTCCAGCTGATCGAAAGGGTGAGTAAGATGATGGCACGTGGCAGAGGCCACAATAGTCAGTAAGGCGGGTCTAAGGGTTAAAAGGTGGGTCCCAGAGGTGAGTCATGCCGCGGGATAAGAGGTGACCTAGCGGACACAGGTGGCAAGGATGAGGTGGAACCTAGTGTTTTCTCTCAGCAAATGAAAGACTGACATGTCAGCTTTGAAAGTGACTAGATGCCAGGTGTTTGAGGTTGAGTCGGAGGGCCCACGTCTGTTGGAGTCAGTTCAGATTGTTAAGCATTGAGTAAGTCAAAAATAATCTAACGGCCCATGTGAATTCGCAAGGGTAAGATGCTCATGCTTTATGCCCTGGGAAATGGCAAAAAGGTTTTTTGGCCCCAAAGATAGATAAAGCATGAGGTTAAAGGAGGATCAACTTCATTTTGATCCAATGGCTGGCATTATTTCACGGTTGCAAAGTGCTTGAAGGATATGCTTCACAAAATGGCAACAAGAAGGAAAGGTATCCAGGTGTCAAGCTAGATGGTGACGTGTCCATGGACTCATGGTTTCAGAAGAAGTTGAGGGTCCACCAAGGTGTAACCGGCGGTAAAAGAGAGAGACACGTGGCTGACGTTGAACTAGGCTTGAATGGTTTTCAAAAACCAATGGTTGATTGCCACGTAGTAGCCAGTAACCAATGAAAAGGCGATGTAAGTAAAGCACGCATAAAAGTTTCCCTTAAAGGATGCTCATCTCCAATCTGATCCAACACCTCGCATTGTTTCGTGGCCCGAAGTTGAAAGTTGTTTAAGCTTCACGAAATAGTGAAAGACCGCTAGCAGTCAAGGTAAAGGCGCAGTTAATGAAGATGTCGGTGGTCCCGGTGAGAGTTAAACGCCGAGCAGTTAGAATTCCATCTAACGGCTGGCACGGCTTCGCGAAGGAGAAGTGCTCGAAAGATAAAGTCTCCAAAATGGCAAAAAGAAGGTGGGGCCCAGCGCGAAGGCAAGACTGTTAAGTCAGTGTAATGGCCGATCAAGTTTCTTTTGATCAGACGGTTAGCGTGATTTCGTTTAACGAAATTGCCTAAAGGTTATGCTTCGTGAAACTGCAAAAGAGAAAAAGGAAAGAATTGCAGGAATGTTGTGACCCGTTGGAGCAAAAATTTGAATTCTCTCAGGAATTCAATTCTGAAGGGATGACCGAAGCATGCAGAATCAATGTTGCAGTTAAGACCCTGGGTACCATATATGATCTCCTGTTGATTGAGTAAAGGTATCATTCAAAAGAGTTGTTGTAGAAGAGCAGATACAGAGCTATTGTCTTCAAATACAGAGCGAGTCAATTCAGTTGCAGAGAGGATTCCTTCGAGCTAAAATCAGGTTTTCTTGTACTCTTGTGTGGCAATTTCTTTGTGGTGTTTTAATTAAGGTCTTGATTTGCCGCTGAACCATTTGGGGGTAGTTTTTTAATTTCTTGCATTTTCAAAATGGCACCTAAGAGAGAATTTTCCAGGAAAGTTAATTATCAGGAGAGGGCCATTTGTGATGATTTTCTTGAGCAGTTGACGTTGTCAACTAACCAGGCATCAAAAGTAAAAGAATTAGTGCCTAGAGCTACTCGTTTGAAGATAGGAGAAGGGTTGTATGATAAGGGTAACTGGTTGATAGATCCACAGGTCGGGTTGTCTAGGTTGGGGTTATTTAAAGTTGGATTCGGAATGAGAAATTCTCCAACCCCACAGAATAGCATCTAGGAATTAAATGTAGGGAAGTTGGTAGTTCCAGGAGTATTCATGGACATGGATCTATTGACTCAAATTGCACATAATTATGATCCAGGCACAAGGAGTATTAGGGACATAAATGGGAAAGCCCTTATTGAAATCAATAATGAAGAGTTCAGAAGTGCTTTTGGGCTAAATGAGTTTACAAATTTTCTAGAACCCATTAACTTCAAATCATTAGCTCAAGTATATGGTGCACAGAGGAACCACCTTAGGAGTGGGCCTCTCAAGGAATTTTTTGTGAAGATAGGTGGGTTGACAGTTGTAGGACCCAACACTGAAGAGCCCTTCTCATTGAATCTATTCACCCTCAGGGCTAAGGGAATGTATTGGTCACTCTGCCAGATTTTGGGAGAAGATGTTGAGGCAAATATGCCCAATCACTACTTGCTGCCTAATCAATTCTATCTCATGCCTCACAGGACAAGGGGGTTAGCACAAATCAATCCACAATGGGTCTGCTAACAAGTAATGACAACATGAATTGAAGAAAACACAGAAATAACTGATCACAAAATGCTATCATGCTCATAGAAAACTTCCTAGGAAATATTACTAATCTTCAAACACATAGATTTAAAGATAACACCATAACTTTTCATTGATTTCCAGTCATTCTAGTTTACAACAATTCATAAACAAAACAAAATGAATATTAACTACTGGCGAAAAATCACCATTTTTCCTAGCCCCTTTCTTTTCTTTTTCCCCCATATATATAGTCTCTCTCTCTCTTTTTTAAAGAGACTTTCAGTTATCAATAACTGATTCTTGAAAAGATAATTAATTAATCTTTTCTTTTATCTTTTATCCTCTTCCTAATAAATTTTTTGTTTTAAATCTTCAAATATTTTATCTCAGAAGTTTTATAGACCCATACTCAGAGATAAATAACTTTTGACTGAGATAATATTTTCCCAATCACTCTAGTGAGAGTTTAGAAAACTAGGCTTTCTAAAACATATTAAAATTTTAGCGCAATCCAATGGCTCAATTAAAAATTATGCCCCCCCACACTGAGACTGATTTTTCTATCTCAAAAAATTCATGGTTCTAGATTACATTGAAAATTACAAACATTAGCCATGCCAATGTTATTGGGTTTTTGAAATCTAGAACTCACACACTTCGAACCTGCATCTGATGAATCTTTGAATTCTGAATTTGAACTTCTAAAATCAAACCTTGAACCCTTGCGCTTGAACCTATAGGCTTGAACCTATGCGCTTGAACCAAAGAAGGTTCAAAGTTCAAGTTCAAAGACCAAAAATTACAATGAACCCAAAATTTGAACTTTGAACCTTTTGAACTTTTTGAACCGCTTGAACCTTTTGAACTTGTGGGGTTTACTCAGAAGGTTCAGAAACACAAATTGCACCCACATTATATTTGATTTATCACTTTGTTTTCATATTTGGCTGCGCGTTGAACCTTTTGAACCTAAGTAGGTTCAAGGTTCAAGTTCAATGATAATTGTTCCTTTGGGCTGCCATAGAAAAACCTGCATAACTTTTTACTTAAAGCTTCATTTCTTGTGAAATTTTAACTATGGAATAAATAAGTTGAGTAGAGAATAACCCAGAAATCATCTTTGCATGAGACACATAAAACTTGGGATTTAATTGTTTGGGTATATGGGTAACCCAAAAATAAAACAATTAAAATTTCTCAGCCGACATGGAGTTTGGCTATAAAAATTTTAGCATTAAAACATTAACAATAACTAATTTTTAGCTGATTATGAGGCTTTAGGCATGAGCAAAAATATTGGGGTAACACCTGTAGATACATTTATTAATTTTAGATACAAGTTAGGGTTATCCACCCCTCCTGATGAGAACTAGATGCATTGAGTTGCATTGATCCGGTGGATTTCTGAGTCTTATTCTTTTCTCTAGATTGATGATTTGGTGCTGCTCCTCTGCTGGAGTAGTCTGTATTTTGGAGAGAAATTTATGTTTCATATTCAAAGGGGGAGAATATTTTTGGTTATCTAACTTGAGATCTTTGGCATTTGTGTCAAAGGGGGAGAAGATCATGTGAAAAACTGCATTATCTATCTTGATCTTAGGGGAAGTTTGCTGGTGATATCTTCTTTCTTTGCTTTGACTATTTTTTACATTCATATGTTTCCATCAATGCCAAAGGGGGAGATTGTTGGAGTTGTTGGGTATGGTTGTTCATTGCTACTACTAGGATATGTTGTTGTCATTGATGTCAATATATTCCCATGATTTATTCCGATGAGTTTGGGAAGATCTTTTGATCTGATTTTGTAGTTTGGTTTTGCTGATCATTGTTTTGTAGAGTCTGATATTTCCTCCCGTATATTCCAGTGTGATTAGATCTAGTGCTAAGGTTTTGGGATATTTTTTGGGATGATCTTTTGTATCTTCATTTTAGATGGTTCGTTATTTGGTGCCCCACAAGTTATCTTTCTTCATGACATTTGCTGATTGGTTGTGTTCTTGAGCTTTCTGATGTTGATTGATGAAGATTTGATAAGTGGTGTTGGTGCAGCTATTGGTGATGATTCTAACGTGCTTTTTGGTGTTTCCTAGCCATGTCCTATTTTTTTGGGGGATCCACATTGATCGTTATGCGAGTTTTTGGTGGTTTTCATCAATTGGTGATGATTTTCGTGTTATGCAGTATTTCTGATGGTGTAGCATGTGGAAGTTGATCTTGCCATGATTTTTCAGTGGATGTGATCATTTGGGAATTTGAATTAGGTCCATGCTATGTAATGTAAATCATTATATTGGTCCTGTGGTTGATCTTTGTATCATATAATGTAATTTTTGTAATTTTGGGTTGAGGGTTTAGTCGACCTTGTTATCAAGGTTGATGAATTGTATATATAGGTGAGTTATTCACTTAGTTTTGGTGTCAATATTGTGTTTATATTATCAGAGAGAGGTGGATGTACAGACAAGAGATTCATCATTTAGTGAAGTGTTGAGGTGAGATTGGTGTTTTAGAGCAGGCAATTGTGCTTAACCAGAACTGTCATTAGGCATTTGTAGATGTTATCATTTCAATTCACTTCTTCTGGATTGTAGTCTGAATTATATTTTAAGTGAGTGAGACTTACCTGAGGGTTGTAGCCTTCTGGGAAAATATCTTTTGAGCAGTGAGCTCTAGGCAGTGTTCCTGAATGCATGTGCATTTCCCATTGTAATATTTTTACATACTACTATAGAGTATCATCTTACTATGGGTAGGTTCTCACTATGGTTTTTCCCTTAACTAGGTTTTCCAAGTCAAAAATCTTGGTGTTGTGTGTTGTGCTGCTTATTTGTTTATTGTTGCAGTTTATCAGTTTATGTTTTGGAGTTTAATTTTCTGTATCCAGTGAAGACTGATTCACCCCTCCTCTCAGTTTTCCTTCTTGATTGCTGCTAACACTAACAATATTTTTATGTTTTGTGAGTTTTAGACTTTGTGAAAGTTATAGGTCATAAATTATGTATTTGATATATCTATAATACATTCATTAAATATATCATGCATAAGAATCCTTGATTACCGCATACGAGTTGCACGATGATGCATTTGATGAGTGCAATGATGCATTCACTATGCAAAGCGACACATAAGTGAGCCAAAATACTGCATACATTTGATGAATTACTGCATACATGTGCTTGTGTATCACATTTTTTCTTTTTGGTGACACAATAATTCATCAAATGTATAAAGTTATACTAGTAGAGTTAATCCAATCTGCAGGCTAATTTAGGTCCCTAACATGAAACTCTAGTTCAGAGTTGTAAAGTCCAATTCAACAACCCACTGTCTTCTTTGTTTTTTGACTATTTGTGAAATTGAGCCTAGAAATCGAACAAAATCCAAAATCACACATTCATTAAATCTCTCACATATTTGAAAATTCTATAATGCAATCACTTCAATTAGTATTGGATTGCCCAAAATGTGTCACACATTCAATCAAACTTTGTCTTGCATTTTCCTATTCCAATTACACATTTTCTTGAGTAAGTCCTCAAATTGGTTGAATAATTTTTAAGTCAAAATTAGGATCCAAAATTGCCTCTATCGTTGTGACTTTCAAGGCCTATCCAATCAATAGTGTCACCATTAGTTTTATAGGTATCACTTGCATATTTTAGTGTCTCCATTATAAAAATTTCAACCATACCCTAGCACTCATTAGGCTTCTTTAGTCAACATCATTGTCATAGTGTTGAAAACAATTTTGATAACCAAGCAGTCCATCTTTGATTGTTATTCCATATTAGTAATTATATCATTTTGATCTCTCAAACCCGTCTTGTATCTCCATCAAAAAGTTGAACCCTTCCACTCATTTGTCTAGTGAGGGTAATTTTTTTTCACATTGTCCTAAGTCAACAAAATCTTTGAGGTCCTAATTGTCTTTTTTATTCATCTTAGGTATCCTTCATTGACTTGGTTGTCCAAACTTCCCAAAGTTCAAACATCTCAAGACTAAGGTTGAGTCATTTAGTACCCTTTAGTGTTATTAAATCTTATTCCAAAATCCAATAAATAAATAAATATAGATTTTCATAATCATTCCCTTAGTAGTGTCATCATTCTAAAAGTCCCAAAAATCCAAAAAAAAAGCTTGCATGATCTTAGTTACAAAACCATCTTGAAAAATATTAAAAACATAGTCTTGCATTTTTATCTTTCTTAGTGCAGTCCTAGGAGTTTTCTATTGCCCATACTCGATCATTGAGAGAAAAAATTAAATGGATCCCACCAATGACCTGAATTTTGATTCTACTAGTACTATAGACCTTGCGTCACATTTACATAAAAAAACTCAAAGACTAGCTACCTTAATGGGTAATGCTAACACTTCTACTCCTAATGATCTATTTTTTGTGGAAAAAAAAAAGAGTTAACTATTAAAGAGCTTGAGAAAGCACAATAAGAGCCCCAAGTCCTCATGATCATAAATGCTCTCCTCAATCATGACCCAAATAGGTACTTCTTATTGTTAGCTTAGAATGACATCAAATTACTCCTTGATTTTGATATTTTTGCAATAATTAAACACAAAACCTAATCTTAGCAAAGTATGGAATCCTCGTGTGGGTCACCTTTGTATTCATTGTCTACTAGTCTTCCCTTGATTAGCACAACCCAAAGTGCTATGCAAAATGCCACATTTACCTCATCATTTAGTAACCCTATTTTTAACAACCAACGAATTAGACAGAGCAATATTGCTTCCACCCAATGCTAGACAACTCAAATAACCAGAGGAAAATTGAGAGGGGGGGTGAATCAGTTGTCACCAAATTACAGAACTTTAAGCATTCAAATCCTTATTAATAGAACACATAAACCAAATATCAAAATAACACATATAGCAATTAAACATAAACATAAATCACAAAATAGTTACCATCCATCCATAAAACATGACACCAAGATTTGTACATGGAAAACCCACTAAAGGGAAAAATCACGGTGGGAAGCCTACCCATAGTCAGATAATACTTATGTAGTAAGTATGTGATTACAATATGAGGGGCATGCACATGCAGGAAGGCCAACAACCTAGAGCGCACTGCTCATCACAAAAAGGAGCCTCACTGACTACATAAACATCATACTACAATCTGAAAAGAAGAGTGAACTGCAAGTATAGCATCTCCTATGCCTGAGTATAGTTCCAGTTAAGCTCAATACCAGAGGCCTTAAACCTCTCTTACAAACCCAATTTGATCACCTATGATCAACCAAACATTCTGCATATGATTACAATATTATTCGCACTGAGATAACCATAATACCATGTGCCAATGATCTACAAAGAGATCTTACATCATATTTATACCAACACGGGACCTAAACAATTAGGTCTGCTACCTAAAATAAAATACAATAAGTTCACAATATAAACCTACAATCCAATGATCAACCAAGTTGGCTGAGGCCAAAAACAATGTAAACCAATCATTAAATCCCGCCGGTAATGCATCAGGAACATCCTCCAACACGTTGCATAAATTGGTCCATAGCCTAGATAACACCAAACCCAAAATAGGTAGCCATAAACCAAATCCAACACCACCGATGAACTGGAACACGAACATGATAACCATCAGCATCCTGAGAACCATCTAGAAGCTGCACCAACACCACTTATCATGTGCATCAAAATATCTTCAACAAAGCTCTGCTAGTAAAACCCTTACTGGTGACCAAAAGGCTTACTAGAACAAATGATATCTCCTGAGTCATCAAATCCTGAACCAACTGATCATGATACACATCTGAATAGCATGAATGATAGATCTAAACAAATTCCACAAACCAAAGCATACCGGATTATACTAGATCAATATCATAGATCAACCACTCTACCAGAACCAACCAGAAACTGGTAAACAACCATAACAACTGGTGTTGCCATCAATGATGTTGTCGTGCCCAAACTTTAGGGCACAAAAAACGGAACAACAAAAATTTTTTTTTTTGACGTCATGAACTCGCTAAAAATCCTAATATATAACAACTGCATTTAAGGTTTTGTCTTTCCTAGGATGTAAATAAACTTACTTACTAAGGTTAAGTTAAAAATCCAACTCGAGCGAGTGACTTGATTGGTGGAGATTAATTTGCATTGCGGATTAGTTAGCTAGCTCAATTACCTAAGACAAATTGCCGCTAATTAAACCAAGGGATAATTGGCTATCTTAACGTATTAAATCATTCCAGGTCATATAATGATATTGCTAATGATTATTTGATGCTTATATAAAATTTATTATCCACCTCCACCCAATGGGGGTTTCAAATTACTACAATGTCATTTGCCCACTGAAACCGACAATTACTAGGGCCAATTCTAATTTTCCCTAAATCCCTTGATTTTGTCATTTAAATTTCGATCCGGCCAAATATCGGTCTCAAGGCCTAAAGTTCAAAAATCTACAATTTCCTCCTTTTAAATTTTTTTCCTAATACCCCAAATATAATGAGGGAAGTCTATTGATTAATTAATTAAATTAATCGAGTTAATGTATGGTGTTTCCAATTTTGATAACCCCTTCATTCTTAAATCCCTTTTTAAAATTTTACTATTTTAAAATTTCAAATCTCCTAAGGAGTAAATGGACGTATAATAATTCTACCATTAATTAACCCCATTTCATATATTAAAACCAAGTTTAAAAACTCCAATCTAAATGGTCATATAAAAAAAATCCCATTATTGAATTGACCCCAAATATATATATATTAAAATCAATGTTTAAAAATCCCCATTTAAATTCCTTATATATATATATATATATATATATATATATATATATATATATATAAAATCATATATATATATTTTTAAATACTAACCCTCATTATAATTTAAAAATCAATTATAATGCTCTAATTTAATTCTCTTATATATATATAATTCTTATAATGCTAACCCTAACCCGAAATTGGGTTAGGGTTGCATTTTATAATTTACACTTGACCTATTTTATTTTTTCATCCTTTTATACCCTAACCCGAAATGGGTTAGGGTTTATTAAACCCCTATATTTTATTGCTTATTTTGTTTGAGGGAGAGAGAGAGATCGCAGGTACGGAGGCGGAGGGTTCCATGTGGGAAGAAGGTGGTGGAGGAAGGGTTTTCCCGTGCGCCGCTGTGTATACACACAGTGGCGGCCGCGCCGCCCACTGTGTGTACACACAGTGGCGGACGGCATAGCCGCCGCCCACTGTGTATACACACAGTGGCGGGCGCCGTTCACTGTGCGTAGCACAGTGGCGGCCGCGACCGCCCACTGTGTTACACACAGTGCGGTGCCCTTCGGCACCGCCCACTGTGTGTAGCACAGTGGCTCGGCCGTGGCCGTCCACTGTGTTACACACAGTGACCCGCGTGACTCCATTTCCTCATTTTTTTTTTTAAAAAAAACACATTTTATTATATTTCGTGGTTTTGGTAAAAGTGTTATAAGATGTGATTTTTTTTTGAATATATTGAATATATCGAATATATATATATATATATATATATATATATATATATTTGTATATATATGTTTATATACACATATATCCATTGTTATGATCAGATCATAACATAAATGTCTTTGCTGGTTTTGTTCTACAGACATCTACAGGGTATGTGTTTCAGATGCAGATATATATATATATATATATATACGAAGTTTATTCTGCAATTCTTTTATATGTTTGAAACAGAGATGCACAAGTTCAAAATGCATCCTTTATTTTGTTGTTACAGGGGTATACACATACAGGGAGCTTATATATGTATATATTTTATATCTATATAGGTATATATTTTCAATATATATACCTATATACATATAGAGATATATATGACTAAATGTTGAAGTAATAGGGTTAAAAATACTTATATTGATCTGAGGTTTTTAACCATCTACATTCCGTTTTTAGTCTTCTAATAGCATTTAGAATAGATCTATTTATTTCTTTCTTTTATTTAAACTTTCTACAGCAATAAAGCAATACTGGTTCTCCTTTCTTTCTAATAGACATAAAATAACAGAATATAAAACTAAGCAAGTAAATAATAACCCTACTGCATTTCTTCTTTTTCTTTCTTTGACATTTGCAGTAAATAAACTAGTAAATAGTGAATAAGAAATCCTAATGCATCCTTTTTTTTTCTGTTTTCTTTTCTTTAATACTGCAGTAAATAACATGTTACAAACCAGATTTAAATGGAGACTACAACAAACACAATAGTCATCAAATATAAGAAAAGCCACATTTACATTGTTTTTCCAGAATGATAGTTACAATAACCCAAATATGAAAATGGGTAGGAAATCTAAACAGTCATCTTTCTCTAATTTTTTTTTTTTACACAGAAAATAAAAATTACATTTATTTAAATAGAACAGAATCATTTTAAGCCCTATATTTACATATGCACTTTCTCTTCCTTTTTCTTTTTGCTACAAATCATAAGGTTACATTTCTTTCTTCTTTTCTGCATTTAAATAAAAATCAGAAATCTGAAATAGAAGTCTGCAACACAAAATCTGCAACTCCTAGTCTTTTTTTTCCCCAAGCCACCTGCAAGTAAAGTTTTAGGACTGTGACCATGGGATGCTCACCTCCCAGCCTAGGCTTACCAGAAGCCACCCCCGAGCTAGGAGAATCAAGACCTAGACGGGTTACAATCAGGCAATACAACACAACAATAGGGCAAACACACATCACATACACTTTCCCATCCCAAGCTACACTATCACCACCATTTGTGGAGATCAATCTATGGGTGGAAGTGGACCAAGTACCATTGGGGAGACTGCAGCCAAACAAATATGTCACAAGCCACCTCATGGCAACACAAAATACTCAATCAGAATTCATCCCAACCACCTTATGCCCCCCAAAGGCTCAAAGCCATTTCTCTCCCCTTATGACCCCCAAATGCATACACAAGGCTATGCAGCAAGGGTCACAAGGGACACCCTTGAGATCACTCTCCTTAAGGAGAGCCTCTCACCCAAGGCTGTCATGCTTCTTCCACCCCAAGATCATCCTACTCTCCCAAGAGTAGGAGATCTTGGACACTCCCAAAACAAGAACACAAAACAGAAAAAAACATAGAAATAAACTACACGTTATTTTCTTCAACAACAATTTACATACACACTTTCTTTACAAGCATTTCTTTCCTTCAACAAAACAACATAACTAACATAGACAACAAAACCAAGAGGAGATAACAACCAACCTTATTCTGCCAATAGGTATTCTAAACTTGGTTGGAGATGAGCTGCCCAATCCACACAACTTTCTGCAATCCTTGGCCACCAAAATTCCTCTAAATTTTCTAAAACTGGTTTTTCCTTCCAAATTTTTCCAAAAATCTCCAAAAGTGGAGAGTGGGTGATTAGCTCACTAAGCTTCCATTCTTAGCCTAAGAAGGCCTCTCTCACTCCTTCCAACCTCTTGGATAGAGTGAGTGATCTCCCATTGGGTTGGTCTTCCCTAGGTCTTACACACTCCCTATCCTAGGTGCCTAGAGAAGGGAAATGGAATGGGGAAGAGGGATTACTATCTCCAAGAAGGTTCTCCTTCCAAGGATGGCACTCCTATAGATGGAATTCGTCCATCTTGGGAAAACCACTTTTTTGGGTGGTTAAACAAGTCCTAAGGGAAAGACACATGGCCAATTTTGGCCTTCACCCATAGGTACCCCATGAGGCCTAATAGAAAAGCTCTAAAATTGACTCTAGGAGTTGATTTGACCTTCAGAAAGTCCACCTGAAGTTAACCTACGGGTCAACTCTGAGTTGACCTTCCTTGTGGCTCTCTAACCTAGATTTCTTGGTTCCTTCAAGGATAATTAGGGGATATAACCATTAACAAAAATAAAACTTTCAAAAAGGTGACATGACAATTGCCAACACAACATACTACATAGGTGTCAAGTGACACTACAAAATAATTCCACATCACAATAACCACATGGCAATTGTCCCTTAAACAATTTAATCAATCCAATAAATACAAATTACACTCATGCAACATTTTACATTTACGAATAAAATACAGTACATACGGGGTGTTGTCTCTCCCAATAGACAACCCCTGGTTTTTACTAACGCACATTGGCCTAGGCTTGATTCTCCCTAATATTTCCATGGTCACATGGATATTTTCCTGCACATCTCAATTTAAACATTAGTACTTCCCAAATAGCCTCATATATAAAATCACAAAATCAGAATACAATACATTCATTCTACAAAGACTTGACATTATGAAATATAATTTGTCACAATTCAAAGCAATTTCCTCATAATCCTCAAAATTTGATCCATCTACAAGATATGCAAACATTTTCCTAACATTATATCAAATCCTGAAATTCAGATAATAATCTGCATCATCACAATATTACCCTAATCTAGCATCATATAATACTTTATAATCCACAAGGCATAGAAATGAAGCATCCACATATATCAATGTGACCAAAATCGCGGGACCATGAAAAGTTCTATATCCATAGTGTGTCAAAACTAGCATCCAAAATAGTTCCAAAATAAAAATAACTGAAGAGATAGGATGGGTCGGGGTAGGGCCTTACACCCTCCCCCTCTAGGCATGAACATCCTCTTGGAGTTCATCAAAAAGATGAGGGTACTGTGATCTCATACGTGCTGCATCCTCCCATGAAGCTGTAACCTCATCATAGCAATCCCACTGGACCCTAACCTGGTCCAGCTCTCGACCTCGAAGGGCCAACGTCCGGCGAGCCAAAATGCGAATGGGCTCCAAGGCTAACTGCCCGCCCGACTCCACCTGCAAGGCATCCCAATCTAAAATATGAGACTCATCATAAATATATTTTCTCAAAACTGACACATGAAACACATCGTGGATGCGTGACAGGCTAGGTGGCAAAGCTAGGCGATAAGCAACTGGTCCTATCCTCTCAAGGATCTCAAAGGGTCCGACAAAGCGAGGTGCGAGCTTAGAACCCTTTCCATAGCGGATTGGACTCTTATGCGGTCGCACTCTCAGGAAAACTTTGTCCCCAACCATGTAACTCCGGTCTATCCTCTTTGCATCTGCATATTTCTTCTGCCTATCCTGTGCCTCTCTAAGGCGCTGTCTAATCAAAATTACCTGCTGCTCCATATCACGAACCAACTCAGGGCCTATGGCCACTCTATCCTTAATACGATCCCAACTCAAAGGTGTCCTGCATGGTCTGCCGTACAAAGCCTGAAAGGGTGGCATCCCCAAAGAAGTGTGATGCCCATTATTATAGGCAAATTCTACTAAATGCAGGTACTCCTCCCATCGGGTCTGATGATCCATGATGTACATGCGGAGCATATCCTCTAACACCTGGTTAACCCGCTCTGTCTGGCCATCTGTCTCTGGATGATAGGCTGTGCTAAAGTTGAGCTTGGTGCCCAACGCTGCCTGTAATGCCTTCCAAAAGGAAGATGTAAAGAGAGAATCCCTATCAGAGATAATCTTGCGTGGGACACCATGAAGCTTAACAATGTCTCGTAAGAACACCTGTGCCACTGCTGGAGCTGTGAAGGTAGTCCGAACTGGTGAGAAGTGGGCTACTTTGGTCAATTTGTCAACTGTCACCAAGATAGCATCATGGCGACGCGATGACATAGGAAGACCAATAATGAAGTCCATGGATATAGTATCCCACTTCCACTCTGGTATAGCATGGGACTGGAGTAACCCACCTAGGTGGCGGTGCTCTGCCTTGACTCTCTGACACTCAAGGCATCGGGCTACTAACTCTGCGATAAGCTGCCGCATTCCTGGCCAATGATATAACTGTCTCAAGTCAGCATGCATCTTCTTAACCCCGGGATGCGCTGCATAAGGAGCTCTATGAGCCTCCATGATAATGAAATCTCGCAAACCCCCAGAAGAGGGTACATAAATGCGCCCTCTATGGCGTAATAAACCATCGGACTCCAAAGAGTAGTCCACAAACTTCCCCTCCAGGGTCTCCTGTCTACGGATCCTCTGACAAACCTCAAGATACCAATCATCCTCTGGCAATTGCTGCAAAATACGGTCTCTCAAATCAGTGCTCATGGATATGGTGTAAACCTCATGTCGTCTCCTACTTAGGGTATCTGCGACCACATTCTCCTTTCCTTTGATGTAATGTACTTCAAAATCATACTCACAAAGGAACTCCATCCATCTCCTCTGACGTGCATTAAGGTTAGGCTGGGTGAAGATATACTGCAAACTCTGATGGTCTGAATGAAGCTCGAAGTGATGACCTAAAAGGAAGTGTCTCCACCTCACAAGTGCATGTACAACTGCTGCAAGCTCTAGGTCGTGCGTAGGGTAGTTAAGCTCATGAGTCTTAAGTTTCCTAGACTCGTATGCTATAACCCTACCCTCCTGCATAAGAACTGCTCCCAATCCATCTAAGGAAGCATCCGTGCATACCATGAAATCGGCCGTGGGGTCTGGCACAATAAGAATAGGTGCACTAGTAAGTGCCCTTTTTAGATCCTGAAAAGCCCTCTCACACTTCTCTGTCCACTCGAATTTCTTCCCTTTTCGCTGGAGGGATGTGATGGGGTGTGCAACTCTGGAAAATCCCTCCACAAAACGTCTATAGTATCCTGCTAAACCCATGAAGCTCCTGACCTCTGTCACACTAGTAGGTGCCGGCCAATCCATGATGGCTCTAATCTTTGATGGGTCAACTGAGATCCCATCACCGGATATAACATGCCCTAGGTACTTGACCTCTGATCTAAAGAAAGCACACTTCGACAAACTGCCGAACAACTGGTTGTCCCTCAAACACTGCAAAACCTGCCTCAAATGCCCCTCATGCTCCTGCTCATTTCGGGAATAGATCAATATGTCGTCGAGGAACACTATCACAAATCGGTCAAGGAAGGTGCGGAATACCCCATTCATGAGACTCATGAATACAGCTGGAGCATTCGTAAGACCGAATGGGACCACAGTGAACTCATAGTGGCCATATCTGGTGCGAAACGCAGTCTTGTGGATATCACTTTCCACAATTCTCAACTGGTGATATCCTGACTTCAGGTCTATTTTGGAAAACACTTTGGCACCCTGAAGCTGATCAAACAAATCATCGATCCTCGGTAAGGGATAACGGTTCTTGATGGTTACTTTATTTAGTTGCCTGTAATCCATGCATAACCGAAGGGATCCATCTTTCTTCTTCACGAAGATGACTGGTGCGCCCCAAGGGGAGACGCTAGGACGGATGTGACCCTTCTCTAAGAGTTCCTCTAGCTGCATCTTGAGCTCATTAAGCTCATGAGTGGTCATCCTATAAGGTGCTCTCGAAACTGGCTCGGCTCCTGGTACCAAATCTATGTGGAAGTCAATCTCCCTGCTGGGCGGCATACCAGGTAGCTCATCAGGAAACACATCTGCAAATGCCTCAAGGATGGGGTGATCATCTATGGACAGCTCCTTCTCATTTTCTTCCTCTCGGTCACTGATTGTGATGGCAAACAACTGGCATCCCTTCCGCATGCTCCGCTTAAGCTGCATTGCGGATATCATACGAAGAGACACGGGTCTCTGAATCCCAGTGATTACTATGGGAGCACCATGATCATCCTCACACTCGACCCTTTTCAAGCGACAATCCATCTTGGCTCTATGGGCGTAAAGCCAATCCATGCCAAGTACGACGCCATAAGATCCGAGTGGTGTAACTCTAAGGTCTACTAAGGTGGTGGTATTACCAATCTGGAGCGGACATCCCCTAACCTCTGAATCCACTGACACTCTAGCCCCTGAAGCTAACTCCACTTCCCAGCTGACACTTTGCCATACTGCCACTAGCCCGCAACGCTCCACAACCAATGGAGATATAAAGGAGTCAGTCGCTCCTGAGTCAAATAATATAGAAATACTACTACCTCTGACCTTACCTGCAGCCTCGATGACTGTGGCCTGGTGCTCTGCCTGGCGGTTATCAACCGCTGCGAAGACTCTATGGGTCTTGCCCATGTCCCCAACTGTAGGCTCTGATGTTGCCATCCTCTGATTCCCTGTCATCTGTCCCTGTGGACACTCTCTCGCCATGTGCCCCATGGCTCCACACGTGAAGCAAGCACCGCATGCCTGAAACTGTGCGCCCTGAGGCCTAGTAAAAGGATGCCCACCTGTCCGGCTAGAACCACTGTACCCACCCCTGGAGGACTGTTGAGCCCATGCCGGGGGTGTGTATGTACCCTGTACTCTCTGGTCACGCCTAGGACCCTGTGACTGCCACTGTTTGGGCCTGGAGCCCTGCTGTCCCTGAGGTGGCCTATGTCTCTGACTCTGCTGTGACTGCTGTGGAGGAGGGGGTTTATGGGACCCCAAAACATTTCTGTGGTTGCCTTTCCAATGGGGTTTCTGAAACCCGAAAGGCTGGGGAGCTGGGTTTCGGTTCTGGAACCGATCCCTCGTGTCCTGTGGCCTGATCTGAATCTCCTCGGCTATAAGGGCCTTCTCTACGGCAACCCGAAGGCTCCCTGGAGCGGCCATCCTCACTGGTCCTGCTATCCCAGCATTAAGCCCCCTAACAAAACGGTTGACGAGTAGCTTCTCGTCCTTCAGGTAATCTACATAGGGTAGGAGCTCAATAAACTTACTCTCGTACTGGGTCACTGTGAGACCCTTCTGCTGGAGGTCATGGAACTCATCGATCCTACGCTGCCGGAAATGCTCTGACAAGTACCTCTCTCTGAACCTCTCTGTGAAGATTTCCCATGTGATGGTATCTGCAGTGAGTCCGCACTTGAATTCCTCTTGCTTCCACCATGTGGAGGCTGTCGATCTCAGAAGGTGGACTGCAACGCGTGCCTTCAGATTGCTTTCATAAGATCGCAATGCGAAGCATCGATCTAGGCTCAAAAGCCATGCCTCAGCCTCTACTCCGTCAGTAGTGCCTCCAAAAGATGGTGGCTGGAGGCGTAAAACCTCTCTAATCAGGTCTCCTGGGTCCTGACGTGCTCTCTCAAAGTACACAGGTGCTGCTACTGGAGGGGGTTCGGGCAGGTGAACGGACTCCGGTTCATGCTCTGCCTCACCCTCTACGGAATTAGGAGGTGGACTCCTACTCCGTTCCCTATCCACTGATCTATGACTCCCTGAGTTCTGATTGTCTGCATGACGGTCCACTGCTGGAAGCCTGTCCTGCACGATCCCGATCAAGTTCTGAAGAGCTAGCAAGATGTCTCGGTTAGGGTCAACCGGTGGTTCGGGAGGTGCTTCCGGGTTCCCTTCTGGAACCGGTTCCTCCCTAGCAACATCCTCGCGTGCCATACGTGTACGCCTAGGACACCTTCCGCGCTTGCGAGCTTGTCGCGTAGTCGGAGGCATCCTATGAGGAAACAAAAATAAAATAAATAAACAATTAATTTAAATAATTCAATTTTCATATATTTATATTTTTATTTTCCGTTTAAGAAAATATTAATTTAGATAATTAAAGCGAAACGTAATGGAGAAAGGTTCCTAGTGTTGGAAACCTTGCTCTGATACCAAAATGTCGTGCCCAAACTTTAGGGCACAAAAAACGGAACAACAAAATTTTTTTTTTTTGACGTCATGAACTCGCTAAAAATCCTAATATATAACAACTGCATTTAAGGTTTTGTCTTTCCTAGGATGTAAATAAACTTACTTACTAAGGTTAAGTTAAAAATCCAACTCGAGCGAGTGACTTGATTGGTGGAGATTAATTTGCATTGCGGATTAGTTAGCTAGCTCAATTACCTAAGACAAATTGCCGCTAATTAAACCAAGGGATAATTGGCTATCTTAACGTATTAAATCATTCCAGGTCATATAATGATATTGCTAATGATTATTTGATGCTTATATAAAATTTATTATCCACCTCCACCCAATGGGGGTTTCGAATTACTACAATGTCATTTGCCCACTGAAACCGACAATTACTAGGGCCAATTCTAATTTTCCCTAAATCCCTTGATTTTGTCATTTAAATTTCGATCCGGCCAAATATCGGTCTCAAGGCCTAAAGTTCAAAAATCTACAATTTCCTCCTTTTAAATTTTTTTCCTAATACCCCAAATATAATGAGGGAAGTCTATTGATTAATTAATTAAATTAATCGAGTTAATGTATGGTGTTTCCAATTTTGATAACCCCTTCATTCTTAAATCCCTTTTTAAAATTTTACTATTTTAAAATTTCAAATCTCCTAAGGAGTAAATGGACGTATAATAATTCTATCATTAATTAACCCCATTTCATATATTAAAACCAAGTTTAAAAACTCCAATCTAAATGGTCATATAAAAAAAATCCCATTATTGAATTGACCCCAAATATATATATATTAAAATCAATGTTTAAAAATCCCCATTTAAATTCCTTATATATATATATATATATATATATATATATATATATATATATATATATATATATATATATATATATATATATATATAATCATATATATATATTTTTAAATACTAACCCTCATTATAATTTAAAAATCAATTATAATGCTCTAATTTAATTCTCTTATATATATATAATTCTTATAATGCTAACCCTAACCCGAAATTGGGTTAGGGTTGCATTTTATAATTTACACTTGACCTATTTTATTTTTTCATCCTTTTATACCCTAACCCGAAATGGGTTAGGGTTTATTAAACCCCTATATTTTATTGCTTATTTTGTTTGAGGGAGAGAGAGATCGCAGGTACGGAGGCGGAGGGTTCCATGTGGGAAGAAGGCGGTGGAGGAAGGGTTTCCCCGGGCGCCGCTATGTATACACACAGTGGCGGCCGCGCCGCCCACTATGTGTACACACAGTGGCGGACGGCATAGCCGCCGCCCACTGTGTATACACACAGTGGCGGGCGCCGTTCACTGTGCGTAGCACAGTGGCGGCCGCGACCGCCCACTGTGTTACACACAGTGCGGTGCCCTTCGGCGCCACCCACTGTGTGTAGCACAGTGGCTCGCCCGTGGCCGTCCACTGTGTTACACACAGTGACCCGCGTGACTCCATTTCCTCATTTTTTTTTTTTTAAAAAAACACATTTTATTATATTTCGTGGTTTTGGTAAAAGTGTTATAAGATGTGATTTTTTTTTGAATATATTGAATATATCGAATATATATATATATATATATATTTGTATATATATGTTTATATACACATATATCCATTGTTATGATCAGATCATAACATAAATGTCTTTGCTGGTTTTGTTCTACAGACATCTACAGGGTATGTGTTTCAGATGTAGATATATATATATATATATATATATATATATATATATATATATATATATATATATATATATACGAAGTTTATTCTGCAATTCTTTTATATGTTTGAAACAGAGATGCACAAGTTCAAAATGCATCCTTTATTTTGTTGTTACAGGGGTATACACATACAGGGAGCTTATATATGTATATATTTTATATCTATATAGGTATATATTTTCAATATATATACCTATATACATATAGAGATATATATGACTAAATGTTGAAGTAATAGGGTTAAAAACCCTTATATTGATCTGAGGTTTTTAACCATCTACATTCCGTTTTTAGTCTTCTAATAGCATTTAGAATAGATCTATTTATTTCTTTCTTTTATTTAAACTTTCTACAGCAATAAAGCAATACTGGTTCTCCTTTCTTTCTAATAGACATAAAATAACAGAATATAAAACTAAGCAAGTAAATAATAACCCTACTGCATTTCTTCTTTTTCTTTCTTTGACATTTGCAGTAAATAAACTAGTAAATAGTGAATAAGAAATCCTAATGCATCCTTTTTTTTTCTGTTTTCTTTTCT
This sequence comes from Cryptomeria japonica, assembly GCF_030272615.1. NCBI lineage: Eukaryota > Viridiplantae > Streptophyta > Pinopsida > Cupressales > Cupressaceae > Cryptomeria > Cryptomeria japonica. Next base: position 531,932,735 of record NC_081407.1, read on the forward strand.
TTAATACTGCAGTAAATAACATGTTACAAACCAGATTTAAATGTAGACTACAACAAACACAATAGTCATCAAATATAATAAAAGTCACATTTACATTGTTTTTCTAGAATGATAGTTACAATAACCCAAATATGAAAATGGGTAGGAAATCTAAACAGTCATCTTTCTCTAATTTATTTTTTTTACACAGAAAATAAAAATTACATTTATTTAAATAGAACAGAATCATTTTAAGCCCTATATTTACATATGCACTTTCTCTTCCTTTTTCTTTTTGCTACAAATCATAAGGTTACATTTCTTTCTTCTTTTCTGCATTTAAATAAAAATCAGAAATCTGAAATAGAAGTCTGCAACACAAAATCTGCAACTCCTAGTCTTTTTTTTCCCCAAGCCACCTGCAAGTAAAGTTTTAGGACTGTGACCATGGGATGCTCACCTCCCAGCCTAGGCTTACCAGAAGCCACCCCCGAGCTAGGAGAATCAAGACCTAGACGGGTTACAATCAGGCAATACAACACAACAATAGGGCAAACACACATCACATACACTTTCCCATCCCAAGCTACACTATCACCACCATTTGTGGAGATCAATCTATGGGTGGAAGTGGACCAAGTACCATTGGGGAGACTGCAGCCAAACAAATATGTCACAAGCCACCTCATGGCAACACAAAATACTCAATCAGAATTCATCCCAACCACCTTATGCCCCCCAAAGGCTCAAAGCCATTTCTCTCCCCTTATGACCCCCAAATGCATACACAAGGCTATGCAGCAAGGGTCACAAGGGACACCCTTGAGATCACTCTCCTTAAGGAGAGCCTCTCACCCAAGGCTGTCATGCTTCTTCCACCCCAAGATCATCCTACTCTCCCAAGAGTAGGAGATCTTGGACACTCCCAAAACAAGAACACAAAACAGAAAAAAACATAGAAATAAACTACACGTTATTTTCTTCAACAACAATTTACATACACACTTTCTTTACAAGCATTTCTTTCCTTCAACAAAACAACATAACTAACATAGACAACAAAACCAAGAGGAGATAACAACCAACCTTATTCTGCCAATAGGTATTCTAAACTTGGTTGGAGATGAGCTGCCCAATCCACACAACTTTCTGCAATCCTTGGCCACCAAAATTCCTCTAAATTTTCTAAAACTGGTTTTTCCTTCCAAATTTTTCCAAAAATCTCCAAAAGTGGAGAGTGGGTGATTAGCTCACTAAGCTTCCATTCTTAGCCTAAGAAGGCCTCTCTCACTCCTTCCAACCTCTTGGATAGAGTGAGTGATCTCCCATTGGGTTGGTCTTCCCTAGGTCTTACACACTCCCTATCCTAGGTGCCTAGAGAAGGGAAATGGAATGGGGAAGAGGGATTACTATCTCCAAGAAGGTTCTCCTTCCAAGGATGGCACTCCTATAGATGGAATTCGTCCATCTTGGGAAAACCACTTTTTTGGGTGGTTAAACAAGTCCTAAGGGAAAGACACATGGCCAATTTTGGCCTTCACCCATAGGTACCCCATGAGGCCTAATAGAAAAGCTCTAAAATTGACTCTAGGAGTTGATTTGACCTTCAGAAAGTCCACCTGAAGTTAACCTACGGGTCAACTCTGAGTTGACCTTCCTTGTGGCTCTCTAACCTAGATTTCTTAGTTCCTTCAAGGATAATTAGGGGATATAACCATTAACAAAAATAAAACTTTCAAAAAGGTGACATGACAATTGCCAACACAACATACTACATAGGTGTCAAGTGACACTACAAAATAATTCCACATCACAATAACCACATGGCAATTGTCCCTTAAACAATTTAATCAATCCAATAAATACAAATTACACTCATGCAACATTTTACATTTACGAATAAAATACAGTACATACGGGGTGTTGTCTCTCCCAATAGACAACCCCTGGTTTTTACTAACGCACATTGGCCTAGGCTTGATTCTCCCTAATATTTCCATGGTCACATGGATATTTTCCTGCACATCTCAATTTAAACATTAGTACTTCCCAAATAGCCTCATATATAAAATCACAAAATCAGAATACAATACATTCATTCTACAAAGACTTGACATTATGAAATATAATTTGTCACAATTCAAAGCAATTTCCTCATAATCCTCAAAATTTGATCCATCTACAAGATATGCAAACATTTTCCTAACATTATATCAAATCCTGAAATTCAGATAATAATCTGCATCATCACAATATTACCCTAATCTAGCATCATATAATACTTTATAATCCACAAGGCATAGAAATGAAGCATCCACATATATCAATGTTACCAAAATCGCGGGACCATGAAAAGTTCTATATCCATAGTGTGTCAAAACTAGCATCCAAAATAGTTCCAAAATAAAAATAACTGAAGAGATAGGATGGGTCGGGGTAGGGCCTTACAGATGTAACATCAATGCAACACATAATCAATTCCTCCAAATTTCAACAATCTCCCCCTTTCGCATTGATTACACTAGATATGAAAAATATGCAAGTGCCAAGAAATGCCAAACAAGTCTCCCCCAATGGAAGACAACCAACAATCTCCTACAAAATGATATAGCAATAAAGTTCTGAACCAAAGTCCCCATTTGACTGATATTTTGTTAAGCTCTATTTTTCACATACATTTCTCCCCCTTTGACACCAATGCCATAAATCTAACATAAACATCAAACAAAAATCATAAATCCTTTGAATCTTATAGCTGACTACTCCCCCTAAGTAGTAGCACCACCACATCAATGCAAAATGAAATAATAGCTTTGATAATGCATACCGGACTAATCCCAATCAACATCACTCAGGTCTCTACTAGAGGGGCATAAACCCCCAATCTGTCTCTGAATTACTCAAATGATTCTTTAGACAAAGGTTTAGTGAAGATATCTGCAATCTTCTCTTTAGTGTTCACCTAAACCAGTCTGAATTCATTTGCTTCCACCTTCTCCTTCAAAAAGTTATACTTGATAGATATGTGCTTTGTCTTAGAATGAAAAACCCTATTCTTTGATATATCAATAGCAACAAAGTTATCACAATGAATAACTACCGGTTCATTACAATCCACCTTTATATCCTTCAACATTTTCTTAATCCATAGAACTTGTGTACAATTAGTAGCAACAAGAACACACTCAACTTCAATAGTAGATAAAGAAGTGCATGACTGCTTCTTGCTGATCCATGAAACAAGTTTCTTTCCAAGAAAGAAAGCTCCACCGGATGTGCTCTTCCGGTTATCAACATCTCCAACCCAATTTGCATCTGTATATGCACATAATGTAGTCATCATTTTTAGGATACCACAAACCATACTCTGTTGTATTGGAATAGAAGGAATCCAAGAACACTAAGAGGGGGGGTTGAATCAATGTTCTATCGATGATATAATATTTTACCTTATTATAACATACACATATAAACCGGTAAATGAAGAAACATATAACATGAAGTAAATAAACCAACCACATGAATGAACACCATAACACACTGAGTTTTATATGTGGAAAACCTCAAAGAGGAAAAACCACGGTGAGATTTGGGACCCACAATATCAATTGACTGGCCATATGAAAGATATTACATAGCATGGGGGCCTGCACATGCAGGAAGGCACACTACCTAGAGCACACTTCTCAACATAAAAGAGTCTCACTGACTACAAGCTTCTGCTAAGATAAAACAATAATGGCGAACTCACAAAATGCATCTGTAATGCCAAAAAGAGTTCTGGTTATAGCTCTGTTCTATACTGGTTCATAAACCCTAAATACTTTTACCGGTATCTCCTTTACTCTAAGAAAGCTTTACAAATTGTCTACTAACCATTGCATGATATTACTTTCACATGCAAATGATCTACATACATATCCTTCACATCACTTTTCTTCTCCACATTCGTTATTCCATTCTACTATATCAAAATAACCTAATAAACTGACTTATATACCCTTTACAAACAATATGCCTTATGTTGGCTCTATACAATATTTACAAAATGATTTTACAAATAAAAATTTTTGGATCCCAGACTGATGTCGACTTCACTGAAGTGTAGGATACCGGTGCTGGTATCTATGGGTATCTACAGGTATCTTCCTTCTACAGAATCTTGTTGCCATCAATGACAACATATGAATCCAATAATTGTCAATTGCCAACAGTCTCCCCCTTTGGCATTGATGGCAACACTCATGTAAAAAATGGATTCCTTACCGGTTCAACTGAAACTAAAACATGCTCCCCTTGAGCTGATTAACCACTTTGATTCATATACTCTCTATCTAATATCCCCCCCTATGATTACATACATACTTTCCTTTTCATTTCTTTTTTCACATACATATACTCGCCCTTTGGCATCAATGCAAAAGACCAATGAAAGAATTGAAAGAATTGTTAGGAATCTGTGCAAAAGAATGAATAATTACAGATTACTTACTAGAGAATTGTTAGGAATCTATGCAAAAGAATGAATAATTACAGATTACTTACTAGAGATTGACCAATTTCAAGATTTCTGGATAAGATTTCTCTAGTAAATGCATATAAGTATCCCAACCGGTTTTGAATGTTTCAGATATGGATACAAGTCCACTTAGTAAATGTACAAGTGATTCTTTCTCAGTGACTTCTGCTAGTGTGGGCTTCCAAAGCATATCCATGCATTCCCTCTTATGTACACCAAGTGAATCCAATCTTGAACTCACCAAACCTCTAAGACTTCTAGCTCTCCAAATGATCTTATCTCTTTCCTTTTCAAAAGCAAAAATTTGGTTCTCCAAAGTCAAAACTTGTCCATCAATAGATGTTGTAAGTGAAACTAGTCCATCAAAAGAATTAGTAATATTAGGAATCTTTTCTTGTAACTCCTTTATCTTCTTATCTACATTTGCTATAAGAATATCTATATTACAACAGACCCTGAAAATGTTAGTACACTGTTTCAAAGAATTTTCAATAAGTATAAGTTTCTCTCAATCATCCTCTTTTCTGTCTCAATGATTTGATCAAAAGTTGCTTTCTTAGTCAGAGTAAATCTTTCAAGTGCTTTCCGGTCGGAAATCTATTGTAATGATTGAAAGTTTTTAGAGATGTGCTCTGTCAATGCCTTAAGCTTGCCGGAAGGGATCGCTTTGTTTTCAATCATACATTTTGGAATCAGTCTGTGCAAAACTGTTATTAACTGATCAATTATTCCCTTGTTTGCAGATCCCTTCTTCATTAGTTTTTGAATAGCCATCATCATTAGCTCTATGGGACTCATCTCTATGATGGATTTCTTCTCAACTTGAGAAGTGTCAATTGCCAAAAGTTTTGATGAGGAATCATCTGTCAGTTTGGTACTGGATGTTTGTGCAGATTTACTCTTATCAGTCTCCTTTTCCTTTTCTTCCTTTCCCTTATCCTCTCCTAGTGTATCCCTTTTCTCACCCTCTTTTGCACCGGTGGCTTCGCCACTTGGTACAGTATCTATCACTGTCGGTGGATTATTATCCACAATATTATCTATATCCTGTACATTACTTTTCTCAGATTGTACATATGTTGTCTCTGTCGGTTTAGCCTGTACACTCTCATTAATTTTAGGTTGATCTGCCAGTCGAGTCTATACACACTTTTCTAATTGAGAATTATCTACCAGTTCATTCAAAATTTGATTTGAGTTCCCCAAAATTTCTTTTCCTTTGGATTTGTCCAGAATGGTGGGATTTGTTGCCTTAGAAAATTCTTCTTGGGAAGTAAGGAAATCAAGATTCTTTTGGAGAAATTTAGCCCATCCTTCTCTGGTCTCATTTATTATTTCATTGACTCTACCCATCATTAATCTTATTTGTCGGGGTTTGCTGCTAAATATTTTTCTATTTGCAACTTCTATACATCTTTTCATTTCCTCATTATTTATATTACCACAAATGCCTAAAAGTTCAACTTCTTTAATCTTTTTATCCATCTTGATTGCATCTAATCTCCCTGCATCCAACTTACTATACAAAGATAAAGGAATTTCCTTCAAAATCTCAACCAAAGCCTTCTTATATATGTCTAAATATAACAAAATTGCTTCTTCTATTTCATTTTGCTCATTGTCATCTAAATGCTCATAAAAATTTGACACATTCTTCAAAATTCCATCTTTAGTTACCTCATCAATTAATTCAGCACAAGTCATATTACCGGATTCAATTGTTTCATCTATCTCACTCTTTTTCTTCTTGTTGTCAGGGGTTGCAAGGGCGGATGGAGCTGGCTTCCTCTTTTGGGTAGGTTTCCTTGCCAGAGGTGTGGATGCTATTGTCACCTTTCTTACTAGATTCCTCTTTAGTTCCATCTTCTTCTCTTCTACCAAAGGCTTGTCAACTTTCTTCCTCTGTACCCTTCTGAGCACAAGAGGTTGATTTTCCTCTGTATCAGAGTCAGGAGATATGAATTTTACTGGCCTCTTTATCTCTGGAGCACTTTTCACTTCAATCATTGCCAATTGATTTATCGGTTTAGATTTAGAACCTAGTTTCGTATCTATCCTGTGAATTACATTCTAAATGAAAGGAAACATTTTGTCTATTTTGTTTTCCCTCCTTTTCTTATTGAAACAAATTTTAACTTCAAGTACCTTCTCCTCTACAGTACCTAAGTGTTTAGTCTTATCATCCAAAGGAGCATCAAGCAACATTTTTGCATAGAGTTCCAGAATATTGTCATCAACTTCATATCCCAATTCAGTGACCCATATTGTTCTAGGTTCCACCGCTTCCATGAGAGTCTCATCTGTTTTCACCATGAAATAGATTTTAGTGGAGTATTTCTCCACAATGTGTTTGGAGATTCTCTCCCTAAGTCTTATGTTCTTTTGGAAAGATTTAAAGAAACCCCATAACTTCTCATCCCTATTGCTGCCAAGACCGATGATTGCATCTTTAATCTACTTGCCTACCAGAATTTCATGAGCCCATCATTTCTTTCCCAAACCCGGTAGCTCATTCATGAAATATAGCATCAAATAGACAATAAGATTATCATACCAAAATGTCCCTTTCTTAACACCTTTGATTTTTCAATATTTATCATCAATTCACTTCTTAACCATTCACACAAATCATATTTTCCATCATTCTTTATCATTTGATATGCAACATGGATACAAGAACTCAAAAAAAAGTTTAATTGATTTGATTGTGTTACCTTGGAACTGATGATCATGTTGGAAAATTTTACATCTGAGTCCTTAATGGTGCTTATCCTCATTGACCTTCCATCATGGGTTGTGTCAGTGAGATATTCCACCTCAGTGTTGGAGATCTTCTTGTCGGGTTCTTGCCCAACTTTGGGTAATCCGGTGACTGCCTGAATTGCTTCTTTGGTGATCATATAAGGTTGATCCAGCTAGATGAATTCATTATGGACCCTGCTCGGAACATATCTAACCATTTCATCCTCGAATTCTAGTATATACATAATTCTGATTAACCCTAGGTCTTCAATGATTTAGAATTCCGACTTGATCGTTACGGAGCTGCCCAGTATCACAGATTGATAAATTCCCTTAATTTACTTAGTGCCTAATTCCTCCAAAGTGTAGTGAATATAAGCTCTGACATCTTCCATATATACTATGCCATAGGGAACTCTCAAAAATGTGCCAATAGAATCTTCCTTCATTTCTATTTGACGAACTTCTTTGAAAACACGTCTAAACCTATCCTTAACCTCAACTATAGTGGGATTCACAATGAATGTAGGAGCAAAGGATGATCCATATGCCATTTCATAGAAATACCTGGATAACTATTGTTGGTTGAAAGATCTTGATGACTTCTCATAAAATTGCTAGAAATCCCTTTAGAATTCCTTTGCTCACTTTTGATCGCCTATGATTCGCCTTTGCTTTGCTTTGATTTTGTCAAGTGTTGGGTGAGTGAAAATGAGTCAATTTTCCCTTTTTATCAGCGAGTAAACCCTAATTATTCATTGTCATAAATTCTTAGCGATGTGCCCTACCGGATAAACCTCCATCAATGATCAATACCACTCTCTAGATCTCTTCCAGGGAATATGCAAGATTTGTAATAAATTTGCCAACCCCTAACGCATTTGCCTCAGTTACCGATTGAATTTCCTGCCAGTGCAGGAATTATCTATTCTACTGGTGGAGTTACTGGTGTAGTTACATCTCCACTTGGTTCTTTAGACTTTATAACCCATCTTTTGGTGTGATCTTGTTGTAATTCATCTACCTTTTGCTTTCCTTTCTCATTTTCTCTGTCATTGCTAGCCGGTTTAGTCTTGCTTCTGCGGTACTTAGCAATATGACCTATTTTGTTGCATGCATAACATGTAATATTATTCTTTTGAATTCCTTTGACATATCCACTGTCATTCCTTGATCTTCATTGGTTAGCCAAATGTCCAAACTTTCCACATGCATGACACTTAACATTCATTATGCAATCTTTTGACTTATGACCATATTTCTTGCAATTTGTGCATTGACCGGGAATTGAATTGTAGTTTTGATTTTCTTTATTTCTACATTGTTTAGCTATATGGCCAAATTTATTACAAACAATGCATCTACCATTGAATTTGTAAGCATTAGATTGCCTTACCAGTTTCCTCTGGTCTGATGAGTTCTGCATACCGGTTGTTTGATCTTTATTTGCAGTACCGGAGCTTTCACCTTGTTCAAATACAAGTCCTTTAGAATCTTCATTCTGCCTTTGTCTTTTCCATAGATCATCCAGCTGTGCAACACTAATCCTGAATTTTTCTTTATACTCACTTGCAATGGTCAGATCATCTCTCAAATTCATTATTTGTCTTTCAAGCTCTTGTTCATTATTCTGGGATTGTACCAAATCAGTCCTCAACATATCATTCTCATGAGCCAATCTGACACATTCTTCAAATTTGTTCTTCAGAGATACAACAAGATTTTCTTTCTTCTTTCTATCTTCAATTTCTTTTGACATCCTCATAGCTAGGTCTTGCATTTTATTCTTCATGAGCATGTTTTGTTGACTCAACTTTTGAAATTGTTCCTTAAGTGCATTTTTCTCTTCATCATCTTGGTTTTGCAAAAGTTCCTTCCTCCTAGCTTGAGCTGATGAGAACCTTTCTTGTAGAACAAGAATGAATTCATTAGAAAAATTCAATTCATCTTGTAGCTTTAAGTTCTTCAACCTTTCAACATCATAATCCTCAAGTGCCATCTCAAGTTGCTTCTCCATAGCCATATTCAATGATTCCAGTTTTAGGATCTTCCTCAAGTTGTTAAACATCCTCCAAGGAACTAGGTTTTGATACCAATTGTTGGAATAGAAGGAATCCAATAACACTGAGAGGGGGGAGGGGTGAATCAATGTTCTACCAGTGATATAAGATTTTACCTTATTATAAAATACACATATAAACCGGTAAATGAAGAAACATATATCTTGAAGTAAATAAATCAGCCACATGAATGAACACCATAACACACTAAATTTTATATGTGGAAAACTTCAAAGAGGAAAAACCATGGTGGGATTTGGGACCCACAATATCAATTGACTAACCATATGAAAGATATTACATAGCATGGGGGCCTGCACATGCAGGAAGGCACACTGCCTAGAGCACATTGCTCAACACAAAAGAGTCTCACTAACTACAGGCTTCTACTGAGATAAAACAATAATGGTTAACTCACAAAATGCATCTGTCATGCCAAAAAGAGTTCCGGTTATAGATCTATTCTATACCGGTTCATAAAACCTAAACCCTTTTATCGGTATCTCCTTTACTCTAAGAAAGATTTACAAACTATCTACTAACCATTGCATGATATTACTTTCGCATACAAATGATCTACATGCATATTCTTCACATCACTTCTCCACATTCATTATTCTATTCTGCTATATCAAAATTACCTAATAAACTAACTTATATACCCTTTACAAACAATATACCTTATTTCATCTTACAACACGTTACAAAAGATATTCAATGTCATCTCTATACAATAATTACAAAATGGTTTTACAAATAAAACTTTTTGGATTCCAGACTGATGCCGGCTTCACTGAAGTGTAGGATGTCGGTACTAGTATCTGTCGGTATCTACCTTCTACAAAATCTTGTTTTCGTCAATGACAACATATGAATCCAATGAGTGTTAATTGCCAACAAGTTGTTCCCTACAAATACCTAAAAATCCTTTTCATCACACTCTCATGATTTTCTCTAGGATCACTCTAATATCTTGATACAATACAAACTGCATTCATTATATCTGGTCTAGTCTGATTCAGATATACCAAATTTCCAATCATAGACTTGTACCTAGTAGGATTTACTGATGTAGATTCATCATTCTTTGTCAATTTCTCACTTGTAACCATCAGAGTACTAACTGGTTTACAATTTTCCATACCAAATTTCTTCAATAGCTCTCTAGCATACTTAGTTTGATAGATGAAAATACCTTTATCAATTTGAGTAATCTACAAACGTAAGAAAAATCTCATCTCCCCAATCATAGACATCTCAAATTCATTCTTCATATTGTTAGAGAATCCATACACAACTTATCTTCACCTCCAAAAATGATATCATCAACAAATACCTCAATAATAAATATGTCATCATCGGTGTTCTTATAATATAAATTACTGTCATCATTACCTTTAGTGAAATCAAGATTCAAAAGATATTTATCCAATCTTGCATACCAAGCTCTAGGGGCTTGTTTCAATCCATATAAATCTTTCTTTAACCTGCAAACCATGTTTTTGTCATTTGAAAGTGAAAATCAATCAGATTTCTCAATATTAAATTCCTCTTGAATATCTCCATTGAGAAATGCACACTTAACATCCATCTGATAAACCTTGTAGTTCTTATGTGCAACATAAGCAAGAAATATTCTCACAACTTCAATCCTAGCTATCGATGCAAAGGTTTCACCATAATCAATTCCTTCCTTCTGAGAATATCCTTTATAAACCATTCTATCTTTATTCCTCACAACTTGTCCATCTTCATTCAATTTATTCCTAAAAGCCCATTTAGTTCCAATAATTTTTAGTCTGGGGAACTAAAGTCCATGTGTTATTCTTTTCTATCTGCTCGAATTCTTCTTCCATAGCTTTTATCCAACATTCATCTTTATAAGCTTCAATTACTGATGCTGGTTCAATTTGAGAAATAAAACACACCTCATCAGCTACCAAACTTCTTCTTGTCATTACTCCTTTGCTTTTGTCTCTAATGATTTGATCTTCTAAATGATTCAACCTTGCATACCTAGGAGTCTTCTGATTTTCTGTTCCTTTGTCCTGATCTTTAGTCACTGTTGAACTTTTTGATACTGCTAGAATAACTGGTTCAACATTCTATTCTAGTGTAGGTGCTATCAGTTTAGTTATGATCATTTCCACTATCGTTTCTCTCTCATAAGTTCCGATTTGACTTCTGTTCTACTCATCCACTTTGACATTTGTGCTCTCCACAATTATCTACAATATTTTGTTATAACATCTGTATGCTTTGTTTTCATTAGAATAACCAAGAAATATTCCTTCATCACATCTAGGAAAAAACTTCCCAATGGAATCATCTCTTTTGATATAGCATTTACTACCAAAGATTATGAAATACTTAACTGTCTGTGTAAGACCAAACCATAACTCATAAGGTGTCTTACCAATATCTCCTTTGATATGAACTCTGTTGTATGTGTATACCGTCGTGCTTACAAATTCTCTCCAATAGACATGAGCTAGATTAGCTTCCATCATCATAGTTCTAGCTGCATCCAAGATAGTTCTATTCTTCCTTTCCCCAAATCTATTCTGCTAAGGTGTCTGGGGTGCAGACAACTATCTCCTTATCCCATTCTTCTCACAATAGCTGTTAAATTCACTAGATGTGAATTCTCCACCCTGATCTGACCTTAAACATTTAATCTTCAATCCCACTTCTGTCTTAACTTTAGCTTTAAAGAATTTAAACTTTGCAAATGCTTCACACTTATCGCTAAGAAACGTAACCCACATCATTTTAGAATAACCATCAATGATTGGCATGAAATATCTATCACCCTAAAAACTTTTGATTCTTGCAGGACCACACAAACCCTTATGAATAAGATCAAGAACATCATCAGATTTGTCTTGTATACTCTTAAAATAATTTTTGACTTGCTTTTCCATTTGATATTCCTCACATATCAGATTATAGTTTATTAAAATCTTAGGTATATCTCTAACTACCTTAGTAGAATTGATCTTCACAATGTTAGACACAATGCACCACTGAGAGGGGGGTGAATCAATGGTTCTCAACTTTTTCCCTTTAGCTATCCTATGTGAGCATACTGAATAATGGATCTAACTCAATGCAGACTTACCAATTAGTAGGGAGACCAACACCAATGCAATCACACAAGGGACATCACATAACACCAATATATACGAGGAAAACCCAAGATGGGAAAAACCTCGGTGAGCAATGTTGCTGGAGTCTACTGCTCCAATCTAGCATCACAATGAAAAACTGTTACAATGTTTAGGGCACCAACCCAAGGAGCTACACCCCTGATTTAGGATACCAACCCAAGGAGAACCAACCCCTAACTTGTTTATGGGCTACAACCCAAAGGAGCTACAACCCCTTCACCGAGCTACAACTCAGTGATCACAATGAAAACATCAATTACAAAAGTAGTTGTCTTGTTACAAGTGAATCTTGCAACCATTTCTTATACCTTACTTTGCCAGTGAGATACCTTCTTTGCTACATCAACTTAGACTTCTACTACTCTCACCTACTACTCTACTACCGATAAACCCTAGTGGTACACCTCTCCTCTTCCTCTTCTCTGGTGGATCTTCTCCTCACTGCTTTGCACTTTACCGATGCTATACTCTATCGGTCCACTATCTGCCTTCTCTGTAGCTCTCTTCACTTTTTCTCTGCCGATATAACCACTACTGGTTCTGCTCTTCACTCTCCCTCTTTTCTCAGATACTCATTGAGCACTTGACTGGTTTTCTCTCACATGCAAAAGTAACACTCAATCACTTCGCAGTAGAACTATCCTCTTCTCTTTAGTAGCAACTTAACTGTCTTTGGCCTACATATTTATAGACTGGTTTTCCCACCAAAATCCAATTCAAAATCTAGGTGGTTAGGGTTTCCTCACAACCCTTGAGGCAAACCAAATCCAATCAAATTTTCCCCGATCTGATCTCCCAGACAGCCAACTGTACAACTTCACCAATAACGTACCTTCCAATACACATTTTCCAAATGTAGAAAATACGGTCATGTATCTTGACCTGCCTCTGTCAAAATGCCATTAATGTTTCTATTGTTTCCTCCTCAAATTCTTCTCATAGTCTGATCTTCTTGCTTCGATCTAGGCACCAACAACTCCCTGATTCTTCTCTATCATTCATCCTTCCTCGAGCCACACTTCTCTGATCTGATCCATAAATCATGGGATCCATATTCAATGCACACCCATAGAAATACCCGTCTCTACATGACACTTCACCAATCTCTGTGAGCTTTCCACCTTGAATCCAAGTGGCATCCATGTCAACCAACTACCATCTTGACTCTTCATGTCGGTCTAGATAGGATCACCGACCAAACATTCTTCTGGTTTCTCTTCTCTGCTGGTTTACTAACCTTGTCAGTATCTCTCATTCTATCAGTTAACTCATCGTGTCTTCTTTCTGCTAAACCGTCGATGGAGCACCTAAACTAGTCATTAGACATGTCTATCCAAAATATGAACATTCCCACAAATTGTGAATTCTTCTGCATCTGCACCTTGCTCATAGTAGAGCTAGACTTACATACTGGTAAACGCTCTTGATGACACCTTGTCTTCTGCATCCTGTAGTGTACTCATGTGACATCCCTATTTGTGTAGCATATCTTCAAACAGACACATGTGATCCGGTGTAGGCACATTCACTATCAGTCATTGCTTCTCATGATGACTGCATCTTCATCAGGTGGGAGTCTTGTTGTCTAGCAAACTTACAGCATACTTGTGATTTGTTAATTCTTCTCCTCTAGTTTTGATGTGATTTAGGTAACATTCTGCCTCTTCATCACAAACAACATCCAAGCACCTTGCTCATCCTACTTGTACATTGGTCATGACCTTTGCAGGCTGACAACCACTCACTTGGTTGATCTGACTTCCCCCTGTCAACACATCACTTACCAATTGACATCCTTTCCTTATCAGTGATGCACTATACCAATTGCGATCACCTTACCATTCCATCCACACAAGTTAGGCACCAACTTGTGTACCGGTGACTCTCGGGGTCATCTTCCTTACCTTACCGATGTTCTGCAACACAAGGTGATATCAAAGAAGGAGATTGTTGATATTCATTAAGGATATTGAGAAGGTTGTTGAAGATTATTGATATAATTGAAAAAGGGATGATAACTATCTTTATAATATTATTTTGTCATTGATGTCAGGAAATTGATTTTCTGATTCAGTATGATGTTGCCATATCTTGAGAAGATTGATTTGAAGAGAATTAAGTGGTCAGTAATAGTTGCCCATTGAAATAAGTTATTCAATGGGCAACTATTACCGAGTTAGACAATGATGAGATCATGATGTTTAGATTGTTTTGATATCCTACATATGTTATTGATTGTAAGGTTAATACTATACTATGTTACTGAGTAAAGAACCTAGTTGGTAAACCCTAAGGAACCTAGTCGGTAAACCCTAAGGTTATCGATATCGGTTAATGAAGGTGGAATGTCTACCGAGTAAAGTTTAGTATTTACCGAGTTGCAACTGAGTTATGACAGATCACATTGGATGGATAAAAGCATTATTTAATGAAGGATGTTGATGAGCTGGAGTTGTATAAATGATTGGTATGCCCTGCATGAAGTTTGTTAAGGATCTATGGCAATGAAAGATCGGCAAGAAGATCTACAGTGCAGATTGAACTGCAATAACCTTTTACAAGTTCCAAGAAAGGAATGCAAGTCCCTAGGCAAGGTAAAATGTTTTCAGATCGAAGGATGCATTGAACCTAGTCAAGATTCAAGATCTGATGACTAAGATTGATCATGGGAAATGTGATCAAGGAGATTAAGCGGTTAGAAAATTGTTTATGAATAAGAAATTGTTGATGAACAATGTATGTGGGCAAGTATAAGCACAGGGATGCTACATAGTGATTACCAAGCAGCAGAAGCTTGAAGACCTGTGTGAATAACAGAGTAGGGAGCCCAACAGAGGGACAAGATAAGTCCTATGACAAGATTGTTTAGAGCAAATAAGAATCTGCTTTAGCATTTTAGATGTGAAGTTGCAAATATATTTTTATTACTGTTATTTTGTAAGTGACAAAAAATCTCTTAACCGAGTGGACTTAACACTCTTATTTGTAAACCCTCTAGCAAGGTGATATTTTAAATGAGTGTCTGAAATCCTTTGACAAGGTCACTTCTAAAAAAGTGAAGATCCTAACAGATTTGAGGGAAATCCCTTAACCAGGTCACATCTAGCAATGTGTTTGTAATCTTTAACAAGATTTTCTTTTAACTGAGCATACTCTAGAAGAGTATATTTCTTAGTGGGTCCGAAATCCCACAGTGGTTTTTCCCTATTTGGATTTCCACGTTAAATATGGTGTTATGATGATTATGTGTTTATGAGTTTGCATGTTTAGCAATTTTTGGTTATATTGCTGAAGTATATGTTACCAAGGTTGAATCTGTTGATTTTATGGAAGACTAAATTTGTATGATTCAGCCCCGCCCTCTCATCTGGTTAGCTATTGGCATCTCTAATTTACATTTAGTATCAGAACTTACAATTGGTATCAAAGCTTTGGACTCCGGAAGAAAATTTTAAAGGTACTTGAGGCATAAATCCGAAGATGTATAAAAGGGATGCACCAAAGCTGAACAAGTCAAGTTTCTCCACATGGCAGAAAAGGATGAAGCTGCATTTATCAGGTATTGGAGAATATGCAACATATTATTTGGAGAATGATTACATACCACCAAGCACCAACCCGATGACCTTGGAAGAGATAAAGGCAAAGCAAGAACACATTCAAGCTATGATTGAAATAACATCAGCATTGACCGACTCAGAGTTTAATGATCTAGAAGGTTGTAATGATGCAAAAGCAATGTGGACCAAGCTCATATCTGTGTATGGCGGTGATGAACATGTTCAAAGAGAAAAAGTAGATAGTCTAAGAGGACAACTTGAATCCATGAGAATGAATGAAGGTGAGAACATAACCCAATACAATACAAGGTTAAAGGAGACTGTTAATCAAATTAAAGGAGCATGAGGAACTATTGAAGAAAAGGATGTAACAAGTAAATTGTTAAGAACCCTTCTACCTACTTATGCCATTCGATTCTATGCAATCAATGAATTGAGGTATGTACATAACATGCCAGTTTCTTTGGATGCTACTATTGGTAAGCTACATGCATTTGAGTTAAGTAATTTTGATAACAGTGGGTCTTCAATAAATAAAGTTGAATCTGCATTCAGTTCTTTTCATATTGGTGAATCTGATGATTACAATGATAGAATGAGTAAGTACTCTGAAGGGAATCACAGTGGAGCAAGTGAGAGATTTCGCAAGAACATGGAAGAATTGCACAAACTGTATGAAGAAATCAAGAAGTAAGAAGAGTTTGAAGCATTATTAGCCAGAAGGCTACCGAGAGGAAAAGGTAAGTATAAAGGAAAGCTACCTTTAAAATGTTTCAATTGTGATAAAATAGGACACATGGCTTCTAACTTCCTTGACAAAGAATCTAGTGAAAAGAGAGAATACCGAGATAACAGGCAAAAGGAAAACCAATACAGAGGACACCGAGACTTTAGAAGAAGAGACAGAAAGACATGCCTAATAGCTGATGAGGAATCCAACAATGATAAATCTGATGAAACTGATATTGAGGAAGTTGTTTATGTGGCTATTAAAGATGGATTAGATGAAGAAAGGTATGAAGAAAAAGCCCTAATATCTCACATAAATAATAATGATTCTTGGATCATAGACAGTGGATTCTCACATCACATGACAGGTGATAAACACAAGTTTGTTAAATTAGAAGACTATGATGGAAGCTATGTAAGGTTTGGTAATGATGCACCATGTCTGGTGAAAGGTAAAGGATCTATAACACTTATTGAAAATGCTAAATGCGATGATGTGTACTAGGTTGAAGGTTTGAAATACAATTTGTTGAGTGTAGCATAGCTAAACAATACAGGATATCAAATATAATTTCAGAAAGGAATTGTCAAAGTTCATGACAAGCATGGGAAGTTAGTTGCTACCGAGACACAAACAAAAGGTAACACATTTCATCTTAACTCAACTCAGAACAAGTGTCTTTATGCAAAGATAGATGATACCTGGTTATGGCATAAAAGGTTTTGTCATGTAAATTTTGATAATCTAATCAAAATAAGCAAGAATCATCGAGTAAGAGGTTTATCGAGTCTTGAAAAACCTGAGAATGCTATATGTCGAGGATGCCAGATGGGTAAGATGACAAGATCAAGCTTTACAAGTAAGTCCTACACTTCTAAAGGAATTTTAGATCTAGTACATACTGATATTTGTGGTCCCATGAAAGTTCAAAGTTATTATGGTGATAAGTATTTCATATTATTTGTTGATGCTTACTCAAGGATGATGTCAGTTATGTTTTTAAAAGAAAAATCAGAAGCTTTTCAAATGTTTCAATGGTACAAGGCAAGAGTTGAAAATAAAATAGGAAGACAACTGAAATGTCCTAGATCTGATAGAAGAGGAGAGTTCACTTCTGATGAATTTAACTTATTCTACAATGATCATGATATAAAAAGGCAAGTATCTGCACCAAGAACACCTCAGCAAAATGGGATAGCCGAGAGAAGAAACAGATCAATTGTAGATTGTGCAAGAACCCTGATGATAGAAAAGAGGGTACCTCAAACATTTTAGAGAGAAGCAATCAGCACTGCAGTTTACACCCTGAACCAAGTTCAACTGAAGAAAGGAACTATGAAGACACCATATGAGATCTGGTATGACAAGAAACCTAATGTAAGGTATTTTAAAATCTTTGGAAGTAGATGCTATGTTCACAAAGATGACAGAAATGGAAAGTTTGATCAGAAAAGTGAAGAAGGAACATTTCTTGGTTATTCTTCTAGAAGTAAAGCATTTAAATGTCTAATCAAATCATCTAACAAAATAGTGGAAAGTGCAAATGTGAAAATTGATGAATTTGCAGAAAGAAATGACGAAGGAAATTCCAAAGAACCAGAAGATTATGAAGAATTTGTTTATGTTCAACCAAGAAGTCCTATCGAGAGAGTTGCTGAAGAAAATGAAGATAATGTCCAGTTACTGAGTGATGAAGAAGATCATACAGAACCTACCAAGCCTATAATATCCAAATATGTTAGAAGACATCATGCATCAAGTCAGATTATAGGAGATAAGGATGATCCAATGATGACAAGGAACAAACTGAGACAGAACACATGTCTGATATCTAAATTTGAACCGAGAATAGTAAAAGAGGCATTTAACAATGAAGATTGGGTAAATGCTATGACATAAGAGATTGATCAAATCAAGAAGAATGACACATGGACACCGATCCCAAGACCGAAGGACAAAAATGTAATCGGTACAAAGTGGATTTTTAGAAACAAGCTAAATGAAAAAGGTGAGGTCATTCGGAACAAAGCAAGACTAGTTTGCAAAGGTTATGCTCAAGAAGAAGGAATAGATTATTGTGAAACTTTTGCACCTGTGGCTAGACTTGAGGGAGTAAGAACATTGTTGGCATATACTACTTTCAAAAATTTCAAGGTATATCAAATGGATGTTAAATATGCATTTTTGAATGGTATACTAGAAGAAGAAGTTTATATAGAACAACTTGAAGGATTTGTTGAAGACAAGAGTAAAGTGTCATGCCCAAACTTTTGGGCACGAATGGGATAATTTTTTTTTTGAAATTCCAACTTAATAACATTAAATTGCCATTATGAAATGCACTATCAAGTTTTGTCTTCACTACGTGGGAGTTAACATTAACCACTAACACAAGTAGACAAAAATAAATTTAAAATTAAATACGGATTACTAAAGGAATTAATTTATTTTCTCATCTAAATTGATTAAGAGTTAATTAAATTAAAACTCCCTATAATATTTGGCAAAGATATTATTAATCTCCAATAAGTCTATTTTGTCTAAAATTCATTTTAATCAATAAATAAAGATAAATCGACTAAAGAGTCAATTATTTCAAAATGAATATCTTCCTTAGGTTTATTAATAAAATAATATAAACACATCCCTTTTCTTTTAAACCCTTATGTTTTAACAACAACTTCTAATAAAATATTTGATCTACCAATTGCCCTTAAACCACCTTATTATTAAATGTTTAAATTAAAATAAACATTAATATAGGTAAATTATAAAATTTCTTTCATATATATTTTTCCTTAAACAAATATTATTACAATTTACTCAAATTCGCTCATATTATTATAGCTCTACAATTTTGTCAAAAATCATATTCAAAACCCTGTATATATAATATTCATATATATAAAAATAAAAGTGTTATACCATGCAATCCCTAACCCTTTATTTATAAAATAAGCCTCTCCTTTCTTTATTTTTTTATTCTTTCTTATCTTTCCCATTTTTTTTTCTACCCTAGCCTTAACCGGCTAGGGTTTTAACTTTGTGTTGGCTGTGCAGGGTGGCTCACCAAGTGGCAGCCATGGCGAAGGGGGAGGAGAGGTGGAGGTAGAGTTTTCGGGGGCACGACAGAGGTGCTGGTTACTGCGGCGGGCGGTGGGCAGTGGACGCCGCTCACTATGGGTTTCCACAGTGGCGATGACCATTGTGGTCGCCCACAGTGGCGGCCCTCGGGTCGTCCACTGTGGATGCCCACAGTGGCGCCGACCACTATGGTTGCCCACAGTGGCTCCGGCCGACGCCGTCCACTGTGTTAACCACAGTGTTCGACCCCACCGACCACTGTGTTTAGCATAGTGGTTCGGCCCGAACCAAGCTTTTTTTAAAAAAAAATTAATTTTTTTAATTTAAATTTTAAAAAAAATAAATATAAATATATATTTATATATATATATGTATTCTTCAAACAAGTGTATTTAATCATTTATTTTAGATATGAATTTCATTCAATCATATATATTTGCATATAATTTGTTTATGTATATATAGGGGCACATACATTGTATGTAAACATATGTAGATCTTTTTTTAGTCTGAACATTTTTAACAGATTACATAAATTGTATAGATTTAAAACAATGCATATATTTCCTTTTATTAAAT
This sequence comes from Cryptomeria japonica, assembly GCF_030272615.1. NCBI lineage: Eukaryota > Viridiplantae > Streptophyta > Pinopsida > Cupressales > Cupressaceae > Cryptomeria > Cryptomeria japonica. Next base: position 531,953,158 of record NC_081407.1, read on the forward strand.
TCCTTGTTGCAAAAAAAATAAAATTAGATAGATTATTTACTATGGATTTATTTTCTGCAAAATATAGTAAATAACAGAATTAAATAAGCTTAAAACAACAACCATATAAATCCTGAAATTATTTAAAATAGATCTTTAGAGATGACTCTAATAAACTTTAGATTTTTTATTTTTATTTTTGTTATTTTCTACAAGTTAATAAAATTGATAGAAGTAAATAAGTTTAAACAACAACTTTTAAAATCTAGAAATTACTAAAATAAAGCTTTAGAAATGGCTATAATAAATTTTGATTTTATTTTCTGCAATAAATTAAATGATAGATTTAGATAAACTAAAATAGCACTTCCATTTATAGGTCTAATTGTTTTATTTCCAGCCTTCTACATGCATGCAAATCTAATTCATTTCTTTTCTAATAATTTGTTTTAAATGCATAAAGGGAATAAATAAATTACTTTCTTTTCAAAATATCCTAAACACAACAAATGTTATTTTTTAGAAATATAGAAAAACTAAAACCAGAGTTACTCATTTCCTTTCTACAGTATAGCATAAATAAATATTACATATCTTTAAAACATATTCCCAAGTCTTTATTGTCACTTTACAAATAGGTCTCTCATTTCAAATAAATGAGGACTTTCAAAGAATAATAATTACATTTACAAATATTTTTCTGCAACAAATAACTCCAACCACATCTACATGTCCCATTCTTTTCTTCCAACAACCTGCAATAAATCAAAAGATGTGACCATGGAGTGCTCACCTCCTAGCCTAGGCTAACTAGTAGCCACCTCCGAGCTTGGAGAACCAAGCCCTAGACATGATACACACATGCAAACAAACACAACCAAGGGAAAACAATCACAAACACATTCCCAACCTAGGGCTACACTGCACCACACATTGTGATGTCTTTTCAAGGGTGGTAGTGGACCAAGTACCCTAATGAGACTGCAAGTATGGTAAAACATATAACCACCTCATGGAAAACCAAATACATCATAAGTATAACAACCCCACATCCTTATGCCCCCCCAAGGCATTCGTGCCTTATTTCCCTCCTTATGACCCCCAAATGCATAAACAAGCCATGCAGCAAGGGTCACATAAAATCCCTTGTGATCACTCTCATAACGAGAACCTCTCACTCGAGGGCTGTCACTTCTACCACCCACAAAACCATCCTCTCTCCCAAGAGTAGGAGGCCTTGATTACTCCTAAAGCACATAAAATGCATACAAAAAGTAAAACATAGAACACAATAATTTTCCAAGGAAAACATGCAAGAAACTAGCCTTTTTACACAAGCAAATCCTTTCAACACAACATGCAATATAAAACAATACAAGGAGAAAATATGACCAACCTTCAACCTCCCAAAGGTATGCTAGATTGGTTGAAGAGGAGTAGCCCAATTCCACAAACCCTTGCCTCTCTACACTTAGCCCAATTTTCTAAAACCAAATCTCTCTTTCTTTCAAATTCTTGTCTCCAAAAATGGAGAGTGGGTGATTACCCACAAACTCTCTCATTCTTTCCTAAGAAGACCTCAGTGAGAGTTCTCACATTGAAAAAGGAAAAAGAAGAAAAAGATCAAAAGGGATCTCTCCACAAAATAGAAAGTTAACTAACCTAGATGATGCCTTCTAAATTCATTTTTCGCACAACTTAGAAAACTCACTTTTTAGGGTGTCTAAATGGTCACATGAGAGTTGTCACATGCCTAAAATTACTCCTAACCCATAGGTATACCTTATGGGCTTTAGAAACCACTTCTAAACTACCCCTAGGTGTCCATTTAACCCCTTTTAAACCCCTCTAAAGTTAATTTTCGGGTCAAACCTAAGTTGACCACCCCAAAGATTTTCTACCCTAGAAAAATATAGAACCAGATTATATTAGTTGAAAAAGCTATGGTTAAACAACTCCCTCCAAGAGACAATTCAAAATAAAAACATAAATCAACACGTGTCAAGTGACAAAATAAAAATATTTTTACGAAATTATACATGAAATTTTTGTCTCTTGTTGGATTTATACAAATACATAAATTAAATCTAACACACATGCAACATCCAATTTCACAAATAAAATACTATACAAACGGGGTGTTGTCTCTCCAGATAGACAAACCCTGGTTTTACAAACGTACATAGGTCTAGGTTTGGTTCTCCATAATATTTCCATGGTCACATGGATAATTTTCCTGCACATCTCAATTACACATTAGTACTTCCAAATAACCTCATATAACATTTAAACACATGAATAAGAATACACGTCAAACACTCTGCATACCATATACATTTTAAAAAATCAATACATCTTACATCCAAATAAATCCACATACGCAGTTGTCATCATCCTCATAATTTTAATCCATACCTAAAACATACATCCTATTTCTATCATGATAGTGAAGTCCTGCAAATCCAATAATGACATATATCATCTCAAATTTACCCTATTCTGGAGTCATATAGAGTTCTATATCATAACGCATATAAATGAAGCATCAACATATGTCAATGTTATCCAAATCCTGGGATCCTATAAGTTCTAAATCCATAATGCATAAAAATGTACACCTCAAGGTGAAATGATTCTGTAACCTGGTTCAATTACTTTTCTCACCAAATCTATCTATCTAACATAGCCCATCCTATTGAACTATAGCATTTATTAGTAGGGTCAAACATGGTCAACTAAGTTAATCAAAGCTTGGTTGGGGAGGGTCTTACATAAAGATCAGGTATGCAAATTGAACAAAGCTTTATATGGTCTGAAACAAGCACCTAGAGCATGGTATGAGAGACTACACTCTTACTTAATCAAGATTGGTTTTATAAGGACAAGTGAAAACAACAACATGTACATGAAGAATGATGAGGACAATGGTATACTGATTTCAGCCATATTTGTTGATGATATTATTTTTTGTGGTAATGACTCCTTATGCAAGAACTTTGGAAATGAAATGAGCAAAGAATTTGAGATGTCATTAATCAGTGAGATAATGTATTTTATAGGTTTATAGATACTGCAAATGAAAGATGAGATTTTCATTACTCAATCCAAGTACATAAATGAAATCTTGAAGAAATTTGGAATGGAGGATTCTAAACCAGTAAGTACTCCTATGACTACTAACTACAAACTATCAAAGAATGATGAATCTGCATCTGTTGATGAGACACTTTATCGATCTATGATTGAAAAGTTGCAATATGTCATGCATAGTAGACTGGATATATCACATGCAGTAGGTATTGTTGCAAGATTCTCTGCAGATCCCAAGGAAACCCATATGACAGCAATCAAGAGAATTTTTAGATACCTGAGAGGCACTGAAGATTATGGCTTAGTATATGAAAAGAGACATGATTTTGATTTAAAAGTTTATACTGATGCTGATTGGGCAGGCAACAAAGATGACAGGAAAAGCACAAGTGGTGGAGCTTTCTTTTTAGGAGAAAGACTAGTGAGTTGGCTTAGCAAGAAATAAGGATGTATCTCACAGTCAACAACAGAAGCTGAATATGTTGCTGCAGCATTGAATTGTACCAATATAGCATGGATCAAACAACTATTGGAAGGTATAAAAGAGAAATTTACCGATCTAGTAACTATATTCTGTGATAATACTAGTGCCATTAACATTTCAAATAATCTGGTAATGCACTCAAAGACAAAGCATATATCTATAAAGTATCACTATCTCAGAGAAGAAGTTCAAGAGAAGAAAGTTATGCTGGAATATATCAGTTCAAAGGAGCAATTAGTAGACATCTTCACAAAGCCACTACCAAGGGACACTTTTGAGTATCTCAGAAGAAAGTTAGGGGTCCTACCCCTATCTTCTACTCACTGATCAAGTTCGGTGAAAGCATCAATTCGATGAATCTATAGAATATTATGTGTGGATTGATGCTGATTTACGCACTTTAGAAGGTTTTATAAAGGTGTACAGGGAATAGTGATTAGAGACAAGTTGCTCTAACTGAGACTGAGATGATACACAGCAAGGCAAATCACTTCACAGAGGAAGAAATCATGATTTAGTTCTTTTACCTTTTGGCATTGTTGTCAAAGGGGGAGAAGACTAAATGGTAAAGTCCTAAATAAAGAAGATAACGGAAGACTAATGATAGGGGGAGAAGACTACAAAAGAGAGAAGACTTCAGGAGATTTTAACATCTCAAGGATAACAAGAGAAGTCTAACAGCAATCTGAATCCGAATCAATTTGAATATCTTGTTGGTATTACCATTTAAAAATTGGTTTTTCCATCAATGGCAAAGGGGGAGATTGATGGCATTTAAATAGAAGGAGATTGTTGATATTCATTAAGGATATTGAGAAGGTTGTTGAAGATTATTGATATAACTAAAAAAGGGATGATAACTATCTTTATAACATTATTTTATCATTGATGTCAAGAAATTGATTTTCTGATTTAGTATGATGTTGCCATATCTTGAGAAGATTGATTTGAAGAGAATTAAGTGGTCGGTAAAAGACATAGAAAGAATGTGATAAGAAAGGGGAGAAATAAGTTATTCAATGGGCAACTATTACTAAGTTAGACAATGATGAGATCATGATGTTTAGATTGTTTTGATATCATACATATGTTGTTGATTGTAAGGTTAATAGTATACTATGCTACCGAGTAAAGAACCTAGTCGGTAAACCCTAAGGTTATCGATATCAGTTAATGAAGGCAAAATGTCTACCAAGTAAAGTTTAGTATTTACCGAGTTGCAACCAAGTTATGACAGATCGCATTGGATGGATAAAAGTATTATTTAATGAAGGATGTCGATGAGCTGGAGTTGTATAAATGATTGGTATGCCATGCATGAAGTTTGTTAAGGATCTATGGCAATGAAATATCAATAAGAAGATCTACAGTGCAGATTGAACCGCAATAACCTTGTGCAAGTTCCAAGAAAGGAATGCAAGTCCCTAGGCAAGGTAAAATGTTTTCAGATCGAAGGATGTATTGAACCTAGTCAAGATTCAAGATCTGATGACTAAGATTGATCATGGGAAATGTGATCAAGGAGATTAAGCGGTTAGCAAATTGTTTATAAATAAGAAATTGTTGATGAACAATGTATGTGGGCAAGTGTAAGCACATGGATGCTACATAGTAATTACCGAGTGAATAACAGAGTAGGGAGCCCAACAGAGGGACAAGATAAGTCCTATGACAAGATTGTTTAGAGCAAATAAGAATCTGCTTTAGCATTTTAGATGTGAAGTTGTAGATATATTTTTATTACTGTTATTTTGTAAGTGACAGAAAATCTCTTAACCGAGTGGACTTAATAGTCTTATTTGTAAACCCTCCAGCAAGGTGACATTCTAAATGAGTGTTTGAAATCCTTTGACAAGGTCACTTCTGACAAAGTGAAGATCCTAATAGATCTGAGGGAAATCCCTTAACTGGGTCACATCTATTAATGTGTTTGTAATCTTTAACATGATTTTCTTTTAACCGAGCATACTCTAGAAGAGTATATTTCTTAGTGGGTCTGAAATCCCATAGTGATTTTTCCCTATTTGGGTTTCCACGTTAAATCTGGTGTTATATGTGTTATGATGATTATGTGTTTATGAGTTTACATGTTTAGCAATTTTTGGTTATATTGCTGAAGTATATGTTACTGAGGTTGAATTTGTTGATTTTATGAAAGATTAAGTTTGTATGATTCACCCCCCCTCTCATCTTGTTAGCTATTGGCATCTGTACTTTACATTTAGTATCAGAACTTACAAAACCAACAATCTCCCAAAAAGAGATCATAACTAGAAATTAAAATTTCAGATATAAAGAATCTCTCCCCAAAGTAACAATCTCTCCCCCTGGGAGTGACATGTGTTATTCTTGTGTTTTTCCATACCAATCTCTCCCCCTTTGACATCAAATTCCAAAGTCAATATAAAAACCATTTTTCAGATACAAAATACCAACCAATTCACTATACCAACTACTCCCTCTGAGAAGTAGCTTCCTCATCAAAGCCAGAGTAAAAGATTTTTCTTTTAATTCTACTGGTTGATGACTATCATCAACTATCTAAGTCTCTACCGGTGGGGGTATGACCCCAAGCTAGTCTCTGAGATATTCAAAAGTCTCCTTAGGCAGAGGTTTAGTGAAAATATCTGCAATCTACTCTTTAGTATTCACATAAACATGTTTGGTTTTAGAATGTAATATCGGATTCTTAGATATATCAATTGCTGCAGTGTTATCACAATAGATAGTAATAGGTTCCTTACATTTTACCTTTATATCCTTCAACATTTGCTTAAGCCATAGTACCCATGTACAGTTAGTTGCTACTGCAACATATTCTGATTCTGCTGTTGATAGAGATGTACAACTTTGTTTCTTACTCAACCAAGAAATTAATTTGCTTCCAAGAAAAAATTCTCCGCTAGTGGTTCTTTTTCTATCATCCACATCTCCTGCCCAATTTGCATCTATGTATGCACATAATTCAAAGTTTTCATCTCTAGGATACCATAAACCAAGATTTGTAGTTCCTTGTAGGTACCACAAAATCTTTTTTACTGCTGATTCATGATTTTCTCTAGGATTACTTTGAAATCTTGAAACAATACATACTGCATTCATAATATCAGGTCTTGTTTGTGTCAAATACAGTAAACCTCCTATCATAGATTTGTACCTAGTCTGATTAACAGGTGTAGATTCATCCCTTAGTGATAATTTGTCATTTGTAGTCATAGGTGTGCTTACCGGTTTAGAGTTATCCATCCCAAATTTCTTTAATAACTCCTTCAAGTACTTGGATTGACTCAAGAATATACCTTTATCAATATGTGAAATCTGCAATCCTAAAAAGAATTTTATTTCTCCAATCATCGACATTTCAAATTCTTGCTGCATTTTAATAGAAAAGTCTTTACATAATCCATCTTCTCCTCCAAAGATTATATCATCAACAAAAACTTCTATAGCCAAGATGTCATCATTAGTCACTTTTTATTATAAGTTGCTGTCAGCATTACCTTTAGAAAATCCAATCTTCAAAAGATACTTATCCAATCTTGCATACCAAGCTCTTGGAGCTTGTTTCAACCCATACAAAGCTTTCCTTAACCTGCAAACCATATCTTTGTTATCTGTTAAAGAAAATCCACCAGGTTGTTCGATGTAAACTTCTTCTTCAAGATCACCATTCAAAAATGCACATTTAATATCCATTTGATATACTTTGTAGTTCTTGTGTGCTACAAAAGACAAGAATAATCTGACTGCCTCAATTCTAGCTACTAGTGCAAAGGTTTCATTATAATCAATTCCATCTTTGTGAGAATATCCCTTACACACTAGTCTTGCTTTATTCCTGATTACCTTACCATCTTCATTAAGTTTGTTTTTGAAAACCCATTTTTTTCCAATCACATTTTTGTCTTTAGGCTGGGGAACTAATGTTCATGTGCTATTTTTCTCAAGTTGTTCTAGTTCCTCTTCCATAGCTTTAATCCAGTGTTTATCTTCACATGCCTCATTAATTGATGATGGTTCAATTTGAGAAATAAGACATACCTCTTCATTTGTCAGTCTTCCTCTTGTCATAACTCCTTTATACTTGTTTCCAATTATATGATCTTCAAAGTGATTCAGTCTTACATACCGTGGTGTCTTCATTTGTTGATATTCCTTAGTTACTGTGGAATTTTCAGATGATACCGATGTAACTGGATCTTCATTCTGTACCGGTGGATTCAATGTAGATTCATTTGTCATAATTTCTATTGCCGGTTCAGAGTCTATATACCTTGAAGTTCCTCTGAATTGTTTGTCAATCTTTACATTTGTACTCTCAACAATTTTCTACAAGCTTTTGTTAAAACATCTATATGCCTTACTCTTAGATGAATAACCAATAAATATTCCTTCATCACTTCTAGGATCAAATTTTCCAATATACTCATCTCTTCTAATATAGCATTTGCTTCCAAATATTATGAAATATTTAAGAGTAGGAGTAATACCAAACCATAGTTCACGAGGGGTCTTACCAGTTTCTCCTTTGATGTGAACTTTGTTAAATGTGTAGACTGTTGTGCTTACTGCCCCTCTCCAATACACATGTGGTAGATTTTCTTTAGATAACATACTTCTAGCTGCATCCAAGATAGTTTTGTTTTTCCTTTCTACAACTCCATTCTGCTGTGGTGTCCGAGGTGCTGACAACTGTCTTTTGATTCCATTCACTTCACAAAATGCATTAAATTCTTTAGATGTAAATTATCCTCCTTGATCTTATCTCAGACATTTGATTTTCTTACCTATTTCATTCTCTACCATTTCTTTGAATAGTTTGAACTTCCCAAGTGCTTTTGATTTTTCTCTGAGAAAAGTAACCCAACACATTCTAGAGTAGTCATCAATGATTAGCATGAAATATCTATCACCTTGTAAACTTTTAGTTCTAGCTGGACCATATAAATCAGTATGAATTAAGTCAAGAGCATTATTTCATTTTTTTGGAATACTTTTAAAAGTAACTCTAGCTTGTTTTCCAAATTGACATTCCTTACATACCAGATCATGAGGTTTGACAATCTTAGATAAATCTCTAACTACCTTAGTAGTACCGATTTTTACCATGCAATCAAAATTTATATGACAGAGTCTCTTATGCCATAGCCAACTTTTATCAATATGTGCAATCAAGCATGTCTTTTCACTGTTATTCAAATGAAAGATATTACCTCTAGTTTGATTACCGGTTGCAATTTCCAAACCAGTTCTATTCATGATTTTGCATTTTCCACTCTTGAATTGTAACTGAAATCCTTTCTCAACTAATTGACCAACACTCAAAAGATTATGCTTTAAACCTTCCACATAGTAAACATTGTCAGTATTATGCTTACTGAAGAGGATAAAAGATTAGTGAGGTGGATTAGATAACAAATATGCAAATCAAACATATAATCACATGAAATCCAAAGACAATTTGAAATGCTCAAAACAAGAATGAAATGCATATACCTCACAAACCAATACCTTCTCCTTCAGATGGAGCTTGATGAAGTGAAGGTGCCCTTGGATGATGCTTCACTTGATGTGCTCCCCTTGTTTTCTTGATGTGGATGACTCTCCAATGTTGCGCACAATATGAAAGTAATTTTAGGAGGATGATATGGACAAAATGGTTAAGTGTGGATGAGATATGATTTGGACATGATAAGGTTGCTCAAGATGATTTCCTAGGCTCAAAAGGGCATCATAAGATTACTGAACTTGGAGATGATCAATGAAGGGATGGAGTCCTAAATTTATAGGAAGAGGAGAGGAAGAATGGATGGTTGGGATAGATCCAAGATGAAGGGCTAGGATTGCTTGTGAGCCCACACTCCTCAAGGTGCATTAGGAAGACTTCCCAAGGTACCTTGAGAAGAGAAAGGTGCATTGGGAAGACATCCAAATGTGCCTTGTGATAACTCAAAGATGAATGAATAGTACCAAACCAGTACTGAGAGGAGGGTGAATCAGTACAGACAAAAATACAGTCCAAAACCGGTTTGACAGCAAATACTCCAAATGACTGGCAAACAGTAATACTGGTTGAAACAGAGTGCAATCAGTAAGAACCAGAACAACTAAAACAATCATAAACCAGTTACTCACTAAGCTTTCCTCTTATCTCAATACTATAGTACCATTACACCCTCATCCATGAACAGGTAAACTATCATCAGATCTTCACAATAGTTAGTTCAATATGTTTTATAGACAGGCATAAAACACAGAACCATCATATGCTCAACAGGTAATAACAAAGCATCACAAGATAAAAGCATCTCACATGACACACATATTTTTCACGTGGAAACCCAACTGGGAAAAACCACCTTGGGGATGAATACCCACAAGCTGCTTTTTGAACTCTTTAGAAGTCCGCTCTGTTAGGAGCCTTGTCCGGTTAAAGACATTACAATAGGTTATGTTAGGAATCGATCCTATTAGGGATCACCCGATTAAGGGTTAAACCCGATTAGGGTTACCTTGTTAGAGGATTTTAAGAACTCAATAGCTAAAGGATCTCCAGAGCTCTATAGCTTCCCAGAACTCAATAACTTCGAGTTACCCTGTTAAGGGATTTGTATCAAGCCGGTTAAGGCTACCTTGTTAAGGGATTTCACAATTGTTGAAGTGGTTAAAGATCAATAGGAATTACAATGATCTGGTAACAACACTCAATGCTAATGCAGATCCATTTTGGCTCCTCTCCACCTTCTGCATATTCACTTTGCAGGTATCTCTTCTCTCCTTTGGTCTGGCAAGAATCATGTATCACTTCCCTTGGATACACACATACAACTTTTGCCAAAAACCTTAGAAAGAAACACAACATCGACCTTATAGGAAACAGATAGGTTGGTAGCAAAAACCCTAAACCTGTTAGGTTAAGAAATTCAAACGGTTCAATCCTGACCGTTGAATCATATTGCATTAAATGCAACAATCTTGAATCGATCTCAAGACATTCTCCATCATCCATTATCCACCGATTTCATGGCGGCTGATAACCCATCACACATTATCACCATTTGATAGACTTCACACATTCCCAAGTTAGATAGAGATAGTCTTCTTCATGCAAGATCCTTCACGTGCACAAAGATTATGTGGCAACACAATCTATTCTCCGTTATACTATTAACTCATCACACAAAGATCACCAATTGAGTCTCACAGGCTTGAGGTACTCCACCCGGAAATCTTGAAGTGGAAACTACCTACCAATCGGTAGTCATACAAAGCTTCCATGTGCTGGTCCCCATAACTACATGCCAGTTCACCTTGACATGGCTGTTCATCTAGAACAAATATACCGCTTCACTTTGGAATATATACTAGTTCACACATATGCCGTTTCACTTCACTTCACATATTGATATCAATGACAACATACAATATCATTATGTCCTCATGCCAGTTCACATAATGCCAACACCTTGAGAGGAGCAAGGGATGTGACATTCCTTGAAGAATGGAGAGGAGGAATTAAAAATTCTCCAAAAAAGGATGATCATGGGGATTAGAGAAATAAGAAGGAATTAAAAATTCCTTGGGAGAGGAGATGCCTAGAGGATTGTGAGATTTTGAAAATCTCACATTCACCTAGGAATAGAACTTTAAAAGCTGGTGGTTGGATGGAAGGGACAAGGGGTTGACTTTGTGACTAATTGTGATGATTAGTCACTAGCAACTTGTTAGGAGGGGGATTAGAGGAAAGGTTAGGTGAGATGGGATTTGTAGGAGGATTTGACTAGGAGAGAGAATGAGTGGAGGGAATAAAAAATTAGAAGAATAAGGTTAAGTGAGTTTAGGGAGTTTCTAGAAGACTTCATTAGGTTAATGATGAATTAAGAAGATGATTTGTAGGAATCATGTAGGTTAACTAATTAATTGAGATTTATTAGCTAAGAGGAAGATTTGTGAGGATTTAATTTTTAGAAGAATAAAGAAAGGGATTGATTTATTAAATAAATCAGTCACATACTATAGTGACAATATTAATTATATTTAATTAATATTGAGGAGAATTTGAATTAACATAATTAATTAATTAATTATGTGAGGAATTAAAAATAATTAAAATAATTATTTTTAAGTGTCTACACTTACCATCAAGAGATATTGTACATTTACCTTTGATCAAACAAGCTTTATCATCTCCAAATCTTACTAGACCTCCATTATATTCCTGAAAGTTCAAGAATTTGCTTTTATCACTAGTCATGTGATGTGAACATCCTGAATCAATGATCGATTCATCCTTAACTTCAACTTTAGCTACCAAGGCCTGCTCTACTAGTTGAACAATAGGTGTTGGTTGATATTCTATTATAACAACAAAAACCCATCCATTGTCTGTCGGATCTTCATCAGAATCATCAGCCACTCCTTCATCAGCAAGATAACAAGATTTATCTTTGTTCTTCTTAAATCTGTATCTCTGATATTTAGGGTTAGGCTTGTATGTTCTCCTAGCTTCTTCTCTTAGTCTAGCATGTCTATCAAGGCATCTAGAATCCATATGACCAATCTTATTATAGTTAAAACATTTAAAGGGTGCTTTACCTTCATACTTACTTCCAACTGGACCTTTAGGCATTTTCCTTGCAAATAGTGCTTCAAGTTCTTCATTTTCTCTCCTGCTTTCCTCAAGTTCTCTTGCATAAAAGGCTTTCTAATTAGACTTGTCAAATGATGGTGCAAATGATGTTGATGCTTTAAAAGATAAATCTATCTTTATAGTAGAAATAGGACCAAATTCCTCAATTTCAAAAGCTGAAATTTTTCCAATCAATGTATCCCTAGTTACTGATGTATTAGGCATTGTTCTTAACTCATTTATAGCAGTAACTTTCATTTTATATACCGGTGGAAATCCTCTTAAAACTTTTGAAACAGTTTTATCTTCACTTAAGGTTCCTCCACAACATTTAATACCCAAAACAGTTTCATTAACTCTTTCCATAAAAGCAGAAATCCTTTCATCTTCTTCCATTTTCAGATTTTCATACTTGACCCGAAAGCTTTCAAGTTTTGCAATTTTGACTGTGGAATCTCCTTCATTCAGTGTTTCCAAATGATCCCAAATGGCTTTAGCAGCAGACCTATCTAATAATCCCATTATTTGTTGATCTATTAATGCGCTCAAAAGTGCTTCTCTTGCTTTGCAATCATTTTCCTCATCTTTAGCCAAGTTTGGTGGATTAGGCTGACTGGTTGTAGGAGTTGTATATCCATTCTTTGTAACATCCCAGATGTCCTTTCTAATGCAATTCAGATGTGTCTCCATTCTGATCTTCCATATTCCATAGTTGGTTCCATCAAGCTTAGGATTGTCCTTCCTGAAATAGTTAGTAGACATTGGATCTCCTCAAGCTATTAAACTTCTACAAAAGAGGACTAGGCTTTGATACCAATTGTTAGGTCTCGGGGACAACTGAGAGGGGGGGGGGTGAATCAGTTGTCAAATAAATTTAAACCAAAATAACTTAACCAACTTTACTGCTTAATACTGGTAAACCAATCTTTTATGTCAGTAGATAGTTTTATCAGTTAATTATAGTACCGGTAAAGATTAATGCATGAAACAGAAAGACAATAACATCCACAACACATAACACCAATATTTGTATGTGGAAACCCTGTAAGGGGAAAAACCACAGTGGGAAACCTTACCCACAATCAGATGATACTACTGTAGATAGTATGTGTATACAAATGGGGTCTGCACATGTAGAAAGGCCAAGCGCCTAGAGCTCACTGCTCAAACACAAATGGGAGTCACACTGACTACAATTGGATGGTTAAATCCAATAAGGATGTACTACTCAAAATAGCATCTTACTATGTTGGATTCAGTACCGGTGTAGTTCTGATTGTATTCACAAAAACCCTTCTTCAACCTTCAAATGATGTCTGTGTGTATAGCTCTGTTTATTCTCACATATACCTTCACACAATTCTTTTTCACATTCCACATCCGATCTTACAAATAAGATCTTACATTTATATCATAACCTAAGACCAATTTTAGTAGGTCGGCTCTAAAGGATATTACAATAAAATCATTTTACAAATAAAACAATATCCGATGCAATAACCAATTCAACATGTCGGCTCAATGCAATTACAACATTAATAAAACATCTCCATAGTATGTCGTGCTGATCTGGAATAGATAAGCCTGCTGGTGAATGATCTGGACCTATTTGCCGGTAACAACAAATATGTAAATACAAATATGCCAATGAACAAATCTCCAAGACAAGGTGTCTAAAAGATGTCTTCGACATAACCAGGTGTTTTCCTTGCCATTCCAAGTGACGGTGAACATTATATCCTGTTGGTGTACCAGATACCAGTGACTTTGCATAAGTCACTTGCTTGCCGGTGAATGTTGCTGATTCTCCAAAGTGCCAGAGTTGATAAGTGTTACTAGGTGTTGACATCAATGACAAAACCATACCAAAATACCAACAGACACAACCTCTTATGCCATAACCAACTCTCATCATTTTGTGCAATCAAACATGTTTTCTCACCAAAGTTCAAATGAAAGATATTACCTTTAGGGTGAACCCATAATAGTGGGTTACATTTTTTTGCCAACTTTGACACTGCAATATTCATTTTCCAAAAAAAAAAATAGATTTAGACACCTATTACTTCTAAACCGTAAGGAATTTGTAGATGATGTGAACTAGTGATTTGTGTCATTTTGTATGTAGATTCTAAAAATAATTTTTTGAACCAATTTGCTTCCATTTTTCTATCTCCCTCGAAAACTAGTTTAAAAAAAAAAAAAAAACATTTTTAAAGAGTGATACTCACTATGTATAGCATAACTTTTTTTTGTATAATAAATATGAACTTGATTCTTTTGAATTTCGTTTTGTAACATCCATATCTAGTGTTTGAAATTGGTTTTGTAACATTATCTTTAATATTTCATATTTTATTAAGATTTGAAGTTGAGTTAACTATAATTTTGACATATGTCCATTTGATATTACATAACTTGTTGTATATGAAACAAAAATCAATTTATTTATTTTTGTTGGAAAGAGGACTTCAATACCTAGTGCGTAAATATTTTTCAAAATTTTTTGGGTGACGTTTACTATTTTTCCATAAGCATTGAACAAAGGAGTTCATGTTCGGTGAAAATCCTACATTCAAAAGGAAATTTAAATAAAAATATTTTAATGAAATTAAATATATAAAAAATTAAACTATTTGGAAAGCTTATAATAAGGGCTAAATACTTAAAAAAACAAAACCTCTAAATGAATTCAGTTGACCCACTGAAAGCTAATGTAAAATTAGTTTTTTTATCAGTATTTGATAGATGCAAAGGAGACTCCATTGCAAGTATGATTTAGAAGTAGAGAGGTTATATCCAAGAAATTTTGATCTAAGAGCCTTTGATATAACTCTCTTCAATGAATTACTGCAAATGGGACACTCTTAAAGTTTAAATTATTATATTTTCTAAAAAATGTATAATTTTAGCAAAAATAAGGATGTACAAAAAAGTGGGAACTAGCATTTTGATTTCACCCTTTAGTCTGTGTACCGGTTGCAATCTTCAATCCAGATTTGTTGATAATCTTGCATTTTTCATCCTTGAACTATAACTGAAATTCCTTATCCACCAAGTTTCCTACACTCAAAAGATTATACCTTAAACCTTCAACATAATAAACATTATTAGTGTTATGCTTACCATCCAATGATATTGTTCCTCTTCCTTTGATCATGCATGCTTTGTCATCTTCAAATCTAACTAGACCACCATCAAATTCTTGCATAGATAAGAACTTCCTTTTATCTTCATTCATATGATGTGAACATCCACTGTCAATCACCCATTCATCCTTGTATTTAATTTTAGCAGCAAGGGCCTTCTCTTCAGGTACCGAATCGTCTTCCTTGATAGCCAAAAATACCCATTCCTTTCCATTTCCGGATTCACTAGCTGAATCTTGTGTCAGTTCATCATCAGACTCAGTCACACCTTCCTCATCCGCATAGTAGCATGATTTGTCTTTGTTTTTCTTGTACTTATGCTTGTTCTGATAATCATGGTTAGGCCTAAAAGATCTTCTAGCTCTTTCTTCAAATCTTGAATTCCTTTCAGGATATCTAGATGCAAAATGACCTATCTTATTACATGCAAATCATTTAAAAGTGATTTTCCTTCATACTTACTTCCTGCCGGTCCTTTAGGCACTCCTCTAGAAAGTAAGGTTCAAGTTGCTCAAACTCTTCATCTTCTTTCTTCATATCCTCTATTTCCTTTGCATATACACCTTTCCAATCACCCTTGCCGGTAGATGATGCAGATGCATGAAAAGAAGGTTTAGATTTCACAGCTTCAGAAGGTCCAAATTCCTCAAGTTCAAAAGCAAATAACTTGCCAACCAAGGTATCTCTATTAACAGAGGTGTTTTCCATATTTCTCAACTCATTAATTACAGTAGCCTTCATCTTATAAGCCAGTGGTAAATCTCTCAATACTTTAGAAACCATTTCATCTTCGCTCATAGATCCACCACAACATTGAATTCCCATAACAATCTCATTAACTCTCTCCATAAAAGCAGTAATCCTTTTATCTTCTTCCATCTTCAAGTTTTCATACCTTACTTGAAAACCATCAAGTTTAGCAAATTTAATAGTAGACACCTTCATTTAGAGTCCAATTTGTCCCATACAGCCTTTGCAGTTGATTTATCAGTTAGTCCCATTATTTGCTGATTAGAAAGTGCACACAAAAGGTATTCTCTAGCTCTACAATCATTCTCAAGCTCTTTATCTAGACCTACTAGAGGAGGATTTCCAGATGCCAGATTAAATGATGTAACACCATTCTCAGTGATCTCCCAAATCACCTTTCCAGGACATCTCAGATGAGTTTCCATCTGAATCTTCCATACCCTATAATTTGTTCCATCAAGCCTAGGAATTTCTCTATGGATGTCATGAACCCTATTTTTCCATAATTATTTAATTAGGAAAATAATGTTTATTTTTCGCAAATGAAATGGAAATGAAATGAAATTGGAATTGTTAATGAAATAAGATAGGAAATCGAATGCACTGAAATGATTTATATACAATTGAATGATCAGTAATAATTTTTATTGAAAATTGGGATCGTCATTGCTAATGAGCAACTGAGTGCAAGTGAATGCAGGAACTGGTGAACGTTGATGAAGGTGAGAACATGGTTCAGGTAGAATTGTCTTAGCTCTTGTATTTCATTAGAATATATGGAATCTCTCACACACCACAGTAGAAAAAATATCTTGTGCAATTATGATTTCATCGATGCATCATTTTTAATTAATGAAATGTTATGAGTAAATGGTAATCGTAACATTTATTTCATCTATAAAAGTGAAAATTAGTTTGATATTTAGAAAAAGAGTTACGTAATTTAACGACTTAACGTTTTTTTTTATAAACATGATTTAATATTCCTAGTATAAGAGAATGAAGATGTAATTTCATTAATAATTGTTGTATTTACAATTATATGAATTTCTTATGCATGTCAGTTCGATAATTGCGACTTGATCATATGTGTGTATATATATATTATAAACATGAAGCTGACTTTTAATTATGTGTATCTATTTTAAATAATGCTTAAGTGATTAAATTATCATTGGATAATATTGTCAATTCGAGATATTATGTTTTTGAATACGTATGTATATAATTTAGATTTATAAATATATATATATCTAATATACATTTTACATTAGATCTAATAAATCGAATGAATAATATATAAAATTCATTTATTATATATATCCTATTTTATTAGTTTTTTTCTTAAATATATCATATATTATAAAGTCATGTACATTATTATTATCATATTTGAAAAGGTGGCGGGTTATAAGTTCGACAGTTATTGAATCGGTGGTCGAGCCGATAGGGAAGCCGATGTAACTAGTCGACTTGTCACCCCACGGCCCATGGTAAGCGACAAAGTCGACTTGGCATATATACCCCCCCGATCCACAGTGAATGACAGAGAAGTCAGTTTAACAAGTCGACCTCGCATCCCACGACTGCAGTGAACAACAAATCAATGATCTATGGACAGGGAGAGACATGGCAACAAAGGTATTTAACCCCACGAGATAGGTAGATCTGTAGTTATATCATGCTCTGCTATTAATTTAAAACTCTATCTAGGGGAGGAAAGATAGGTAAACGTGGAAAGGAGGTAAACAGTCCTGTTAGATGTTTAAAACTATAAAAGAAAGCCTAGTCGACATGTATGCAAACCATTGGAGTTCTAAGTCATTTAGAACTAAAGAACCTTAAATGATTATCAGTGGTGTCGATGTTATGGCTAAGTAAAAGCCAAGAGAATAGCAACCAACGTAGGATAAGAATAGTATAAATAGTAGTGAAGGCTCAATAGAAGAGATAACTAGAACGATAAGAGAGGAAGATAGTAAGTTAGAGCTAGTGAGAAGAGAGAAATTTAGAGTAGAGATAGAAGGATAGATGCAACAAAGGATTAGAGAATGGAATATAGAAGAGATGAGTAGTGGAGGTTTAGATGTGTTTACGACCAAGTCATAAAAGGTCAATGATGATCATCTCTGATTTAGCGTTGAACTTAGAGGTTAGGCTCTTGAATTAGTGTTAGTTGTTTTATTATTATTTGATAAATTCTCAGAATATAGAAAGGATAAGAACTAGGAATAGAGAGCTCATGAGATAGAAGAGTGTTGAGGTGGAAAGCATTGGAATTGGGATGAATTGCAGACAATTTGAAGTTATCAGGGATCATAATAGACATGGATCGCGTTTCTTGAGGTAGGCTCAAATCTAGCATGTTTTGTTGTAGAGATTTAAGAGATAAAGGATGATTTAGTTTTAGATTTATGCATTATTATAATGAAAGAGTTAGAGTCGCGATATGAATCATTTTTAATTGTTTAAATTATGATTATACAAATATAGATGCAATAATGATATATTTTCTAAACGTTTTTTGATAAACTTAGTGAAACTCTCAGAAATTAGATCGCCCAATCCTCTAGGAACAGAGTAAGAGGATAGAGAGAGAAACTCTAAAATTGAACTTTGAAGAAGATGAAATATTAGGATTATGACTTATTAAACAATGAAGATTATTTTGATATCATAAAGAAAAGACTTACACTTTCAAATTAGATCCTTGCATGAAGAGAAAAGATGGTTATTAGGTGTCTCATTTAAAAAGCCATATAGATAGGCACTTTATGAATTTTCATCATGTTAGACTGTTGTTATGGTAAATTAGTGAAATGAGTGAGTTAAGTTTTAAATCATGAAAAGTCACATATTAGTATTAAACTAAATATGATGTTTTGAGAAAAGAGGTAAATGAACCAAGACACATGGGAAGATAGAGAGCTTAGATGATATAAACTTAGAATTCTAAACCATAAGATATGGATTGTGTGTTAATGATGACGTTATTTAAATGTTTTGATAATTGAATAAAAGAATGTGTGCTCATTTTATTCAATTTCTATGTAAAGATACATACATGTGTTACACCTTCTTAATATTTAATTCTTGCCTTTAAATTGCTTGAAAGATAGAAGCACAAGATTGTTTTCTTTTAGATGTATATTGGTTTATCCATGAAAGATTGCTTCCTATCAGATAGGATTGGTTTTAACGAAAGATTGATTCTTTCTATTTATACTTGACGATTGTCTTCTTTAAACATTGTATTCTTATGAGAAATAGGAAGCTAGAATTGAAAGGCGAAAGATTGTCTTCTGTAAATATTTATTCTAGATTCATGTGAACAAAGTTAGATAGGCTTGTGTTTGTGGAAAGTTACCTTCCAGGATGGGTGCCAAATACGGACTATAGAAAGAGAGTTTTCTTTTTCCAAACTATATTATTTTCTATGCATGGCATTATACTCAGTCGAGTAATCAATTGAATAACCATGAAATAGATGGAATTATTTTATTTATCCACTCTGCCACATCCTTGATTGATCTTGCATGTTTCTTAATATAATTATAAAAATGAATTGCATGTATAATCTAGGCACACACGAAATTCCATCTTTCCTTTCGAATTCTTTTGCTAAGCAATTCGTGCAGGGTTGGGTATTCTTGATTAACTAAGAATTTCAGGGAAGCTTAAGCTTCAAGGTTGGGTGGAAGAAGTGCCTGAATCTTGTTCTCATCTTCATGCTAAAGATTTCATTGAAGATAGCTTGGGTTGCAAATCAATAGATGCATCTCACCCTTTACTTTGTATTATTTTGTTATTGAACTTATGATAACTTGAAATGCCTAAGTATTGTATGATTGAGATACTACTTTTATTGATTTATTGAATGAAGAATCTTTATCTTTTATACAAATTTTGTGTTAATTATGATTTAAATGGAATGATCAAATGAAGCTATGGATGGAAAAGTGGAATTAAATAGATTTATTAACTGATTTATGAGTTTAGTTATGAATAAAGAGTATTTCGGCTATTATTGAAGTTAGCATGTTTTACGTCTTTATATTTTGGTATCAGAGCACAATTTATAACTCTAGGGCCTATGAGTCCACTTCATGAATGAATTCATGTGATTAACACACTTTTTATTGGATATCTAATGCATGACACTTGCAAATTAAGAAGGAGCATGAAGCTTTTACAAGGTGAATTGATGATAACAACCTTGAAGTGGAGGATGGTTGAATAAGGAAGAAATTTTTCCCTCCTACTATGGAATGAATTCAAGATATTTAAGATGAGAATGATAAGATCGAGGAAAGCAGTTGTCTACTTATAGGATGAAAGAAGAAAGGAATCAAATTCTAGACCAATAGAGAAGAAATAGCTAACCAAGCTGTGTAGGGTAACAGAAATCTCACCTACCATTTCCTTGGGAGACAAGAATAGTTGGACTACCCTATTAAGGTGATAGATGAAGAATATCTATATGAGTATCTCTCTATTGAGTCAACTATATTTAGTTCAGATAAGTTGAAAGGATATACCCCATTGATTCTTTGAGAAGAGATATAAGTTCGGGTGATATCATTTATGAACAATTGATAAATAAAAGACGCTTTTTGCGAAATCAACATGGTGTCCGAATAGGCAAAGAAAGAGTATTTCCTATAATTGGCATACTTAATTGACACATTTGTTTGGTGATAGTTTTATTGAGTAAAAGTTGGGTACTTATATAGTAATTTATGGTTGAGACTTAATTGATAAAAATGACGGTTGTTATTAGAACTTAGATTCTTGAGATGCTTGACTGATAATTATTCCAACTTATCTCTTGCGAAAGATATTATTCTATGTCTATAGTGTATGAGGTAGGTACTATATGGATAGGAATTATGGATGATATGATGAAATCTTCATAGGACTCTGTATTTTAGTTTTGTGTCCTTATCTTCAATCATGAAATTGTAGGTACTATGTTTGATACTCTATTTCGTACACTCTAGAAAAGACACCCCAAGGTGTTGTAACACTCCTTCATATGTGATTAGTTCTAGTCACTCAGTACATTTGATATGTATTCAGTTTGATGCTTTATTTGGCTAATTCATGAATAATTTGATCATTGATTTTTGGATTAGTTTTGACTTCTTGACTTTTTTTTTTTTATTTATTTATTTTTTAAATGGATGAGTCACCAATTTTCTATTTTGTGACCCTTGGTCACACTTGACTTAATGTTTCAATATGCACATTTTATAATTAACTATTGAAATTGATCACTTGTTCTCTTAACCTTTATGGTGGCTGATCTTATGTTTAAAATTTTCATTGTCTTCCAGTTGCATATTGCATTCCTTCCTTATCATGTGCATAGTGAACCCCTGATAGTGTGTGCAAGAGAGTAAGAGGAGTGAGTGTATCAAGCACAGGTGTTGTGTCAGTTAGGGAAAAATACTATGTGTATGTGTAATTTTTAGTTTGAGTAAATTTAATGTGTGGAATAAGAGGATAGGCCTTACAAAGGTAAATAAAATTTTATATACATATTTAGTAGATAGACAAATTCAAATTAGTTCATCAATTATATGAGATCTTACTTCCTTAGTTTCATGTGACCGTGAAAGATGTCTTTCATTAAAAGTAAGCTTTGGAGTCTTAAACATCCAAGAATATATGGTCTTTGGCATAAAAACACATTTGAGATAATTGAGTATAAGGTTGTGCTATTAGTTGTATAACATATGTTATGATGTTAGGAAATTTTTTGTCATCATGGTTGCCTTGTTATTTGTTGATTAAAAGCATACATAGTAATTTGGAAATCTTATGGATTGATAGAAGTTTGAGGTATGAAGAAGATTGAGTTGGTTGGAATAGTTGGAAATAAAAAGGAAGTCAAATGATGGGTTCTCATAGATCAAGGAATTTTATCTACCATGGTTACTATAAGGTCAACCTGAGATAGCAATTATTATAGAATCACTTGGAAGAAAAACATTATTGAGGTTTTGAAAATAGATATTATGGATCATAGATTTGATAGATTTGAGATAAGAACTTGAGGGTAATTAAAAACGTCAATGAAGGATGTACTCACTTAGAGGCTGAAACTTGAGGAAGTAAATATTGCACCATATTTAAAACATTTGGAAATATCTAGTTAATCTAGAGATTGTTGATAAAGATGTGATGAAACCAAGAACTTTAGAAAAGGTAGTTGAGTATGTGACACAATGTTTAACAAATGAAAGTTGAGCATGATCATATAAAAGGACTTTTGTATCAAACCTAAGTATAGGTGGCTGAAAATCAATATAAAATTTATTCAAGGATCACTTTTGAGTAAGAACAAGCATGATATTGGTTAGTGACAACAAATTGACAAAGATTGCATATTTTGTATTTGGATATAATAAAGATGAATCATTGAACCTTGCGAAGATATTTATTCATGCATGGAGTTTCAAAAATAGAAATATCAAATAGGAATGTCTGGATGACATTTTGGAATTGGACAATATTGAATATATCTTTGGGAACTAAATTAAATTAGCATGACATCTTTATGTAGATGACCGAACAGAAAAGAGTTAATCGGGTTGTGGAGAATTCTTTTTGATGTATCGCATTGATTGGGAATGCGAATGGAAGAAGTATTTGCCTTTGGATTGAGTGGGCATACGACAAAATATTTTCATACATTTTTAGGGAATGATACCTATTATGATTCTTTATGACATAAATGACAAACATTTGTTAGTTGGGATAGAATAAAGATAGGATCATCATTGGTTCTAATATGCTTAAAGAATTGGATGAGCAGATGAAATTGATCAAGAATATATTGAAAGAGATAGTCGGTAGACAAGAAAAGCTATGATAATAGAAACAAGACTTTCTGATATTTACTCAAGAAGAAATTCTTTTGAGGGAGAAGCCTCATTAGAGCTTTATTTTATCAAGGAAATCATCAAAATTGGTACCAAGATATGTGGGACCCTTCAATGTGCTAGAAGTTATGAATCTAGTTGCTTATGGATATAGGATCCAGGAATGGTGCTAGTGGAGCACATCCAAATTCTTGATCAGAGTAGAGTTAAGCTACATAGCAGAGATTTCACTCAGTATTGGATCCAGTGGGACCGATATTCTGATGATAGTGCTATTTGGGAGGATGATTCGATGATTGACTGCCATATTCATCTTTTGTTTTCTTAGAGTAGTATTTGCTTGAAGCATGAAATACTTGAATACTCTGATTGTGATTTACATGTAAATTAGGATAATATAGATGGTACTATTATGGTTATATTTGATTGAGACCACAATGTATGGTTAATGTTTGTGATGTTGAGAAAGTATGTGCTTATTGATAGAATAATAAGACATCAAGATGATGTCTCTTTTAAGAGAGGAAGGATGTCACGAATCATATTTTTTCCATAATTATTTAATTAAGAAAATAATGTTTATTTTTTCGCAAATGAAATGGAATTGGAATTATTAATGAAATAAGATAGGAGATTGAATGCACTTAAATGATTTATATACAATTGAATGATCAGTAATAATTTTTATTGCAAAATTGGGATCATCATTGCTAATGAGCAACTGAGTGCAAGTGAATGTAGGAACTGGTGAACGTTGATGAAGGGGAGAACATGGTTCAGGTAAAATTGTCTTAGCTCTTGTATTTCATTAGAATAGATGGAATCTCTCACACACCACAGTAGAAAAAATATGTTGTGCAATTGTGATTTCATCGATGCATGACTTTTAATTAATGAAATGTTATGAGTAAATGGTAATCATTACATTTATTTCATCTATAAGAGTGAAAATTAGTTTGATATTTAGAAAAAGAGTTACGTAATTTAATGACTTAACATTTTTTTTTATAAACATGATTTAATGTTCCTAGTATAAGAGAGTGAAGATGTAATTTCATTAATGATTTTTGTGTTTACAATTATATGAATTTCTTATGCATGTCAGATGATTGTGACTTGATCATATGTGTGTATATATATATATTATAAACACGAAGTTGACTTTTAATTATGTGTATCTATTTTAAATAATGCTTAAGTGATTAAATTATCATTAGAAAATATTGTCAATTTGAGATATTATGTTTTTGAATACACATGTATATAATTTAGAATTATATATATATATATATAAAATATACTTTTTACATTAGATCTAATAAATCGAATGAATAATATATAAAATTCATTTATTATATATATCCTATTTTATTAGTTTTTTTCTTAAATATATCATATATTATAAAGTCATGTACATTATTATTATCATATTTGAAAAGGTGGCAGGTTATAAGTTCGACAGTTATTGAACTGGTGGTCGAGCTGATAGGGAAGCCGATGTAACTAGTCGACTTGGCATATATACCCACCTCGATCCATGGTGAATGGCAGAGAAGTTGGTTTAAGAGGTTGACCTGGCATCCCACGACTGCAGTGAACAACAAGTCGATGGTCTATGGACAGGGAGAGACATGGCAACAAAGGCATTTAACCCCACAAGCTACGTAGATCTACATTTATATCGTGCTCTGCTGTTAATTTAAAACTCTAGCTAAGTGAGGAAAGATAGGTAAACGTGGAAAGGAGGTAAACAGTCCTATCAGATGTTTAAATCTATAAAAGCAAGCCTAGTCGACATGTATGCAAACCATTGGAGTTCTAAGTCATTTAGAACTAAAGAACCTTAAATGATTATCAGTGGTGTCGATGTTATGGCTAAGTAAAAGCCAAGAGAATAGCAACCGATGTAGGATAAGAATAGTATAAATAGTAGTGAAGGCTCAATAGAAGAGATAACTAGAATGATAAGAGAGGAAGATAGTAAGTTAGAGCTAGTTAGAAGAGAGAAATTTAGAGTAGATATAGAAGGAGAGATGCAACAAAGGATTAGATAATGGAATGTAGAAGAGATGAGTAGTGGAGGTTTAGACGTGTTTACAACCAATTCGTAAAAGATCAATGATGATCATCTCCGATTTAGCATCGAACTTAGGGGTTAGACTCTTGAATGAGTGTTAATTATTTTATTATTATTTGAGAAATTCTCAGAATATAGAAAGGATAAGGACTAGGAATAGAGAGTTCGTGAGATAGAAGAGTGCAGAGGTGGAAAGCACTAGAATCTGGACATATTGCAGGCAATTTGAGGTTATCGGGGATCATAATAGACATGAATCACATTTCTTGAGGTAGGATCAAATCTAGCATGTTTTGTTGTAGAGATTTAAGAGATAAAGGATGATTTAGTTTTAGATTTATGCATTATTCTAATGAAAGAGTTAGAGTCGCGATATGAATCATTTTTAATTGTTTAAATTATGATCATGCAAATATAGATGCAATAATGATATATTTTCTAAACTTTTGTCGATAAAAACTAGTGAAACTCTCAGTAATTAGATTGCCCAATCCTCTAGGAACAGAGTAAGAGGATAGAGAGAGAAACTCTGAAATTGAACTTCGAAGAAGATGAAATATTAGGATTATGACTTATTACACAATGAAGATTATTTTGATATCATAAAGAAAAGACTTACAGTTTCAAATTAGATCCTTGCATGAAGAGAAAAGATGGTTATCATGTGTCTCATTTAAAAAGCCATATAGATAGGTGCTTTATGAATTTTCATCATGTTAGATTGTTGTTATGGTAAATTAGTGAAATGAGTGAGTTAAGTTTTAAATCATGAAAAGTCACATTTTAGTATTAAACTAAATATGATGGAATGGATGTTAATGATGACGTTATTTAAATGTTTTGATAATTGAATAAAAGAATGTGTGCTCATTTTATTCAATTTCTATGTAAAGATACATACATGTGTTACACCTTCTTAATATTTATTTCTTGTCTTTAAATTGATTGAAAGATAGAAGTGCAAGATTGTTTTCTTTTGGATGTATATTGGTTTATCCATGAAAGATTGCTTCCTTTCATATAGGATTGGTTTTAACGAAAGATTGATTCTCTCTATTTCTACTTGACGAAAGATTGTCTTCTTTAAACATTGTATTCTTATGAGAAATGGGAAGCTAGAATTGAAAGGCGAAAGATTGTCTTCTGTAAATATTTATTCTAGATTCATGTGAACAAAGATAGATAGGCTTGTGTTTGTGGAAAGTTACCTTCCAGGATGGGTGTCGAATGTGGATTATAAAAAGAGAGTTTTCTTTTCCCAAACTATATTATTTTCTATGCCTGGCATTATACTCGGCTGAGTAATCATTTGAATAACCATTGAAATAGATGGAATTCTTTTATTTATCCACTCTACAACATCCTTGATTGATCTTGCATGTTCCTTAATGGAATTAGAAAAATGAATTGCATTTATAATCTAGGCACGCACCAGATTCCATCTTGCCTTTCGAATTCTTTTGCTAAGCAATTCATGTAGGGTCAGGTATTCTTGATTGACTAAGAATTTTGGGGAAGCGTAAGCTTCAAGGTTGGGTGGAAAAATCGCCTGAATCTTGTTCTCATCTTCATGCTAAAGATTTCATTGAAGATAGCTTGGGTTGTAGATCAACAGACATATCTCACCCTTTACTCTGTATTATTTTGTTATTGAACTTATGACAACTTGAAATGCCTAAGTATTGTATGATTGAGATACTACTTTTATTGATTTATTGAATGAAGAATCTTTGTCTTTTATAGAAATTTCATGTTTATTACAATTTAAATGGAATGATCAAATGAAGATACAGATGGAAAAGTGGAATGAAATAGATTTATTAACTGATTAATGAGTTTATTTAAGAATAAAGAGTATTTCAGCTATTATTGAAGTTAGCACAATTTACATCTTTACATTGGAAAATAACTGCATATATATTTGATGAACTTGAACTGCTAGATGCCATAGGATCTTCCTCAAGTGGTTAAGCTTATGCATAGAGGACCAAGCTTTTATACCAATTGTTAGACAATTCAAATAACAAGTGGACAACTGAGA
Organism: Cryptomeria japonica; assembly: GCF_030272615.1. Lineage (NCBI taxonomy): Eukaryota > Viridiplantae > Streptophyta > Pinopsida > Cupressales > Cupressaceae > Cryptomeria > Cryptomeria japonica. Next base: position 531,980,244 of record NC_081407.1, read on the forward strand.
GGGGGGGTGAATCAGTTGTCACTGGATTACTGAACTTTAAGTATTTAAATCCTTATTACCAGAACACATAAACCAAATACTGGAATAACAGATATAGAAATTAAACATAAACATAATCATAGAATAATTATCATCCATCCATAACACATGACACCAAGATTTATATGTGAAAAACCACGGTGGGAAGCCTACCCATAGTCAGATAATACTTCTGCAGTAAGTATGTGATTACAATATGACAGGCCCACCCGCACATACAAGAAGGCCAATATCCTAGAGCGCACTGCTCATTATAAAAAGGATCCTCACTGACTACAAAAAAATCAGACTACAATCCAGAAAGAAGAGTGAACTACAAGTATAGCATCTCCTATGCCTGAATACAGTTCTAGTTAAGGTAAATACCAGAGGCCTTAAACCTCTCTTAAAAAAACAATTCAATCACCTATGATCGACCAAACCTTTTTCATATGATTACAACATTATTCACACCCAGATAACCATAATCCCATATGCCCATGATCTACAAAGAGATCTTACATCATATTTATACCAACTTGGGACCTAAACAATTAGGTCGGGTACCTAAAAGATAATACAATAAGTTCATAACATAAACCCACAATCCAATGATCAACCAAGTCGGCTTAGGTTGAAAACAATGTAAACCAATCATTAACTCCCGTCGGTAATGCATTAGGAACATCGTCCAACATGTTACATAAACCGGTCCATAACCTAGATAACACGGGACCGAAAATAGGTCACCATAAACTAGATCCAACACCATCAATGAATTGGAACATGGACATGATAACCATTAGCATCCTGAGAACCATCTAGAAGTCGCACCAACACCACTTATCACATGCATCAAAATATCTTCAACAAATCTCTATCGATAAAACCATTACCGGTGACCAAAAGGCACACTAGAACAAATGATAGCCCCTGAGTCATCCACTAGTAGAAATATGGCCAATAAATGACTACGTGACCAAATTTTTTAGTCATGATACCAAATTTTAGTCATATTTTACAAGAAAGCTATAAATGACTAAATAAATGACTAATTTGGTCATCGGGTGAGATCACACAAATAAAAATGACTAAATAAATGACTAATTTGATAGATGATAGAGAAATTCTAAATAAATGACTAAATAAATGACTAGTTAATTGTCTGGCTCTTCTCTTAAAGGAATTAGGTACTTGTGGAAATGATATAAAAAATTGATCCTAATATTTTTGTTTGTAAATTATTTTTATTTAGAAATAATAAATTATTTTATTAGCAGATGTATTATATTATATTTTTTTATTTCTATTAAAAATATAATAAGAATAAAAGTTTAACAATTTCACTTGGATTTAAAACAATTTTTGAAGACAAAATAAATATTTTACCTTAAATATTTAAATTATTCTATTTTAAATTGACCAATCGACTTTAAATTTTTAAAAGATTTATATGCAATTATATAATTTCAATAATTTAAATAAAATTATTTATTTGGTCTCCTATTGACTAATAGAAATTAAAATAAAAGGTTTTCCTAAAATAAAACTTTGCCTAAAATTAGGGGAAATGGACCAGTAGTCATTAGGGCTAACTTCGTCAACATGTAGCTGTCACATGGAATATCGTATGACCTTCATGTTTTTTTACAAATGTAAAATGGACATTTAGCTACATACAACTAAGGTTTGAAGGCATGACTCATCACACAACTCTAAAAAATAACACATCTACTAAGAAGTGTCCAAAAAATGACTTTTTAAAAATTCCACCAAAACTTAATCTAAAAATACCCAATACTTGAACACTAAAATACCACTTGTTATAAAAATATGTCCATATTTTTGTTTGAATCTTAACTTATTGATCAATAAAGTGATCCTATTTTTTTTAAGAAAACTTATTTTTGTTATATTTGATAGTTCTGACACTTAATGTAAGTACAGATCCAATAGCCAACAAGATGAGAGGGGGGGGGGGGTGAATCATACAAACTGAATCTTCCATAAAAACATCAGATTCAACCTTGGTAACATATAATTTAGTAATATAACCAAAATAGCTAAACATTCAAACTCAAAAGCATATAAACATCATAAACCTCATAACACCAGATTTAACGTGGAAACCCAAATAGGGAAAAACCATTGTGGGATTTCAGACCCACTAAGAAACATACTCTTCTAGAGTATGCTCGGTTAAAAGAAAATCCTGTTAAAGATTACAAACACATTGCTAGATGTGACCCGTTAAGGGATTTCCCTCAGATCTGTTAGGATCTTCACCTTGTTAGAAGTGACCTTGTTAAAGGATTTCAAACACTGAATTAGAATGTCACCTTGCTAGAGGGTTTTACAAATAAGACTGTTAAGTCCACTCGGTTAAGAGATTTTCTGTCACTTTCACAAAATAACAGTAATAAAAATCTATCTGCAACTTCACATCTAAAATGCTAAAGCAGATTCTTATTTTCTCAATACAATCTAGAACTAATCTTGTCCATCTGCTGGGCTTCTATACTCTATTATTCAAACAGGTCTTCAAGCTTCTATGCTCGGTAATCACTATGTAGCATCCCTGTGCATACATTTGCCCACATACATTGTTTATCAATAGCTCCCTATTTATAAACAATTAGCTAACCGCTTAATCTCCTTGATCACATTTCCCATGATCAATCATAGCCATCAGATCTTCAATCTTGTCCAGGTTCAATGTATCCTTTGATCTGAAAAACATATTACCAAGCCTAGGAACTTGCATATATTTCTTGGTACTTGTGTTAGGGTAATGTGGTTCAATCTGCACTATAGATCTTCATGTTGATTTTCCTTTGCCATAGATTCATTTACAAAATTCATGCATGGCATACCAATCATTTAATCAATTCTAGCTCATCAACTTCCTTCATTAAATAATGCATGTAACCATTTAATGTATTATGTTACAGCTTGGTTACAACTCGATAAATACTAAACTTCACTTGGTCGACATTCTGCCTTCATTAACCGATAGCAATAACCTTAGGGTTTACCGACTAGGTTCCTTAGGGTTTACCGACTAGGTTCTTTGCTTGGTAACATAGTATAGTATTAACCTTACAATTTATAGCATATGTATGATGTTAAAACAATCTAAACATCATGATCTCATCATTGTCTGACTCGGTAATAGTTGCCCATTGAATACCTTATTCATCCCCTTATTCATATTCTTTCTGTGTCTTTTACTGACATCTTTATACTCATCAAATCATACTTCTCAAGATATGGCAACATCATAATGAATTAGAAAATCAATTTCTTGACATCAATGACAAAATAATAATATTAAGACAGTAAATCATCCTTAATCAGTTATATCCATAATCATCAACAACCTTCTCAATATCCTTTTTGAAATGCCAACAATCTCCCATTGTCTGTTATAATGCCAAATGCCAACAATCTCCCCCTTTGGCATTGATGGCAAAACCAATTGATTTGACCTAATTGATTCGGATTGCTGTGAGTTGTTTGTGAGATTCTGAAATGCTCTCTTCCTGTCATCAAAATTCTCCCCTTTGAATTTAGTATTCTCCCCCTTTTTCTTCAATCTTCTTTAGTCTTCTCCCCCTTTGACAAAAATGCCAAAAAGTAAAGAACTAAATCATAATTTCTTCCTGTATGAAGTGAATTCCTACTATAATGTATCAACTTAGTCTCGGTCAGGGCATTTTGTCTTCAGTTCCTGTTCCCTGTATTGTATCCTGCACACCTTTAGAACACATCCTAAAGTGTGTAAATCAATATCAACTCCTAAAAGATATTCCGTAGAGTCATCGAATTGATGCTTTCACCGAACTCGGTCAGTGAATAGAAGATAGGGGTAGGACCCCTAACTTACTTTTGAGATACTCAAAAGTGTCCCTTGGTAGTGGCTTGGTGAAGATATCTACTATTTGTTCCTTTATGCTAAAATACTCCAACACCACTTTCTTATCATGAGATTCTTCTCTAAGATAATGATATTTGATAGAGATGTGCTTTGTCTTAGAGTGCATAACAGGATTCTTTGAAATGTTAATGACACTAGTATTGTCACAGAATATAGTTACTGGCTCAGTAACTTTCTCATTTATACCTTCCAATAGTTGTTTGATCCATGCTATGTTGGTACAATTCAATGCTACAGCAACGTATTCAGCTTCTACTATTGATTGTGAAACACATTCTTGTTTCTTGCTAAGCCAACTCACTAGTCTTTCTCCTAAAAAGAAAGCTCCTCCACTTGTGCTTTTTCTATCATCAATGTTGCCTGCCCAATCAGCATCAGTATACACTTTTAAATCAAAATCATTTCCTTTCTGATATACTAAGCCATAATCCTCAGTGCCTTTCAAGTATCTAAAAATTCTTTTGATCGTTGTCATGTGCGTTTCCTTAGGATCTGCAAAGAATCTTGCAACTATACCTACTGCATGTGCTATGTTTGGTCTGCTGTGAACAACATATTGTAGCTTTCCAATCATGGATCAGTAAAGTGTCTCATCAACAGATGCAGATTCATCATTCTTTGATAATTTACAGTTGGTAGTCATAGGAGTACTTACTAGTTTTGAATCCTCCATTCCAAATTTCTTCAAGATTTCCTTTATGTACTTGGATTGAGTAATGAAAATCTCATTTTTCATTTGCAGTATCTATAAACCTATAAAATACTTTATCTCACCGATTAATGACATCTCAAATTCTTTGCTCATTTCATTTCCAAAGTTCTTGCATAAAGAGTCATTTCCACCAAATATAATATCATCAACAAATATGGCTAAGATCAATATTCCATTTTCATTATTCTTCATGTACATATTGTTGTTCTCACTTGTCCTTATAAAACCAGTTTTAATCAAATAAGAGTGTAATCTTTCATACCATGCTCTAGGTGCTTGTTTCAGACCATATAATGCTTTGTTCAATTTACATACCTGATCTTTACTCTTGTCTTCAACAAATCCTTTAGGTTGTTCAATAAAAAATTCTTCTTCTAATATTCCATTCAGAAATGCAAATTTGACATCCATTTGATATACCTTGAAGTTCTTGAAAGTAGCATATGCCAACAATGTTCTTACTCCTTCAAGTCTAGCCACGGGTGCAAAAGTTTCAACATAATCAATTCCTTCTTCTTGAGCATAACCTTTGCAAACTAGTCTTGCTTTATTTCGAATGACCTCACCTTTTTTATTTAGCTTGTTTCTGAAAATCCACTTTGTACCGATTACATTTTTGTCCTTTGGTCTTGGGATTAGTGTCCATGTGTCATTCTTCTTGATTTGATCAATCTCTTCTTTCATAGCATTTATCCAATCTTCACTATTAAATGCCTCTTTCACTATTCTCGGTTCAAATTTAGATATCAGACATGTGTTCTATCTCAGTTTGTTCCTTGTCATCACTGGATCATCCTTATCTCCTATACTCTGACTTGGTGCATGATGTCTTTTGACATACTTGGCTAATACAGGCTCGGTAGGCTCTGTATGATCTTCTTCATCACTCAATAACTAGATATTCTCTTCATTTTCTTCAACAGTTTTCTCGGTAGGACTTGTCGGATAAACATAGAAAAATTCATCATAATCTTCTAGTTCTTTGGAATTTCCTTCATCATTTCTTTCTGCAAATTCATCAATTTTCACATTTGCACTTTCTACTATTTTGTTAGATGATTTGATCAGACATTTAAAGGCTTTGCTTCTATAAGAATAACCTAGAAATGTTCCTTCTTCACTTTTCTGATCAAACTTGCCATTTCTATCATCTTTGTGTACATAGCATCTACTTGCAAAGATTTTAAAATAACTTACATTAGGTTTCTTGTCATACCAGATTTCATAAGGTGTTTTCAAAGTACCTTTCTTCAGTTGTACTCAGTTCAGGGTGTAAACTATAGTGCTTATTGCTTCTCTCCAAAATGTTTGTGGCACTTTCTTTTCAATCATCAAGGTTCTGGCACAATCCACAATAGATCTATTTCTTCTCTCAGCTATTCCATTTTGTTGTGGTGTTCTCGGTGCAGAGACTTGTCTTTTAATACCATGATCATTGCAGAATAAGTTGAACTCATGAGATGTGAACTCTCCTCCTCTATCTGGTCTAAGACATTTCAGTTGTCTTCCTGTTTCATTTTCAACTCTTGCCTTGTACCATTTAAACATTTGAAAAGCTTCTGATTTTTCTTTTAAAAACATTACTGACATCATCCTTGAGTAATCATCCACAAATAATATGAAATATTTATCACCATAATAACTTTGAACTTTCATAGGACCACAAAGATCAGTGTGCACAAGATCTAAAATTGTCTCATTGGCTATTAAGCATGTCTTTCTATCTCTTCTTCTGAAGTCTCATTGTCCTCTGTAATGACTATCTTTCTGTCTGTCATCTTGGCAATCTCTCTTTTCAGTAGAATCTTTGTCAGGATAGTTAGAAGCCATATGTCCTATCATATCACAATTGAAACATTTCAAAGGTAGTTTTCCTTTATACTTACCTTTGCCTCTTGGTAACCTTCTGGCTAATAGTGCTTCAAACTCTTCCTGCTTTTTGATTTCCTCATACAGTTTGTGTACTTCTTCCATGTTCTTATGAAATCTTTCACTTGCTCCACTATCATCTCCATCAGAATACTTATACTTTCTTTCATTGTAATCATTAGATTCATCAAGATGAAAAGAACTAAATGCAGATTCAACTTTATTTATAGAAGATCCACTGTTATCAAAGTTACTTAACTCAAATGCATGTAGCTTACCAATAGTAGCATCTAAAGAAACTAGCATATTAGGTACAGACCTCAATTCATTGATTGTAGAGACTCGAATTGCATAAGCCGGTAGAAGGGTTCTTAACAACTTACTTGTTATATCCTTTTCTTCAATAGTTCCACCTGCTCCTTTGATTTGATTGACAATCTCCTTTAGTCTTGTACTATACTAGGTTATGTTCTCACCTTCATTCATCCTCATAGATTCAAGTTGTCCTCTTAGACTGTCTACTTTTTCTCTTTGAATATGTTCATCTCCACCATATACAGATATGAGCTTGTCCCACATTGCCTTTGCATCATTGCAGCCTTCTAGATCATTAAACTCAGAGTCGGTCAATGCAGATGTTATTTCAATCATTGCTTGGATATGTTCTTGTTTTGCCTTTATTTCTTCCGTAGTAAATGAATAGGTGCTCGGTGTGATGAAATCATTCTCTAGATAATATACAGTATATTCTCCAACTCTTGATAGGTGCAGCTTCATCCTTTTCTGCCATTTAGAGAAACTTGACTTGTTCAGCTTTAGTGCATCCCTCTTATACATCTTTGGATCTTTGCCTCAAGTACCTTTAAAATTTTCTTCTAGAGTCCAAAGCTCTGATACCAATTGATAGTTCTGACACTTAATGTAAGTATAGATCCAATAGCCAACAAGATGAGAGGGGGGGGGGTGAATCATACAAATTGAATCTTCCATAAAAACATCAGATTCAACCTCGGTAACATATACTTCAATAATATAACTAAAACTGCTAAACATGCAAACTCAAAAGAATATAAACATCATAAACCTCATAACACTAGACTTAATGTGGAAACCCAAATAGGGAAAAACCACTATGGGATTTCAGACCCACTAAGAAATATACTCTTCTAGAGTATGCTCGGTTAAAAGCAAATCCTGTTAAAGATTACAAACACATTGCTAGATGTGACCGGTTAAGGGATTTCCCTCAGATCTGTTAGGATCTTCACCTTGTTAGAAGTGACCTTGTTAAAGGATTTCAAACACTCAATTAGAATGTCACCGTGCTAGAGGGTTTTACAAATAAGACTGTTAAGTCCACTCGTTTAAGAGATTTTCTGTCACTTTAACAAAATAACAGTAATAAAAATCTATCTGCAACTTCACATCTAAAATGCTAAAGCAGATTCTTATTTGCTCAATACAATCTAGAACTAATCTTGTCCATCTGCTGGGCTTCTATACTCTATTATTCAAACAGGTCTTCAAGCTTCTATGCTCGGTAATCACTATGTAGCATCCCTGTGCATACATTTGCCCACATACATTGTTTATCAACAGCTCCCTATTTATAAACAATTAGCTAACCACTTAATCTCCTTGATCACATTTCCGATGATCAATCATAGCCATCAGATCTTCAATCTTGTCCAGGTTCAATGTATCCTTCGATCTGAAAAATGTTTTACACTGCCTAGGAACTTGCATATATTTCTTGGGACTTGTGTTAGGGTAATGTGGTTCAATCTGCGCTTTAGATCTTCATGGCAATTTTCTTTTGCCATAGATTCATTAACAAACTTCATGCACGACATACCAATCATTTAATCAGTTCCAGCTCATCATCTTCCTTCATTAAATAATGCATGTAACCATTTAATGTATTTTGTTACAGCTCGGTTACAACTTGGTAATAGCTCAGTAAATACTAAACTTCACTTGGTAGACATTCCGCCTTCATTAACCGATAGCAATAACCTTAGGGTTTACCGACTAGGTTCCTTAGGGTTTACCAACTAGGTTCTTTGCTCGATAACATAGTATAGTATTAACCTTACAATTTACAACATATGTATGATGTTAAAACAATCTAAACATCATGATCTCATCATTGTCTAACTCGGTAATAGTTGCCCATTGAATACCTTATTCATCCCCTTATTCATCATATTCTTTCTATGTCTTTTACTGACATCTTTATACTCATCAAATCATACTTCTCAAGATATGGCAACATCATACTGAATTAGAAAATCAATTTCTTGACATCAATGACAAAATAATAATATTAAGATAGTAAATCATCCTTAATCAGTTATATCCATAATCATCAACAACCTTCTCAATATCCTTATTGAAATGCCAACAATCTCCCATTGTCTGTTATAATGCCAAATGCCAACAATATTTTATCTTTATATTCAACTAAGAAGAGCTAATAATTGAACACTTTTTTACAATTTTTATTCATAAAATAACATATTTTTACACAAAAAATAACTTATATTATAACATAATCATATCTAAACTTGTATTAATGTTATTCCATATTTTTCACTATCTTTTTAAAATTGTTTAATCTCTTCCCTATTATGAACATATCTTGCCTAATTTATTACATCCTAGAACATAATTTATTAATAACTATTTTTAAAATAGTTATCTCTACAACCTAAAATTTCCATTGATAATCCTAAAATTATTTATCCTATTACCTAAAACAATATCTTTTGACCCTATTATTGGACACATTCACATTGATATTTCCCCACTTCTAACCCTATCATAGGACATTGGTTAGGGTTTTCTCTGTCAGCTTTCCACCTGGGCTCTCCTTTCAGGCATGACTTTTGTTTATAAGGGGCAATCGTTGTAGAGAGATTGGCCTGCAATCGGTTGTAGAGAGTGAGGATGACCATGCACAAGAGTTAAGGGGGTAGTCTCCTGGAAAATACGCCATGGACATGTCTATGTTGTCTACAAGGGCTGGAGGTTTGATGAAGAAGGATTACCCACTGATCTCCTTAAAAGGTAAATAGTAATAACTATCCATTTATTGTTGTGGCTTACATTAAGTCTTTGAGTTTCTTGACAGAAGGTATTAAAAATGCAGAGGAATGGGGAAATGCAAAGAATACAAGATCTTGGAAATGCCTTAACTACCATCATATGGGTTGCCTCAAAAGATCGGTCTTTGGGAGCTAGACGAGTCTGTCAGGTAGAGGCACATTGTTTGCACTATGCCTAATCATCTTTTTCAGTAAATTCTGCCATGGAAATATGGAATATTTTTTAACTATTGTTCTGTGCGGTAAAATTTGTTTACAAAAATTATCATTCTGTCATTTTTATGTATGATCTTTCAGAAAAGAAATGTTGGGGACTACCTCCCCACCTACTTGAATTTCACTAGATTTCTACCTAGCTTGCAATTTTTGATAAGGTACTTTATACCCTCAAGCAATCTAGTAGCTAGGGGATCTTCTCAAATCATAGGAGGAATCACCCCAACCTCACAAATGGTATAGGCATAATAGTCTCACCCTACCATTGGGCATTGGATCCAATGCAATGTATACTCATAAAATATGCAATCTCTATGCTCCACTGAAAGCTCCAAATTAGAGGAGGAATCACCCCAGTCCTGACAAAGACAAACTCCCAATACTCTCACCTCGGTGTACCCTGCAGAAGGATACAAGGTAGACACTACTAGATTGGGCGCTGGCTAGAACATGCCGCAATTCTCATGGATATTCCTTCTAATAGTTATGTTTACAACCTCTATGTTGATGGAGTTAATATCTATGCCTCTTTTCTCCTTTCCCACCCCACCAAAAAAGAAAAATCAAAGAGGTTGTTTTGAGGGATTAGTCCTCAAGCCATAGTTATCAAGTTTGGATGTCTAGATTTGTACGTAAGGAATATTTCCAAAGATTCTAAATTCTAAATTTGTTTTGGAAAATATAACTCTATGAAAAGTATTTCTATATAATATAACTATGTATTTCATAGAAATTTCATAGAACATAAAGCTAACTGCTTCTATGGAGTGTCCTTACTTGATAGTCCTAAGAAATGACCCATTCTTGTTTTCTCTAGAAATTGCTCTATGTTGCCACTTAGATAATTAATTACTAGACTAAAAAGTACTCTATTAGTATCTCTTATATGTGTGCATGATCAAGTGATGAAAACATTGGAATTTGAACAAAGATAACTTAGATTTATATGTTTAATCTCTGACATAATTTGGGGAAAAAATATATATTTTGTATTTTGTATCATATTTAGTGAATGAGGTGTATCTATCTATATAAATTGAATTAGTACTGACATGGAAGTATGAAAATTATTCTTTGTCATGCTTGTAAATTTGAATGTTGCTTTTATCAAATGTCTGTTGCTAAATATTCACTTCTATCAGATTTCCAAATATTTGGCAATAATGGTATTGCCTAATGCTTTTTTGTCTAATGATCCCATGCTAGCATTAAAAGAGAGCATAATTAAAAATTTAAATATCATAACAGTTTCAATTCACAAGATATTATGGTAGCAGCCCATAAAACCAAAATAGGCCAGAGACATTATGGCTCTGAAAATTAACATTAAAGGTATATGATATATTGAATTGTTATTTGCTTTAGATATATTTCTATGTGTATTCTTGATCAATCTGATAACCAAAGGATGTTGGCTAGTTTTTTGTGTATGAATATTATTTATGAATGTATGTACTAAAGTGCAAAAGCATTTATGTTTATTTGGGAAACTGAATTTGAGATTACAAAGTATGATTTCTATTTCTATGAAATTTGCTATGAATCCATGTTCTCTTGATAATTGGAATTGTTTATATGCTAGTATATTTCAATTTGCTGATTATTATATAACTTCTCTATTGTTTTATTGAACAATTGGCTTGATTATATCTGAATGAGTTTTAAACTCTATATTATTCATTATAGTTCATTGTGTTGTTTACCGTATTTTTCAACAAGCCTTAAATCTAAAGTTGAAGATGACAATGATAACTCAATTTTATTGGATAGTATGCGTGTAAGTTTTACAATGTTTCATTTGAGCATCAATGCGACCTCTCAAATTATGTTATAAATTTAAATTTTGGGTTTTTCAATGGGAATTAACACATTCTTAGCTATTTTGAAGGCATGATCAAGCTTTAACCGAGCTCAATCAAATGTAAAGCATGTACCCGAGACATTTTTGGTACCTATTAGTCATGTTTTTAAAGGTGTGTATCCACACCAAATCTTTCAAGATGTAGTTTTCTCCACAATATGATAGTACACAAATCCACATCCAAACTTATGAAAATGATTATTTCATCTAATATTTGTTTGTTTGGTCTTTGAGTGTTCTTTGTATGTGTGAAGGAAATGAACCAATGCATAAAACAAGGACAAAGTCATTACTGATTCCAGGTGAGGCTAATTTATACCTCACTAAGGCAATGACCCATAATTTTTTTTCTATTTTTGAATTCATATTTTGTTCTTATTTTTTCCATGTATAAGTTCATAGTTTTTTTTTTTTTCAATGTATAAGTTCAATTCTTCTAGTTACATTTTGTTTTTACTTCTTTCCATGTATAAGTTTGATTCTTCTAATTAAATATAGATTAATTATATGTCATAGGATATATGAAAAATAAATGCTACTATAGAACTAATAGATTGGTCGATGTGATTTATATAGAACAACAAATTATGTATGCATATAGTTGCATATACATGTAGTACCCCTACTCATTTGAACTCATTGGACTCATATTTTATCGGTTGTTTTCAGTGGATACATTACCATGAATTGTTATTCAGACTTATATGACATTATTTCATGCTTTATATGGATATGAGATGCATAATTTATTTGCAGTATTTCAGTACTTGTGATTTATGGCATTTTATGGATTATTGCTATGTACTGACACTTTACTTTATCTATGCATTGTAGAATTATATGTTGTGTGTCTGTGAGTGTATTGGATGTAAGGGGACAATTTTCCTTCACTCATTTCGGTGAGACAGGGAACGTCGTGATTCTCCTTCATCGGTGTGTATGTCGTGTTTTCTATATTGTATATATGCGTGTGTGGTTTGGTGATGCAGGATATTGCAGGTACAAGTAACAAGTAGCTATGGGGTATCATCTCCACCTAGCTTCACAAGTCTGAGTGTGCCTTGTATTTTCTAATGGAAGTGGAGGAGATAGTAGTTGACCCTATTTTATGCAGTTACACTAGTGTGAGTCTCATCAGTTGGTCGTCCGGTCAGTTTGTTTGGCCTTCATATTTTGTTGTTTGATCTTTTATGAGTATTTGATTGAGTTTTACTCAGTTTGTATGTTTAATGATTTTAATTATTGCATGTTATGTTTTATTTGACTATGAAGGGTGAAAAATTGTTGATAATGTGAATTAAATAGTGATGCTAGGATTTAACGTCCTTCGTGTAGAAGTAGGTGAATTATCGGAACTATATTCAATATTTGGTTTTCGGAACTATACTATAGTTGTACGTATTTTAAATATTAGGAATTGATTATAAACTTATATATATATATATATATATATATATATATATATATATATATATATATATATATATATATATATATATATATATATATATATATATATATATATATATATATATATATATATATATATATTCGAAGGTGAATATAATTTATGACTAATTATATTGATTATTTTAATGTGAATTATGATAAGTTGAATAATTTGGATTCTACTACTTAACGTACCTTATATCGAATTATTATTGTCTTTTGTATAAGAAAGTGTAATTTTATTAATGCTTGTTTTACAAATTTTATATAAATATTAGTTAGATAACTTTGAATTCGATCGTATATATATATATATACAATTATCGTGAAATTTGTTTACGTCAGGAAATTTGTTTATACCTACGTAATCATTTGAGATTAAAATAAATATATATACATATTATATATATGTTTATGAATTGACCATATACTTGTATGAATCGACCATATACAAATATATACATATGTAATTATGATATATAAAAACATATTTTTAAAATTATAAATATTGTTTTAATGAAAATCCAAAATATATATTTACATATAAATTTAATTTGTTAAATAAAGATTAATGTTTAAATATATATATATATTAGTGAAAGGGTCATTGATTATATATTAAAAATATAATTAAAAAAAATGAAAATTAAAATAAAACAAATTAAATAGAAGGTGGTAGGTTTAAAGAAAGTTATTTAAAACAATAAGTAGGGTGGCCGATAGTAATATCGACCACCCCCCTTATATAAAGGGAGGGGTTGGTATTACCACCGACCACCCCTCTCCCCTTCAATTAAACCAAATGCCACATGGAGTTAAACACTGACCTACCCTCCTCCCTTTTTATTATACATACCCCACGTCACAAGCAAATATGGTGAGAGGCACCGATTAATATGCAACCTTGCCATTAAGATATGTGGTGGTAGGAATTACTGTAGGGATTAACTTGGAAAGTTAATGTGGAAAGTATGGTATTGGAGGGAGTCGACACCACCGATTACCCCATGAACCACGGTAAAATGGAAGAGAGTTCGATTAAACCAGTAGACTAGCATCCCACAACTGCAGTAAAGAACAGGTCATTGGTCGATAAACTAGGAGATGTGGCCTTGAAGGCATTTAACCCCGCAAGGTAGATGGATCTACAGATTATCATGCTCATGCTGTTAATTTGAGCACTAGCTAAGTCAAGAAGAGCATAGGTAAGCAGATCTATCAACCATAGATTCAAGCTTTGTCGACAGGTATGCAACCATTAGAGTTGTAAATCAATTAGAACTAAAAGAGAGATTTATAATTATTAGTGGTGTCATTGTTATGGCCAAGATTATAGCAACCAATTTAGGATGAGAATGGTATAAATAATAGTGAAGGCTTGAGGGAGAGGACAACAAGAAGAATAGAGGAGGAAGAGAAAGATAGTAAGTTAGAAGAGAGGAAGATAAGAGGAAACAAAATAGGAAGAATGACAAGAGAGAGGAGAGAGAATGGAAAGGATAGTTTAGGAAGAAAAAGAGTGAGGAAAGAAGGATAGAAGGGAGAGGTGAGATGCAATGAAGGATTAGAGAATGAAATGAAGAAGAGAAGGTAGGAAAAGATATAGAGGAAGATAGCAAATAGCAAGTTGGAGCAAAGAGAAATAAAAAAAAGAGAGCAAGATAGAGGAGAGCAAGAACGTAGAAGAGTGACAAGAGATTAGGGAGAATGGAATAGTGGAGATTTTGATGTGTTTGCGATCAAGTCATAAAAATATCAACGATGATCATTTCTAATTTAGTGTCGAACTTAGAGGTTAGGCTCTTAGATGAGTGTTAGTTTCTTTATTATTATTAGAGAAATTTTCAGAATATAGAAAGGATAAGGACTAGGAATAGAGAGCTTGTGAGATAGAAGAGTGCCGAGAAGGAAAGCATTGGACTCTAGATGTATTGCCGTCAGTTTGAAGCTATCAAGGATCGTAATAGCCATGGATCGCATTTCTTGAGGTAGGGTCAAATCTATTATGTTTTTTTGAAAGGATTTAAGAGATTAAGAATGATCTAGATTTATATTTATGAATTATTCTAATGGAAGAGTTAGAGTCATAGTATCAATCAATTTATAATTGTTTAAATTACGATCATACAAGTATAGATGCATTAATGATATATTTCATGAAAGTTTGTAGATTAAACTCAGTGAAACTCTTAGAAAATTAAATCACCCAATCCTCTAGAAACAGAGTCAGAGGATAGAGAGAGAAACTCTGAAATTGAACTACGAGAAGATGAAATATTAGGTTTATGACTTATTAAATAGTGTATTAATATAGTTGTAATTCTTATTTTCTAGAAATCTTAAATTGCAAGCTATTTATGCATTTGGCTATTTTAGGAAAAGATTGCCTGTATTAGGGTCTTGTGTAAATGGTGTTTTCAGTCAAGTTTAAATTATGTTGCAATTCTGGTTGAGTTGTCATTATGTCCTATGTTATTATATTTCCTTGGTCAGGTGTTGATGTATAACCTTATTAATGTGAGCATTGTGTGTTTTGTCCAAATGGTCAATCTTTGGTTTGGATTGTGTATCCTTCACCTATGGTTTGTGAGGATTAGGTATGGCTGTCTGTTTCACCATAGAGTTCTCATAGAGAGAGCTTTCCTGTAGTGTCCTATGACAGAGAGTGGCTTTCGAGTGAGGGTCGTGCCCGAAGTGGATGACAAGGTAACCCATCGAAAGTCAGTTAAAAAGTGATAACCTAAAAATTGATATTGGTGGGATAAATATTAATTAAGATAATGTGTCTCATGCATAGGTGAGTGCTAGTACAGGGCTCATAATGTTACGAGTAGGCCTGGAATGGCAAACTTACCACCTTGTCATCACAAAAGGATTGGTAGGGTCCGCATGAGACTTAGTTGGAACCGAAGGTTTGGGAGAGGTTACCAGGATAACTGAGGATGGGGGCTGGGACCTATGGAGGTTGTACCATGGTATCCATCTTAATCTATGCAATGACACTCTCTCCTTAGAGTCACTAGTGTTTGTGAGTTGAGTCACATGGATTTTTGTGGAGTCTTGTAGTCTTTCGTACTTGTTTTACTTTTCTTGATTGAGGGTTTTTTACATCTCCTAGCACGATGGGGTGGTTTCATTTCGGGATCACATTGTCGGGTGGTAGTGCCACTTCCCATCGAATGTTCTAGAATGTATCTTTAGGTGAGGAAGGGCTTCACTAGTGTTCTCGGTTCGTGGTTCATGTACCAGCTCATGTTCATGATCATTGTTCAGTTGAGACCTTGTGGTCATTGTATCAAACTTTTATGAAACTTTGATATTGTAACTTTGTAATCCGTGGCATTTTTGGTAAACATGTATTTATGGATGTTGTAAAAGGGAGTCATTAGAATGTATGGTAATTCAGTTGCTTTAAACTTTTGTATATATGATCTATGAGAAATGAATGCATTGGAGTACTTTGATTCTTTCATTATGGAATATGGATGTATGTGTGGTTTTGTCTTAATCATTTGATTTTTCCTATTTAGATGAACAATTGGATTAACCGAGGTGTTAGTATAATCTACAAATTAATCTTCATTGGTAACCCTTAGGTAATCATGTGTTAGTCTTCCACTATGTTATTAGACGTGCAATGGCTATAATTAGTGAACTTGTTCTTTTAAAAAAAAATATTATTACACCCTTTTAGTTGCCTAGTTGTATTGTTTTCCTTTAGGGTTTTTGGCGGGGCATTACATATACACATACACATCTCATATTTTGTATCTATATATGTATGCATATGCATGCATGTGTGCAAATATGTTTGTGAGTGTTTATACATACATATGTGTGCACATACATATGGATGCATATGCATGTGCATATATATGCATGTATTGTTAGGATTCTCACAGATGCTGAGAGGGGGGGTGAATCAGTATCTAACTGGTGAATTGAATTTCTTAACTTAAAACATGTAGAACATATTATAACAGTGTACTGGTATGCAAGAAATAATGCAATAAACAAAATTGAAAGCAACCGCATGAAAAACACACCATAACACAATGTTTTAATGAGGAAACCTGGTGTGGGAAGAACCTCGGTGGGATTTGTGACCCACAATATTCACTTATTGGCCAATAAGAGAATATTACTGCTACAAGAAGGGCCTGCACATGCAGGAAGGACAACTGCCTAGAGCTCACTGCTCAATAGGAAGTCTCACTGACTTGCAATGATGGATTATATAAATCCAGTATCTTGTACTGCTTTAGAATAACATCTATAATTCCAGATCCAGTACCGGTTACTACCCTGCTTCTTACATAAAACCTTAACCTATAATTTGCATAATAGGTCTACCTTATTTCACCTAAATATATTCCTTTCACTTGCTTAACCTAAATATATTCCTTTCACTTGCTTACAAATGTTCTATAATGATCTCTCATATATAAGAGTCATTTTACAATGATGCCAAGTCGGCTTACAAAGATTTTACAATAATAAACAAAATATAATATAACAAAAATCCTATTGGCCTCTATGCTGGTATGCTTCCTTCTCTGTCGGTGCTGGTGGTCTGAGTGCCGGTGTAGAGTCTGATCTTACTAGTGCCGGTGTAATGCCTTGCCAGTGCCATAGGATTGTAAGGTTTCCATCAATGACAAAACCTTCAATCACCTACAATGTCTCATTGGAGTGTGCATATGCCAACAATCTCCCCCTTTGGCATTAATGGAAACACTCATGAGAAAATTCAAAAGTGTATCCAAAACTTGTAATCCAAAAATGTTTTCAAAAATATGTTACCAAAAATATAAGAACTCCCCCTGAGTAGATAATTCTTTTGCTCTTTATTTTCTCATACTACTACTCCCCCTTTGGCATCAATGACAAAGGTTGTCAAGATTTCAGTAGAGTTGTAGTCTCAACTTTGTAACTGGGTGGTTACAATTTGAAAAAGCTCTAAGTTTATACTTTCCATAAACTTCTTACTATCCTTTATTGTTGTCCCTATTCTTTGAACTGTACCGGTGAGGTGCTACATATGCTCTGTCGGTGTTCTCTATCCCTGTACTAGTGCCTCAGATATTTCCTTCCGTAATGATGCTAGATAGTCCAATCTTCGACTCAGTCTTAGTCTCAAATTCTTTGCCTTATTTACTATTCTCTCCTTTTCTCTTTCTAACTTAGGTAACTCTTCCTCAAAACTTGTTATCCTTTGCTCAAAAACTGATAATGTATCAGGTGAGTTAACAAAATTGTCTGCAAGTTTATTGATTTCATCCTGTACCTTGCTCATTTTCTTATCTATGTCTACTGTCAAAAAGTTTGTCTTGCAAGTATCTTTGTCTATCACAATGTTGACCTTTTTTGTATCAACATCAACTATGTATAGTACCTCAGGCTTATGATTTGTATCCTCTATATCCATACTCTTATCTACCAGTTGAGCTTCAGTGGTTGTTACTGATGATGTAATTTGAGGTGGTGGGGATAAGTTATCTTTTACTTTGATGCTTAGAGGTCCACCAACCTTTCCTTTTCCTTTGTCCTTCTCCTTCTGGTATACCTTTAATGGTTTGGGGTTCCTGTACTCTTCCTATTTTTCTTTCTCAGCAAGGAATATGTCCCGTGCATTTTCTATTTCCTCTGTTACTTCATTCACTCTTCCAACCATTAATGCAATATGTCGGTGTGTAGTAGAGAATACTGACTGGTTGGCTTCTACAATTAAGTTATCTATCTCCTTAGGTGAGTTTACTGGGTAAACATCAAGTAACTTTTCAATTTTGATTTTCTTATCAAGCTCTACAACAACTTGTCTTCTTGCTTCCATTCTTTTGAACAATTCATCTGGTAGATTATCTATCACTTCCATTAAGAACTTCTTATATATGTCCATGTGTAAAATGACACTATTTTCAACTTGTTCTTTTTCATCTGCTGACAGTGTATCATAGACCTTTCCTATGTTCTTGAGTTTCCCTTCCTCTGTGAATTCATATAGCAATTTTTCAAGAGGGGCCATGTTTTGTTTAGTCTTCTTCTTCTTTGGTGTCAACTTTTTCTTTGGTGTTGTCTTTCTAACCAAAGACCTCATTGCCTATTTCTTTTGTCTAGTCCTTCTAGGCAAGGGTGTGGATGCCAGTGAAGGATCCCTTTTCCTTACAACTCTTTTGAAAGTTCCAGGCATGTCACTCTTTGAAGAAGTAGCTACTGGTGATAGGTGAGTTTTAGGCTGTAGAGTTCCTAACTCATCCTCAGTGATACCGGTTTGTTTCAATACATCTTCTTTAATAGCCTTAGCCTATCTAGAACCTCTTCTCACAACTACTTCAACCTTTTTCACTCTCTTCTTAGATTGAATTTGTTTTTCTATGGTCTCAACACTACCAAATACTTCTTCCTTTGGTTCATTTGGTGCTTCTAGAAGTGCTTTAGCATATGTTTCAATTATATGATCATCGGTCTCATAACCCATCTCTGTTACCCAAATTGTTCTTGGGAAGACTGCTTCCATCCAGATCTCATCCTTTTTTATTACAAAACATATATCATCCTTGTATTTGTTGATAATTTTCTATGATAGTCTAATTCTTTTGTTCATCCTAACCTTTAGTGCTTGAAAATAGTCATGAATATTCTTTTCTTTGTTTTCACCCATGTTATTGAATAGGTTTGTTAACTATTTTTCTACCAGTATATCAAATCCAAGGTTCTTACTGCCTATACCGAGAACCTATTTGGTTATGTGTAGCATCAAGCATACAAGTAGATTTCCAAATCTAAAAGTTCGTTTCTTATCCTTCTTGATTTTGCCTAAGTTATCAATCAACTCATCTTTTAACCATTCACATACATCAATTTTTACATTGTCTTTAACCATGTCATAAGCACTTTTAATGCATAAACTGGAAACTGAGTTAAGTCTATTTGCATGAGTTTCTTTGTACCCTAAAATCATGCTAACAAATCTCACATTTATATTGGTCACATCATTAACTCTCAGAGACCTTCTGTCTGATGTTGCACCAGTTAAGTTCATTACTAGGTCATTGGAGACCTTCTTAGTTTTGTCTGGTCTGTTACTGGTGGAAGGTAACCCTGTTACTACTTTCATAGCCTCCTTTGTAATTTTGTGTATTGAATCAAGCCAAAAGAATGAACCATGTACCCTGCTTAAAACTATCCTAATCACCTCCTTGGGAAATTCAAGAATGTAGAGGATTTCAGTGAATCCTAGGGTTTCAACAATTTTATGTTCAGGTTTTACATTACCAGAATTGTCACATATAACAGTCTTATACATGTTTTTAATTTCTTCATCTCCTAATTCATGGTTGCAATGAATGTATATTTGGGGATCTTCTGCGAAAACAACTCCTTATGGAATTTGGGAAAAAGCACCTACATTGTCATCTTTCTTAGCTACCTCGGGAACTAGCTGAAATATGGGCCTAGGGCATTTTATAACCTTGACTACTGTAGGGTTTGCTATGAATTCAGGTGCAAAGGAGGATGCCATGATGAGAAATACCTTTTTTCTACCTTTGGATGGATTGATTGCTAAAGTGCTTTGCCTCTTTGCTCAAAATCCCTTAGCTTTGCAAATTTCGTGCTCTTCGAATGTATGAAATCTCAGTGAAATAAAATAGAGCCAAAAACACAAATTTATAATGTTTATTTGCCATCTACCACATTTAATGCTTGCCGATTAAGTAGTCACTTAACATTGTCTGCCGGTATAGAAGTAATTTCCAACTTCTCACCATTAACCAAGGGAATTATAGCATATGTCTCATTGATTGCCAAACCCTCAAGAAAATTTTCTTCAATTTGATGAAGAGCTTCATGTCGGTGGAGTATTACTCTGTCCTGTTGGTGAAGCATCACTCTGTCCTGCCGGTGAAGTGTTGATTGGTTCTACCAGTGGAGGAGTATTCCCAACAATATTTAGGTCAGACTTTCTAATCCATTGTTTTGAGAATTCTTGCTTAACCTCTTCAAATTTTTCTTTTCCTTTCAAATTAGAACTTGTAAAAACTCAATTGCAATGATAACAATCCTAATTACACTCAATAAAGACATGAAAACAAGACATCAATTCAAACGCAAACCATTGCAAACTTGAATGTCTCCTTCATGTGGCTCCATTGTCCTTCTTTCTCCTTCAAATAGCTTTGTTTGTGGATCTCACCTACTAGTGCATGAGAATGATGTGAAAGCAAGTAGACAAGACGATAGTGCAAGAATACTAGAAGTGTGATTAATTCGACCAGGGATCAGGGACCTTGATTGAAGAAATTCATCCAATTTATAGACAAATTGGGGAAAAGACAAAATTAGCATGAATTTGATTCGAATGGAAATTTCAAATCAAGAATGACAAACATGACAAATTATGACAAATTTGCACTTTCTATGCAAGATTGATTGTTTGTCAATTATGACAAATTACTATGTCAAAATTGATTGATTGTCAATTATGACAAATTATGACAAATTTGCTATGTCATTCCCATGAAATTAGGAGAAATATAGGAGAAAATTGAAATTAGATGAATTAGAAATTAGGAAATTAGAAATGAGGAAATTAGGAATTAGGAAAATTAGAAAATTAGGAAATTAGGAATTAAGTGAATTAATTAACAATTTTTCATTTATTAATTAATTCACAAAGAGGGAGAAATTAGTTAGCCAATTAAATGAACATTTAATTGTGACAAGAAGACTTAGGATAAATAAATAAATTACTTAACCTAGAGGGAGAAATGACAAACAAGGTTAAATGAATAAATCATGAAACCCTAGAAGATGAATTAGAAATGCAAGGATGACAATTAGGTCTTGATTGAAGGGTCGATTTGATCATGATTCGGACTAACAAAGGACCAATACTGATAAATGATTTGATTGATAAATGCGCCAATTGACGAGGAACAATGACTAATTGATCCAAATTGACATGATTGAGAAGGACGACGATCGATGACAAATCGATCGCAAAATGACAAAATTGACAAGAAGACAAAGATCGATGACGAATCATGACTGAAAATTGCTATCGACAAGACCTAATTTGAAAGAGAGATAAATGAAGAATGCAAAAGAAGGACTCGATGCTCACAAATGATAAAGACCAAGTACGCATCTGTGTGGGAGAAAAAGTGACACTAAGCAAACATGCCCTAATCTCACTTTCAACCACACACTTGTGGAATACGAAAGAGCCTAGAGGTATCACAAAATTGGCTACTTCTTCTTGTGGAAGAGAGAGCCACGGGCTACCTATTACGATTTCTATTCCTTTGTTGCAATTGAAAGATAAAATGATGCAAGTTCAATCCCTAACCCCAAAGTGCAAGTATGAACTAATAACAAAATTGCAGAATTGAACTTAAACAATGGAAAGCTGTAAACACAAGGACAAGACAAGAATGTAAATGCGTACCTAGAGTTAAAATCTGACTGAAAATGTTCAGGACGGGGGCACGGGTGCCACTATCCTGATTCTGCCCCTGAAACTGCTCCGGAAACTGCTATTTTGCACTCTGGAAAAGCTGTCAAAAATGCTGAAAATGCTGTCTGTCAGGAGGACCAGGGCACCCAGCGCCCCTGTCCCAGGGACCAGGGCACCCAGCGCCCCTGTCCCAGGGACCAGGGCACCCAGCGCCCCTGTCCTAGTAGGACCAGGGCGCCCCACGCCCCTGTCCTGGTCTTTTGCTCTGAGATTTGGTGTGAAGTTCGGTCTCCGTCTGCTTCTTCCGGATCTGTAACTTGCGGCGTCGTCCGAATTCCGAAACCTGCACTTATATCTGAAAAGGTGTGGTGGGTGGCTATATAGGGTTTTGCCTTAGTCAAACCCCTACTTCGGTGATTTCCACCTCCACGAATAGCCAAGTTGTATTGTAAAATGTATTGTGTGTGCAGACCTAGTGTGTGTGCAAGGTCCTTAAATGCAAGAAAGCAAACTAGAGCAACCTAGAAAGTAAACCCTAATTGCTTGTAAATGATAATGTAAATGCTCTAAATCAAGATGCAAAGTGATCTAAAGCATGAATAAAGGATATATTGAAGCTTATGCAAAGACATGAAAACAACATGAAATCATACCCAACCCTCAAGGGAGGAGTACAAGCCAATCTTCAGTCGGTAATCTCCTATTGTTCTTCAATGTCTTCCAAGCCCTAAATGGATGAATGAAATTGATAAATGCTTGATAGAAGGATGTTGAATGTTGTTGAAGTCCTCAAAGATCTGCTCTTTTGCTGCATATGAGGTTCCTGAAAACAAAAATCGGATCCCTTCAAATGAAGAAAGAGAGCTCTTATGTATGAAACCCTAGGTCTTAATTTCGACTTTAGGCCGACCTAGAGATTGAATCTCCCACCAATTTCTTGGGGTTAAGCTTTATTTTATGATTGGATCGCGCTCCTAAAATTTTGAGAAAAATGTCCGGGACCATGTTGCACTCCGGGCGCCATGGTCCCGACAACTTTTCACCAAATTTTCAGGGCCGTCGGATATGATGATTTTAGAGAGAATCCCGAAGTTACAGATGATTTCGAGATGTTTTGACCCCCGAAATCAAGCCCCCAAGTTCAAAATAGGACCTAATTAGGGTTTTTGATTAAATGATGTATAGGAGGAATAAAATGAAAAGGGCACACTTTAATGAAAGGGCCCAACTTTATGATGTGGGAGATGATAAAATAGAACCTTAGACCTAATTAATTTAATTAATTAAGTGCTAAAGGGGAAATGCAATTCAAAATACAAAATGCGCCAAGGCGGGTGCTAAACTAGGTGTGAAATTGTACCACCCTAGCAAGTGCGTACAATTTACGATGCTACATTTAGCCCCCACTTTAGCGGTCATATGAACACTACGTGCATATGCAAGCTAAAGTACAGAAAAGTAAACATTATTTGAAAAAGGATATATCCATAAGTCTGTCGAACGAAGCCCCCAGCGGTATCTGCAGTACACAGTTAGGAACCACAACCTACAAAACCACATGTTAGATCACAAAATCACCTAATGCTTACTAAGGAAGGTGATGAAAATTCGAGGGTAGCTATATGCCCCCCCCTGTTTCGGCTTGCTAATTTTAGTGAGTTGAAACAAGGTATCATGTTTACCACTTTGAATTGTTAAAGAATATTGATGACAAATGCTCACAAGAAGATTTGATATGAGATCAAAAACTAATGGAGAATCATTTGGTAAGAAAGAGGACTAAATCTCAATTCCAACACAACAAAGAGTGTGAGGATTTGAGAGTTCTCTAACACAAGATGAAGGATGTAAATGGAAACAAAATGCAAAGAGAAGAAAAGAAAGGAAAAAAAGGCATGAATACACACATTGGTGATCCATGAGAAGAATAGTGAGAGAGAAAACATGGACTTCTCACCCCTAGATCTTATCTAGGTGATCCATGGGAAAAGGACATGGAAAACTAGCCCCTAGAGTCTGTCTAGGTGATCCATGTAAGGGAGGAGAGTGAGAAAGTCTAGCCTTATGCCGCTAATTCCACTCAACCTCGTGCATGTGTGTGTAAGTGAGGTTAGAAGCATCTCATAGGAGTCTATGCCCGAGTATGCTACAACCTGTATATGTATAGTACAAAAGCGTGACATCTCGCTCTAAGAGTCTGTGCTCTGGTTCCGAGAATAATCACCTTGCATAAAAGAAAAATGGAGACATCTCACTCTAAGAAGAGGGATGAGTGTAATTTATTAGAGCCTTATCCCTAGAGGAAAGGACTTTATGATGAATAGGAGAAAAAGATTCATAAGCGGATTTAGAAATTTGAGGGGAGTCATAAAGAGATTTGTTCATTGCCAAGATTTCCTTATGAGGGGAATGAGAGTTGATAGAAGTAGAAGATGATTTAGTTGAAGTGAGATCATCATCACTACTAAATATAGCATTCACATTGAGAGATGGTCTTTTAGATGCTTTGGTACGTTTGCAGGGATTATAGCCTAGTCCAAAGGCATAATTGTGAAAATTAGTCTCTAGAGGAACTTTTATCCCTTGTTCGTGAGCGCCACAACCATTTCCATGATACCCATGCTTAGAAAAAATACGAAAACCACGACCATAACAATCAGCCATTTCAGAAAGAGAAGGTGGTCTTTCATAAGACAAAGAATCAAACTCTTCATAATTAGAGGTGTGAGGAGAAGAAGTTTGAGAAGCGGCCACAAAATTATTGCTCATAGGTTCAAGTAAGACTGATTGATCTCTAGTTTCTTCCTTCTTTTTAACTTTAAGCTCTCTAGGAGGAACCCTATACTCACCTACGAAGGTGGGAGTGAAATCAAGAGATCCCTAATCGTCTTCTGTGAGAACCTTCTCAGGATCAAAAGCCTCTTCGTGTGTAGATTCAAGTTGAGAAGAATCTCCATCCAAAGAATTTTGATTATCAGAGGGTAAGGATTCATCCATAAGTATCTTGTTCAAAGAGTCATTACTAGAAGAGGAAGGCTTAGATGTTTGCAAACAAGCTTGAAAATTAGTATCACCTATCAAGGTATATGTCTTATTGTTATAAATGAATTTAACTTGTCTATGCAATGTAGAGGGGACAGCTTGCATACCGTGAATCCAAGGTCTCCCTAATAACAAGTTGTATGTTAGATTTCCTGACATAACATGGATAGGAGTAGGCAAAGTAACAGGTCCCACTGTGATGGGTAAGGTGATAATACCTAATGAAGACTTAGCCACATTATCAAAGCCTCGAATGGGACGAGAGTCAGGCTCAATAAGGGATGTATCCACATTCATCTTATGCAATAGATTGATGCTACACACATTAGGGCCAGAGCCATTATCTACCAGTGTTCGTCTTATAGCAGTGTCATTTATGATAACCACAATCATCAAGGGATCATATTGATGTTGAATTTCACTAGTAGGCAACTCATCTTGAGTAAACACAATTTGAGTTTTAGGATTCATCATAGAGTTAACCAAAGACACTATATTACTAGATGTATTAGGTGGAGGAACATTCAAATCTTTCAAGGCATCTTGTAACATTCCATGATGAGCGGAAGAAGTTTGGATCAAATCCCAAAGGGATATCTTAGCAGGGGTAGTTTTAAGTTGTTCTATGAGATCATATTCCTTACCAAGAACTTGTGAAATACGTGGAGCTTGGGGAAGAATAGGTTGGGAAGGAGGAAGTGAAGTTGGGATAACTGGAGGAGGATTAGGTTGCCTATTGTTTCTAGTATTATAAGTATGGGCAACCGCATGATAACTCTCTCTAGTCAATTGCTTAGCATACTCATAAGGGCTCTTAGAGGAATAACCTCCTTGCACAGTAATAGCAGGTTTCTTAGGAGTGCAAAAAGAATCATTAGCATAACCACCTTGAACCACTAAGATAGGCTTATTTAAAGGTTGAGAATTTTGAGAAGGACAAGCACCTTGGACAGTGAAGAGAGGTTTGTTAGGTGTTTCATTCACATGTATCAAATTGATTGAGGATGGTTTAGAGGAATGAACAAAAGTGTTGGAAGAATTATTGATAGTCTTCTCTTGCACTAAAATCTTATCACGGATCAAATCAATTTTAGGAGAGAGACAAGGGATAGGCATTGATGTTCTAGTAGGAAGAGTAATACTAGGAAAGGTCATATCATCCTTTATCATCATAGGGTCTACATGGGGAATAAACTCTCTAGGAGAAGGATCAACACTACTCTCTAAAGTCTCACTTTTGAGAGGGAGATCTTTGAAAGAAATGTTAACCATCTTGCTTTGAACTAGGGTTTCCTTATGAGTAGAACCAAGTTGAGGAGAGGGAGATGCTTTATTTTTAGAGGGAGAATAATTGAGATTCAAGGAAGGGGAGAAACTATCAAGGGAGTTTCCAATCTTGATTTCATCCCCTTTGGCTAGGGGTAGAGAATAATCTATACCTTCTTCTAATGGTTCATCCCAAATAGTGAGGTTGTTGAAAGGAATGTTTGAAGTATTGTCAATTTTGGGAGAGGAGATAACATTGTTTATTAATTCTGCATCCTTAGGAGGGAGAGAATCAATAGATGTGTTAAACTCATCCTCTTTCCTCAAAATATGTTCAATAGGGGAGAGAGAATTAAGGAAATTGCTTATTATTTCATCTTCTTTCTCTAAGGGATGCTTATGGGTAAGACCAACTTTAGGAGAAGGGTAAGCATTTACCATTAATTCATCATCTCTAGTGGGAATTTTGTTGGAAAAGGAAAGGCCATCACTAGGAAATGTAGGGATAATGTCATCTTCTTGCACAAAAGGATCCTCATGAAGGGAGTGTTTTTTAGGGGACACAAAGGCATCAAGGGCATCATTCAACAAAGCATGATCATATCTATTAAAAGGTTTATCTTTTGATTCAAAAGGAGATATCTCTTCATAGAGGGGATCATTGAAAACAACCATGTTACTAGATTTAGTGGAAGAGCTGATAGGAATGTACCCTTGAGAGGAATCATTCGACTTATCGTTCTCATCACAACGAAATGGAATAGTAACAATGTTTATGAGTTTTTGGTAAAATGAAGGTTTGGTATATTTAGGTTTCAAAAATTCATCTAAAGCTTCATCTAACTCATAATCATCACAAATATGAACATCTTGCAAATAAAAATCTGACATTTTGAAATTGCATAAAATTTAAACACACAATGCAAAGAAAAACACTTTTTTTTTTTTTTCTTTTTAATGAAAATGAAATGAAAACACACTAAATCTAGATCTAGATCTAACAAATGCAATGCAAGAGGAAGCAATGATAGATTCACGTCGGGTTCACCAAAATGTGTGGGAGAAAAAGTGACACTAAGCAAACATGCCCTAATCTCACTTTCAACCACACACTTGTGGAATACGAAAGAGCCTAGAGGTATCACACAATTGGATACTTCTTCTTGTGGAAGAGAGAGCCATGGGCTACCTATTAGGATTTCTATTCCTTTGTTGCAATTGAAAGATAAAATGATGCAAGTTCAATCCCTAACCCCAAAGTGCAAGTATGAACTAATAACAAGATTGCAGAATTGAACTTAAACAATGGAAAGCTGCAAACACAAGGACAAGACAAGAATGTAAATGCGTACCCGGAGTTAAAATCTGACTGAAAATGTTCGGGATGGGGGCGCAGGCGCCACTGTCCTGATTCTACCCCTGAAACTGCTCCAGAAACTGCTGTTTTGCACTCTGGAAAAGCTGTCAAAAATGCTGAAAATGCTATCTGTCAGGAGGACTAGGGCGCCCAGCGCCCCTGTCCCAGGGACCAGGGCGCCTAGCGCCCCTATCCTAGCAGGACTAGGGTGCCCCACGCCCCTGTCCTGGTCTTTTGCTCTGAGATTTGGTGTGAAGTTCGGTCTCCGTCTGCTTCTTCCGGATCTGTAACTTGCGGCGTCGTCCGAATTCCAAAACCTGCACTTATATCTGAAAAGGTGTGGTGGGCGGCTATATAGGGTTTTGCCTTAGTCAAACCCCTACTTCGGTGATTTCCACCTCCACGAATAGCCAAGTTGTATTGTAAAATGTATTGTGTGTGCAGACCTAGTGTGTGTGCAAGGTCCTTAAATGCAAGAAAGCAAACTAGAGCAACCTAGAAAGTAAACCCTAATTGCTTGTAAATGATAATGTAAATGCTCTAAATCAAGATGCAAAGTGATCTAAAGCATGAATAAAGGATATATTGAAGCTTATGCAAAGACATGAAAACAACATGAAATCATACCCAACCCTCAAGGGAGGAGTACAAGCCAATCTTCAGTTGGTAATCTCCTATTGTTCTTCAATGTCTTCCAAGCCCTAAATGGATGAATGAAATTGATAAATGCTTGATAGAAGGATGTTGAATGTTGTTGAAGTCCTCAAAGATCTACTCTTTTGCTGCATATGAGGTTCCTGAAAACAAAAATCGGATCCCTTCAAATGAAGAAAGAGAGCTCTTATGTATGAAACCCTAGGTCTTAATTTCAACTTTAGGCCGACCTAGAGATTGAATCTCCCGCCAATTTCTTGGGGTTAAGCTTTATTTTATGATTGGATCGCGCTCCTAAAATTTTGAGAAAAATGTCCAGGACCATGTTGCACTCCGGGCGCCATGGTCCCGACAACTTTTCACCAAATTTTCAGGGCCGTCGGATATGATGATTTTAGAGAGAATCCCGAAGTTACAGATGATTTCGAGATGTTTTGACCCCCGAAATCAAGCCCCCAAGTTAAAAATAGGACCTAATTAGGGTTTTTGATTAAATGATGTATAGGAGGAATAAAATGAAAAGGGCACACTTTAATGAAAGGGCCCAACTTTATGATGTGGGAGATGATAAAATAGAACCTTAGACCTAATTAATTTAATTAATTAAGTGCTAAAGGGGAAATGCAATTCAAAATACAAAATGCGCCAAGGCGGGTGCTAAACTAGGTGTGAAATTGTACCACCCTAGCAAGTGCGTACAATTTACGACGCTACAACATCATAGGAGAAATGTTAATGCGATGCAAAACCCTAAAACAAGGCAATGCACAGATGTTAAAGTATGACTCCGCAAGCGTTGACCATTTTTAGATGTCTACATTTTGCCCCTCTTTGAGACAATGTGATTCTAAGCATTGTTTCAAAGAACAATAATGAAAATTCCCCAGACAATAATAATGACATATGCATGCCCCCTCAAGGAATTGGCCGGAAACATCCAGAAAAGAGGCCAATTGATCGATAAGAATGATAGAAGACGATAGGTTCAAACAGGACTGACAATCAGAGATTAGATACATGAAGGACAAGCAATTGAAAGCGCAAAAGACCATGACCAACATGAGATGGAGAGAGTACACGTCCATCTATGCACTGACAAAGATCTATAAATGAGACAAAGAGAGTGAAAATTGCTCATTTGCACTAGCCAAAGAGGAGGATTTGTTGCTCTGGAAAAGGACACTTGCAGAGAGATGGCGAACATTCCAATGGCAGATCACCTTGGGGAATGTGTATGCACCTACAGATGACCGGATGACGCGGGAGCAGTGGTATGTATCTCAAAAACCCATATTGTCAATTTTATGAATTTTGATTGCTTGCGGGACATTGTGGGGCCCACAGGGAATGCAGAAACTGACTTTTGCGCCTGTGTGAGCACATCCTGCACTTGTGTGGGGTATCTTGCACTTGTGTAGGGTACACAGGTGTAGTTTGTTGCTACACAGGTGTAGGAGTTAGCACACATGCATAGTTGTGCTCTGGCAACCCTAATTTGGTCAAAAATGGCATGTGAATGATCCTAAAAAGGGGGGATAAGAATAGGATAGGTCAAAATAGATTAGAAACACCCTGATTTGGACATGAAACAAGGAAATGCAGACCATAGGAGAAAACCCTAAAACTGACAAAATGTGCCCCAATTGTGATGCAAAGTCGACAGTATCCTTTGATCACGCGGGAGAACCGACCTGACTGCTTCATGTTACAACATAGACTCAAAAGCATGGATAGAAATACATTAGTAGGACTTGGGATATACTATATCACATTCATGCCTGAGATTAGGGAAAACACAGGACTGCTTACCGCATTGGCAGAATGATGGCATTCGGAGACCTCCTCATTCCATCTGGCAACTGGAGAGGCGACTATGACACTAGAGGATGTATGGCATATCCTCCACATTCCAATTCATGGAGAGATGATAGAGTATGACCCAATGACAGGGAGAGATGCTTTGTGTAGATTATTTGAGTGCGACGCAGATGATCTAGATATCGTAGAGAGGGAGATTGGCTAGGAGACCATGGCATCAGAGTATGATCGGCGATATGTGGTGATAGTTGTGGTTATAGCATGCCTATTAGCAGGAGATAGACAAGGACATGGATTGCCTATTGGATGGGGAAGAGTGCTAGAGTGGATGGTGATAGAGGGTATGGTGTATGCATGGGGACCATGTGTACTGGCTATGCTATATTTTCAGTTGCATCAGATAGCATATCAGGGAGTTCAGACCTTGAGCTATGGAGTCACACTGTTACAGGTATGGGCATTTGAGCACATAGCCATATGTCGACCAATTGCAGAGAGACAGGTATTACCACACTGACCATATGTGTATAGTTATGGGGGAGCACTAAGATAGGGTCCTTTTGGATACATATTGTATTGGCGACATGAGCTAGACAGATTGAGAGAGTTCACATGGAGGCCATATCTTGATTGCCCTGGATGGTCAGATGATAGTGATGAGCTATCATATTGCAGATAGGAGAGGTACCTGATTGGGTGACCAGTGAATCGCCAAAGAGTGATTGAGATGTACTTGCCAGAGAGAGTCAGATGACAATTTGGAGAGAGACAGGATATACCTAGAGGGACTGCACACTTTGCTCGATCTCACAGAGAGACGAGTCAGTGGGGGAGGATGATTCAGCCACACATTGCATATGTTGACTTCACATAGCTACAATAGAGATAGTGGGATTGGAGATCTGATGTGGTGGATGTCGAGATGATAGAGGAGTATGAGAGATGGTTTGCACGATGATGGCTAGTGCCATTGACAGACCCTGACATTCCAGTACCTAGGAGACAGGAGGACTTTGCACTCGCTGGAGAGGAGGAGGGAGATGATGAGGATGAGGAGGATGAGGGTGGGGATGAGGATGAGGGGGATGATGAGGACAGAGATGATGAGAGGGATGACGATTATGAGCTAGACTCAGCCGATCAGGAGTTATTGTAGGATATACCCATGGAGCCAGAGACAGCTAGGATAGAGGAGATGGAGATGTGCAGGGCTACCATAGCGAGTCAGCATGATCATATTGTGACATTAGAGAGATAGACTGCCATCTTGAGGATAGAGCAGGATCAATTTAGAGCGGAGATAGCCTGACTTATAGTGGCTTGAGATACAGCAATAGCTCAGGCACAGCGAGAAGAACAGAGAGTCACTGAGTATATTGGGTCGATTAGGGATGCCAGTGCACGGGAGATGGCACAGATGTTGGTAGAGACCGGAGAGGAGATACTCCATTGGAGGACACTATATGAGAGTGCAGTTCCACCAGAGTAGAGAGCAGCGTCATATCGGGCATGATCGAGGACAGAGAGTAGGGAACGCTCTCGGAGGTCAGTGAGCAGCATGGGGGTGAGTGGACCTATGAGACCACCGCAGCTAGGACCTGGGACAGGAGGGACATCATCACTAAGACATGGCAGGGATGAGGAGGATAGAGGGAGCACCCAGTGACAGAGGCATGTACTCCTTATGACAAAGACATATGTAGTTTGACATTTTGTAGTCAGCCTGCGGGCCATACTCAGGACAGATAGTCCAATTTTGTACTCTGATATTATTGTGACAAATGATATGATATGCATCGATATGATGGGATGCAATGTGTTATGACTGATAGTTATTTTCCATGTATGGATGACTTATGCACTATTTATTGTGGAACATGTATGGATGTATTTTTATGTGTTTTTGATGCATTGATAATATGAAATGGATAAAATACTTGATATGATGTTTGATGTAATGCAAATGTACTAACCAAATGGATGCAGGAGGCAGCATATGTTTTTGGAGATCGGAGCACTAGATCGGACTGATTGCCCAAACTAACGGAAGAAATGTTAGTAAGAAGAAATGAGATAGAGGACAGTTAGAGGTGAAGAAAAACTTTCTTTCACTAATGCACTTTGTAGGTGAGAACCTTTATTTTAATGTAGCAAAATGGATGCGTAGCATCATGGCATTGAAGGCCAAAGCTGAAATGCAACCCTTTTCGCAAAAGATAGACACATCGTAGACAAACAGCAATCACAACAAAAAAGAAAGGGACCATGAACCATCCCGGTCACTCTAAATCACTCAGTGACATCATCGAGCAACATAGGAACATGATAAAAAATAAATCAATAAATGATAAGACTCGCTAATTCCAACAAGTCAAACAAACATCTTGATCTGCATTGTCAAAAGTTGAAAGTATTGATAGGACGATCATGTTGTCTGGTTTTAGGACATGCGGTACCCCGTCTAAGACAGGACACAGTCTGGTTTCGAGTATACCACACCCCGTATAAGACCCATGATAATGTGACAAGGACAAATCATATTGATGCTGACGTTGGAGTGATATGACAATTGTGATCAGGTTGAATGTCTGGTTTTGATTGAAAAAGTTCATCTGTTTATGCATGATTTCATTAAAGCACAGTGTGTGATTGCGTGTTGTTGGATGTATACTCAGTGATCTATCTTATGCACCAAGAGGATATATTTTGTTATGCTTTTTGAATTTTTACAATTTTTTTTGTTCGTTTTTTCAGGACTTTATTCGATTTGTATGAGTTTTTTTCAGGATATTTTTTTATTTTTAGGGATTTTTTCAGGACATTATATGATTTTTAGGGATTTTTTTTCAGGACATTTTTCATTTTTTTTTAGGATTTTATTTGATTTTTTTGGATTTTTTTCAAAACATTTTTCAATTTTTATGATTTTTTCAAGACATTTTTCAATTTTTTTGATTATTTCAGGACATTATTTGATTTTTATGATTTTGCCCCCAGTGTCTAGCAAGGCAAGGAATATGACAGGTGGATAAACAATCTTGCTGAAATGTTGGTGGATAGAGGGAAGACAAAGGCCTTTTATTATGGAGACAATGCGGATGCAATTTTCAAGGGCTATTGTGTGATGGGACAAGAGACTGGATATGACAATGTAAAGTAGTGACATGGTATGAGGGACATGTCAAGAGGTTTTTGAAACCATGTTTAAATTTTGCGTCCTTATGTCAGACCAAGATCAAGGAATGAAAGAGCGTATGGATAGTGATAAGATATGGATAGGATAAGCAAGACCAAGAATGGATAAGGGACATGGACTGAAGGTTGGGGTAGGCTAAGGGATAGTGGCAGAAAGTTGCAATAAGACAAGGAATATGGATGAAAGGTTGTAATAAGCAAATGGATAAATAACCAAAAGGTATGATGGACTAAAAGCTGCAAACAAGATGCATGATTCTCATGAAGATCCTCAGCCTTGTCAAGATCAAAGGTGGAAAGAGGAAATGGACATGAGGGACAATAGGATATGAAGGGTAATGACAGGGGTTCGATAGGATAATGAAACAATGAAGGAGGAAACCTGCCCCCAAGTGTGGTGTGCAAGAAGTTCATAGATTACGCATGATGCTTGTTTGCCAAGTTTTCATCACGATACTTGCCCAAGGTGCCTATATGCCAGGTTTTCACCAGTGGACGAATTATTTTTGCCTTACTTTTTTTTTTCTTTTTTTTTTACTTTATTTTTTGTATTTTGACTTTTTCAATAGAAGATGGACACATGATAGAGGATGGAAGAAGGACTCAAGCGTCTTTTTTTTTTTTGGATAGTAGCCTTGAAAAAAAATTAAAAAATGGACCATGACCTTTAAAAGTATGCTCAAAGACGTTGGTCGGATAAGGACATGGAAAAAGAGATGAAACTAGGGCAAGGATTTATGCAAAGGATTGGATCAAAGAGATCGAGTGGATAGGGTATTGGAATAATTGGGCTTCAGTGGACATAAATGTTGGCAAGATCTACATTGGCACACACCTTGAGGGGTGATGGACTGATGGAGGAAAAATGTATTTCAGATTATGAGATTTGGATGGAGGAATAGCTTGGGATTTTGGGACATAAGGGCCCAAAATGGATGAAGAAGGTGATGAAGGAATAGACTTGGAAGGTTTGGATGGAGGAATAGCAATTGTAGATGCCAATTTTGATGTTTCTTTAGGCTTTTGTGCTTCAAGGAGCCGCTTAGGGATCCACATGGTTTTTGATTTTTCATGCTTTTGTGGTTCCTTGGAGTGCATTGCCAACACAAGGGATTTAGGAACCCATATATATTTTGACTTTTCTCTATTTTTCTTAGTGGGCCTTTGTGGCCTTTTGGATATTTATTTTTCTTTATAGATCATATTGTTCTTTGTTTTGACATGTTGATTATATTGGACATGTTGATCCTTGAATACATGTGGATTGCCAGACTTATGACTTTTATACTTGGCATCCAAATTGCTTGGAGGGGGAAAGGAATGTATGGATGAATATGAATGAAATGGAGTTGTTTTGGATGACTGAAATTTACTCAAGGATGTGTGCCTTTGCTGACCTTGCATAGAGTACGAAGGGATATAAGGACCTAAAATGGATGGAAGGGATGATGGGGAAGGGATATGTTTGGATTTTGAAGGGATGTTGGATTTAGTATGGGTACCCACGTCTTGAGGAATTTCACTGAGGCCATGACCCTTAATATTTTCTTTAACATGAAGGGATTATTTCTTATGAAGATCTACTCCTTTGCCTTTATGAATATCTTGACTTGTAGGATACTCTTTTCTTTGGGAAGAAGACGCAAGTCCATTATGAGGTGGATATGATATGAGAGAAATAATGAGATCTTGAAGTGGATCGGATTGCACCAAAGTGGAAGAACCCATTATGCATGTCGAGGGTTCATGAACATCTTGCACTGACATGTTAGAATCATGAGGGGGATTAGGATCATGAGGGCGATTAGGATTGTGTTGTGGACATGGTTCAATGATAGGCTCTTCAAGAGATGGAATGGGAGGAATAATGGGATCATCACAAGAAATACAATCTTGGAGTGTATTTGGAGCATTAAGACAAGGAGATGGAGGAACAAAAGGATCTTGTGGAGGATTTGAAGGAATAATTTGATCTTGACAAGGAGGAAGATCATTGGAATCCTCTTTAAAGGTGCTTTGCTCTTGACTTTTAATGGGATCATCAGAAAGGATGGAAGGGATATCTTGATCTTTCTTAGGAAGTGGAATGCCAATGGGATTTGAAAGGACATTTTGTTCATGAAATGGAAGGGGATCATTTGGGATTGGATGGACTAGGATATCTTGAGCTTGCTTGGGGAATGGAGTGTCAATAGGACTTTGGATAGGATGGACAAGAATAGGGGAATCGTCATGAGTGTCTGGGAAGATGGGGTCCTGGTCAACAATTGGATGGGATGATAATGTTTCAAGATCTTGATCTTCATCTATTTTAAGAAATGTTTCTTCATGCTCTAAATTATCCTCTTGACATGGGGTTGGACTTTGGATATGCACAAGGGATTCTGACAAGGAATCAATGTTTTGGCATGAAGGAAATGCACTTTGAACATTTGTGATGGATTCTGGCAAGGAATCAATGCTTGAACATGAGGAAGAGGGACTTTGAATGGGGTCCTCTAAAACAGGTAATGGCAATAAAGTGCATGGTGGCATTGGGTCTTGTATTTCTGAAACATGACAAGGATGTGCATCATGAATTGGATTATCTTGGCAATCAATTATGGATAGCCCTTGGGTAATTTCATCCTTGGGTGTATTGTTTGATGAGGACAATATGGAAGGTTCTTGTGAAACTTCTAAAGGTGTAGGGATAGATGCCACTGGAGAGTCAATTTGCTTGCGAGGGGATGAGGCATTGCTAGACATAAGTGTATTATTTTGATCTTCCTCAAAGAACTCACTTGGTAATTTCCTTAAGATCATTGCAATAAAGCCACCTTTCTTTCAAGGTTTTGATATAGTTGTATCTGGAATTTGAACTTGTTTGGCAAGGAGTTGGTTCGGATCTAATGTCTTTTGATATTGGAATTGGTTCAATTGTTCTGACATGTTTGAAAATTGGGTTGGTGTGTGCTGCAACCTTTGTTTTTGAATGTTTGGTTGTGGTTGTTGACATTGATATTCCACCATTGGTTGAACCATTTGTTGACATTGTATAGTTGGTTGGACATATTGTTGAAATTGGAAAATTGGTTGTGTTGGTTGTATATGTTGGACAATTGGTTGAACCATTGGTTGTATTGGCTGAAAATCTGATTGATAGTAAACACCTTCTTGTTCTTGTTGTGGAGGCACATAATGTTGAAATTGATGTTGTCTCCTTTCTTGAAATCGTTTCATCATCTCTATTTGTGAGAGGAGAGCTGGTATGTCTAATAATTCAAGAAGAGATCTTACATCAATTGGCTCAATCTTTGGATTTTGACCTGGAAATTTTTGAAACATTTTGGACATTTGTGATCTATTCTTCTCAATGTTTTTCACTCTTTGTTCCAATATCTCCTCTTCTTGAGCTAGTTTCTCCTCTAGTTTTTGTATTTGGACATTTACATCATCATGATAAGTTTGATCCAAGTTTTGAGACATGTAGAGATTGGATTGACATGATTGATTGCTCAATTGATGACATGGCTTCGTAAGAAGGTTGAGACCTCATTTCAACAAACATGTCACTATGCAAATGCAATATTTTTGGAATTTTTTTTTTTCAAGGATGATGTATGATATGAAACTAAATGCAAACTAAACAGATGGAAATGCAATCTATGGCAAGAATGCAACCTATGTTTTTGTTCTTTTTTCAAGATTTTGACAAACTTATGAATGCAATTCTAAAAAAGAGACCCTTAGGAAATTGAAATGATGTCTAGACCTCAAAGAACAAAAGGACCAAGTGACAAAAGGAAAAAATGACAATGTCTCCCCTATATGCTTGGATACTAAGCTAGGTTTGACCAAATGACATTGATGACAAAAGGAGAAAAGGTTTGATAAGGTCTAGACCTCCTAACAATGACTTAGGGTTTATCAAAGATTTGGATTACTCAAGTATGACAAAACCTAGTTTTGACACTATATGCTAAGGGACAATTACCATGCAAGTGACCCTAATATGATATGATAATGACCTAAGCTTAATGAAGGGACCTAGGGTATACAAATGTGACCTAATGTTATGAGGACAAGGATGCAAATGCAAATGTATGACAATGTCAACCTAAGGTTGAATTATGAAATGGTATTACTCTAATGCAAGAGGACACATGCAAATGGATGACCCTTATTGATATGCAAAGGAGTATGACCTAGGTGAACCTTAACCTTGGTAATTGACAATAAATTTGCAAAATGTAAACCTAGGATGAACCTAAATCTAAGTGACATGAATGTTGAGACAAGATTTTGAAAAATGTTTGACAACCATGTTTGAAGGTGTTTTGAACTTTGTTGGATGAAATGTTCCTAGGTTTAACCTTGTTTTGAATCAATTTGCCTTGTTTTTTGAAATGAGACACAACTCAACTTTTGACAAGCAAAGAAGACAAGATATTTCAACTTAGACTCAAGACAATCATGCTCATTCACACATTTCTTATGGTAGGCAAGGACATTAGGTACTTGAGAGGTAGACTCGTTATGAGATTCAAGGAGAATACATAGATGCTTGACCCCACGGGCTCCCCTCCACGACACTCACTTCTGAGGGTAGCCAAGCATCACTCCCCATGGAAATCTCCCCATGGAAAACTTAGTATCTCTTCCAAGTATCCGAACTTGTCCTTCTCAAGCAACTAGAAGGATTTTTGGCCTCTAAATACAAGGTGTTTAGTAAGGATTTCTGTTAAGCGTTACTCCTTGATGTCACACAAGCATGATTGAGACATTAAGCCCATCAAGATACCAAACAAATGTAGTCACGCAAGCATGATTTAGACTGTGAGGTCCTACTTAGATGTTGATATGAGAAAGAGTTCAAGGGTCATCACTTCCCAAGTAACTGCAATTCCCACGTAACCCTTCCTTCAACGCTTTCGCCCATCAGGTATTTGTTTATAGTGAGTTAGGATGCCAAGGTATTCTAGCCATACTCACTTTGGGTCATTCCCTTCTCACAATTATCACTTGCTTGCAAAAGCAAATGGTTGGGAAGGTAGGCCCTCTAAAGGTGACACACAATCAAAAACATGAGCATGGTATTGAAGATCTGGATTTCTGATCACCCTAAGAAGGATGAGAGCATACTCTCCTACTCCATTGTCAAACTCAAAAATCAAAGAAAACATATGTTCATTCCATCCTAGTCAGAAATCATACTAGGTGCCTAAATATTAATTACAAACACAAAGTTTAGTTGTAGTCTAAGGCAACCTACAAAACCACCAAGTTAGAAGTTTGATATGCTTGATCTTTGACTATCGAACCTGCATAAAATTTGTTAGTAGTTTCATCTTTGTCTTTGCCATGCATAATTCCAAGGTGCTGCACAAAGAATCAGTACCATAAAACCAAAAAGCAGAAATAGAATGCAAAACAAACCATTTTGCAAGTAAAAACACTGCTTTTTTTACCTCTATTTTTGGACTTACACAGGCGTAGAATGCTTGACACAGGCGCAGAATGATGTAACACAGGCGTAGAATGATGCAACACAGGTGTAGATCCCTTTGACATAGGCGCAGAATGCTAGACAAAGGCACAGATTGCTCCTACATAGGCACAGAAGTGCCCAGAAAGGCCTGCATTACCCTGTTTCTTGGGTTTTTCACCTGCAAATCATCTCAAAAGCACTCAAAAGCATGGTTAGGGGGTTAGTTCACATCGGGTTCACCAATTAATGTAGATAGGAAATGTGGAAATCATCAAAGCAACATATCAATATTAGCCTAGTTCAATCATGAAAAACTCAATTGCAATGATAACAATCCTAATTACACTCAATAAAGACATGAAAACAAGACATCAATTCAAACGCAAACCATTGAAAACTTGAATATCTCCTTCATGTGGCTCCATTGTCCTTCTTTCTCCTTCAAATAGCTTTGTTTGTGGATCTCACCTACTAGTGCATGAGCATGATGTGAAAGCAAGTAGACAAGACGATAGCGCAAGAATACTAGAAGCATGATTGATTCGACCAGGGATCAGGGACCTTGATTGAAGAAATTCATCCAATTTATAGACAAATTGGAGAAAAGACAAAATTAGCATGAATTTGATTTGAATGGAAATTTCAAATCAAGAATGACAAACATGACAAATTATGACAAATTTGCACTTTCTATGCAAGATTGATTGATTGTCAATTATGACAAATTACTATGTCAAAATTGATTGATTGTCAATT
Organism: Cryptomeria japonica; assembly: GCF_030272615.1. Taxonomy (NCBI): domain Eukaryota; kingdom Viridiplantae; phylum Streptophyta; class Pinopsida; order Cupressales; family Cupressaceae; genus Cryptomeria; species Cryptomeria japonica. The sequence goes on from NC_081407.1 coordinate 532,020,428, forward strand.
ATGACAAATTATGACAAATTTGCTATGTCATTCCCATGAAATTAGGAGAAATATAGGAGAAAATTGAAATTAGATGAATTAGAAATTAGGAAATTAGAAATGAGGAAATTAGGAATTAGGAAAATTAGAAAATTAGGAAATTAGGAATTAAGTGAATTAATTAACAATTTTTCATTTATTAATTAATTCACAAAGAGGGAGAAATTAGTTAGCCAATTAAATGAACATTTAATTGTGACAAGAAGACTTAGGATAAATAAATAAATAATTTAACCTAGAGCGAGAAATGACAAACAAGGTTAAATGAATAAATCATGAAACCCTAGAAGATGAATTAGAAATGCAAGGATGACAATTAGGTCTTGATTGAAGGATCGATTTGATCATGATTCGGAATAACAAAGGACCAATACTGATAAATGATTTGATTGATAAATGCACCAATTGATGAGGAACAATGACTAATTGATCCAAATTGACATGATTGAGAAGGACGACGATCGATGACAAATCGATCGCAAAATGACAAAATTGACAAGAAGACAAAGATCGATGACAAATCATGACTGAAAATTGCTATCGACAAGACCTAATTCGAAAGTGAGACAAATGAAGAATGTGGAAGAAGGACTCGATTCTCACAAATGATAAAGACCAAGTACGCATCATAGGAGAAATGTTAATGCGATGCAAAAACCCTAAAACAAGGCAATGCGCAGATGTTAAAGTATGACTCTGCAAGCGTTGACCATTTTTAGATGTCTACAGAACTTTTGTTGTCTGTCGATGATCCTTTACTTCTACAGAATTTTGCAATGTGCCCAATCTTATTACATGCCTAACAAGTCACATTATTATTTTGAATATCTTTCCCATAACCTATGCTAGTTTGTGTTTTACATTGATTAGATAGGTGTCCAAATCTTCCACAAACATAACATCTCACATTCATTCTGCAATTTTCAGAGTTGTGACCAACTTTGTTGCATTTTGAACATTGACCGGTGGGTGTGTTGATATTCTAATAATTTATAGATCTAAATTCATTTTCTCTATGACCATACTTATTATAGTTAAAGCATTTTCCATTGAATTTATAAGCATTAGGTTGCCTTACCGGTTTGCTATGATCCTGAGTGTTTGTAGTACCAGAGCTTTCACCAACTTCAAAGCCAATTCCAGAAGTGTCACCTTCAAGTTTTCGATTCTTCAGTAAGTTACCAAGTTCCTCTAAGCTTTTCTTGAATTTATCTTTATGTTGATTTGTAGTATCTAGTTCTCTTTCTAAGACTTCTTTCTGCCTCATCAGTTCATTGGAGTCATTCTGAGTGTGCATCAGGTCTGTCTTCAACAAATCATTTTCATAACTGAGTCTTGTGTTTTCATTTGCTGCATCACTTAGTCTTCTGGTCAAATCTTCTTCATTCTTCTTTCTATCCTCAATTTCTTTACAAAATCTCATAGTCATATCCTGCATCTCATTCTTTGTTGTCATGTTCTCTTGTTTCAGCTTGTTTATCATATCATTAAGATTTTCTTTTTCATCATTCTCATTTTGCATCTTTTCACAAAGTTCTCTTCTCTTGTTTCTTGAAATAGTAAGATTTTCTTGAAGTTCTTGAATAATATCCTGGGCTACCTTTAGATCATCTTCTAGTTTGATATTTTTCAATTTCTTTGCATCATAGTCTGAGAGAGATGCTTCTAGTTGCTTCATCATATTTTCCATCTCTACCGGTGTCAAGATCTTCCTCAAGTTGTTAGGCTTCTGTAAATAGAGGACCAAGCTCTGATACCAATGGTTAGGATTCCCACAGATATTGAGAGGGGGGGTGAATTAGTATCTAACCGGTGAATTGAATTTCTTAACTTAAAACATGTAGAACATATTATAACAGTGTACCGATATGCAAGAAATAATGCAATAAACAGAATTGAAAGCAACCACATGAAAAAAACACCATAACACAATGTTTTAACAAGGAAACCCAGTGTGGGAAAAACCTCGGTGGGATTTGTGACCCACAATATTCACTTACTAGCCAATAAGAGAATATTACTACTACAAGAGGGGCCTGCACATGCAGGAAGGCCAACTGCCTAGAGCTCACTGCTCAATGGGAAGTCTCACTAACTTACAATGATGGATTATATAAATCCAATATCTTGTACTACTTCATAATAGCATCTATAATGCCAGATCTAGTACCGGTTGCTACTCTGCTTCTTACATAAACCCTTAACCTATAATTCACATAATAGGTCTACCTTATTTCAACTAAATATATTCCTTTCACTTGCTTACAAATGTTCTATAATGATCTCTCATAAATAAGAGTCATTTTACAATGATGCCAAGTCGGCTTACAAATATTTTACAATAATAAACAAAATATAATATAACAAAAATCCTGTTGGCCTCTGTGCCGGTATGATTCCTTTGTCTACTGGTGTCGGTGGTCTGAGTGCTGGTGTAGAGTCTGATCTTGCTAGTGCCGGTGTAATGCCTTTCTGGTGCCATAGGATTGCAAGGTTGCCATCAATGACAAAACCTTCAATCACCTACAATGTCTCATTGGAATGTGCATATGCCAACATGTATATGTATGCACATACATAATGGATATATGATTTCATACATATATCTATGTACATGCATATATATCCAAATACATTTTTTGAAGTACTATAAAGATACAAATTTGGATATGCATGCATGTGTGTAAATATGTTTGAGTATTTATATGTACATATGTGTGTACATACATATGGATGCATATACATGTGTAAATATTTATGTATATCTATGCATATACATAATTGTATGAACAAAATACATGGTATGATGAATCATGCACCCACCTTCCAAAAAAACAAAATTCAAGGACCTTTGACTACACTATCTGATTAGTATATTAGATTGGATCAATTCATAATTTGGTCTCAAATTACATCATAATTCCAAGAATGATATGAACAAAATACATGGTATGATGAATCGTGTACCCACCTTCCAAAAAAATTAAATTCAAGGACCTTTGACTACACTATCTGATTAGTATATTAGATTGGATCAATTCATAATCTAGTCTCAAATTACATCATAATTCCAAGGATGATATAAAAAATTACATGGTATGATGAATCATTACCCACCTTCCAAAAAAACAAATTTCAAGGACCTGGGACCTTTGACTATGCTCTTAGATTAGCTTTCATGTGAACTTCAAGGACCCACCTTCAAAAAAACAAATTTAAAAAAAATAAAAAAATTTAGGGAACTTTGACTACACCATAAAATTATCTTTCATATGAACTTTGAATACACCATCCTTGGGGGAAGCATGGAGAAATGATTATCATTAGCCATAGCTACAATGTTAGAATTTGATCCTCCATTTGCTTGCTCCTTGGAAGGTATTAATAGTGACAATTGCTATAACAACTATTGGACCCCGTTCAACTACTGGCCCCTCTCCCCTAAGACAATAAGGAATTTTTTTTGCTAAAATAAAACTTTAATTATTTTAATGATTTAATTATTTAATTGTCTCGAATCAAGACAATAAGAAAAAAACCTAAAATAAAACTTTTTCTTGTCCTCCCACTCAACTCCTCATCTTCCTGCTTTTTCTCTGCAACCACATCATATTTAACGTGCAGTTTTCAATAGCCAGAAAGATTATGGTACTCCATCCAAGGGCTAATGAGTAGAAAGAGTTGAAATGGGAGAGGCCAATTTGTGAAGGAAGGGACAATCATGATGCAAGACTCAAACAGGTATTACTTTTGCCCTAATTTTTCTGGATATATTCAAATTCCCCATTCGATTGAATGTCTCTCTTTCGTTTATTCTCCTTATTCAATCTTCTTCTACTTGTTTCAAATAGAACATTTTCCTATTTGATGTAGGTGGAGCCATGCAAATAAAATATGGCAAGAATAAAAAGGATTTATTGTGTTTATGTGTTGTGTTGCAAAAGATTTAGAACATATGGCAAGATTGTGTTTCATTTTCTTGCCCATGTTAGTTTTTTTCTTCTGCAAACTATGCCTATTGCTTCTCATCGGTAACATTGAAGCATAGGTGAGTCTCTATTTCTTTCTAGTTTGTTCTGGTTTAGCACATGCCCAATTTTGTTAGTCTTAGGTATTTTCTTAATTAACTCAGTAACAACATTATTTTTTAACCCTTCTCATGGCTTTGCTATTCACTTCCCAATCTTCCTGCATCTTTCTTTCCCTTTATGTATGGAGATAGTTTGTTAGGCTTATAATATTGTTTTTGAGATATAGGTTGAGGCTAGCAATGGAGGGGGAACCTGGCCTAAGCCATTTGTGGAGGCATTGGCTCAAAAAGTAGTGTTGGCAGTGGATTGTTGGCTACTTGACTTATGCACCTTCCACTGTTACTCTGTTTCAAGTTCGTATTCTTTCTCTTTGATTTATATTTTATTGGAGATGATAGACATCACAAGGGTTAAGCCATGCTTTCCTTTATTACATAGAATAAAGTGAATTAGAAATGTTTTTTTATGAAAGTACATGTCCATTTAAATTTTTTTTGAAAACCTAACTTAGAGGAAAATTTTCAGTTATAAATATTGAAAAATTAACTAAATCTACGACCATGTAATCTAGTGGCATGATTTTTGGCTGATGAGTTTATATGTGGCAACAAATTTTTTAAATTTCAAGTGCAGACGCATTCCCATTTCTAATGAAATAGACTCATTTTCACTGTTACAGACATCAAGCTCCATGAGTCACCAAAATTGCAAGTAGTCCTCTACTTGTATGTACAGTTGTTCTTGTTAAGTTTTTCTTGCAATTGTTATTGTTGTTCAATCACACACTAGTTTGGTTGCTTTGATGAAAATGAATATCTTTCCCTATTGGCAGAAAGCAACTCTATGATTGTAATTCCTTGATGGCCCATAAATACAATATTTAAGCACATGAATAAAGTGTTTTGAAATGTTGTTGCTATGGTGAATAGACTATTGAATTGTTGATTGAGTTCTCTTGAATGAATTAATTCAAATTTTTGTGATTGTGTATATTGTTATCCCATAAATTTGTGTTGTGGCTGCTAATTTTAGGTAATTTGATAAAATTCTTTGACATAAACTGCATCACCAAACCATTGCATAAGTGTGCTTTCAATAACTTAGCCACTTTCACAATCTCCCTTCTTCACTGAAACACGTCATTATTTCATTTTAGAACAATTACAACTTTGATCAACCTACACACAACTCTAGTTGAAAAATAAGACTATGACTCAATTACCTTGTAAACTGAAAGGGAAGATCACAAATTGAATTGGGTTTACACACATTGATTATCAATCATGACAACAGATGGGAAAAATTAAAGTATGAACCCTGAGTTTCATAGGGTGAAACACACTTGTCTACTGCTATGTGGTCAAAATGATATCAAATTACATTTGCAAGAATTTCAAATTATGTTTTCTTGATTTTCTTGCAAATCATACCAATAATAGATGTTCCTCTTATTCATATATGCCAACACACTTATATTGTCAAATTAGGAGGCATGAACGTCTAGATCACATGTTCTCATTCAATGAAGATAATTGACCCTTTTAATTTTTGCTTCTTTACTTTGTAATAGTTACAAATGAATGCTTTTAAAAGCATAAGAAGTCGATTCACAAGTACTAGAAACCTTTCATAAAAGAAGCATTTATTAATAGGTCAAAAATGCATCTATATTTCATGTTATAAATATTTCAAACATTTTGAATGATTTCAAAATTATATGCATTGAATATTAGATAAAAATGGTTTACAATATGGGAAATTAGAATAGACACAAACATATTTATTAGTAAACAATGGAACTTATTCATTACATCATGTATTCATGAACTTTTTTAAATTATTTTTTCCTATCTGTGTGCAAACTATATCATTGGTCAATTCTCTTATTGACATGTTGCATCATATTGGCAGCATCAAACTAGAAAGCACAGACAACACAATTTCATCTATTGAAGATAGACAACTTGATTTTTGATCAATTCTTAGCTTAGAATTCTTTAAGGAATGTTGTTAAGAATCATCTATATTTGATGCACAAAGTATTGGAAATATTTTCATAAATAAGCATTTGCTAGTTAGTCTATTTATTGCAGATCCTTTATCATTCTTGATGGGCTTGTTGAAAGTGAAAAATCTGGTGTTTCTTTAAATAGGTAAGGTTTTCCTACCATTTTATAATAGTTAAAAGAAAAGAAAAGAAAATTTTCTGTAAAAATAAAGCATGACAACTTTTGTCACCTCTCTGTGTGTGCATGACATTTCCTTCTGCTATCAAGTCACTTGGTTCTGATTTGAAATTCTCTCTTAAACTTCCCCCTTATAAATTTAAATTTTCTGTTTAAATTTAGACAGTCATTTAATTGGAACGAATAAGATCTAGCAAAGTGTAAATATTATACACAGTGTTTTTTTCAAAATGTCATTTCATAGTATTGGTAAATAGTATTCAAGAAATCAATCAAAGATAATTAACAAGCATTTATTATCTACATGAAGGTATATGGCTCTGTGCTCCTCTTGGATGTCTGTTTAAGCAAAAATAGAATGGTTATTGGTGTATTAGGTATGCAAGAACCAACTCACACTTACTGTACTAATAGTAGTTGTCTCTCATCACCTAGAATAAAAAGCTAGTGGTCATAGGATCCTTGCCACAATAAATCTATAAGGAACTACCCCTTACAATATTTTACTCAAATTTTGAGATGAATATATTTAGTTCTAATTTTTACTAGAGTTAGTTATGTTGTTTACATCTTGTTTCAGATTTGCATCTTGTTTACATCTATTTTACATCTTTTTTGAGCTATCATGCCTTCGAAAACTAGAGATAGTTGACTTCTTTATTTAGTCTTCATCTTCAAAATCTACATGTAAAGTCTCTTGATGATGAATTTAGAGAAAATGCATGCAAAAAGTCATGCAAAATTGCTTCGAATTGACTATTTGTGGGCCAAAAAAGCTCCTTGATTCATGGTGTATGCATGTCGAAGCTTTAACTAATATAGAATTGCTATATTTCCTCATAAATCCCTCTTTTTATCTTTATTTTGCATGAACTTTCTTCCTTTGAACGAATTTGAGAGGATATCATGCAAAACAAGACTCAAATTTAGTGCAAACTAGAAGTTGAATGCTGGAAAACTTTCCTTGACCCATGCACTACCTATGTAGAGTCTTCAATTGTATATGAACTACTGCAAACTACCTCAAATCCCCTCTTTTTTGGGTCACAACTACTCATGAATTAAAATTCCACCTACTACCTTTTTAACTCATCCTTGAATGTATTGCATGGTATAAGGGATAAGTTTTTTGAAGTCCAATGTCAACCAAGTCTTTATTAGGTGTAGGAAAATTAATTATTAGATATTCATATTTATTTTTGCTTTCCCATAAGTTCACTGCATTGAAAACTAAAGCACACAAGTCCTTATTACTGAATATGATCTAGAGCTTACTATTATTGATGACAATATCTTGCTAATTACACGCCCTTCATAATTTTTCATACATCCATATATAGATGTTGCTACAAATGATAGTGATATGTGCTTCTTTAATCTGAAAATGATTTCCTTTGATGCTCCTTGATATTGTCTCTTCTTTTTTTAAACATCTAAAAATGATTCTTACCATCTCTTTTCTTCATAAAAATCTGAAAATGACTTATTTTCTTCATAAAAATATGAAAATGACATTCTTTTCCTTTTGTAATATTCATCTTCTTCGTTTTTCCTCTAAACTATGGCTTTCTACATTCTCATACTTTAAGCTCCAAAATGCTTCAAACTTTGTGAATTGCTGCCATCAAGTTTAGGACTGTTACAAATGGCTTTTGAAATCTAAAAATCATTTATTTTTATGTTGCGCTTAAATATGAAAATCATTGTTCTTAAGAGGCTTTCAAATCTGAAAATTACTGTCATTAGGGGCTGCTCCCAAATTTGAAAATGTTTCTCTATGCATGATTAATTGGTACTATATTTAAAAGGATGGACTATCAACTAAATACCATCATTGTTTTGAGAAAATAACTATAAAATTTGTACTAAGTATCTTTGATAGTGATCTAAAGGTCTGACGAAATAAGATTTTCTCAATCTTTCTTTTGGTTTTCATAAGAATTTGTTTTTGTAGATGAGCTAATGTTTGTATTTGATTAAATTCTATGTAGGGGGATCTCTGCTTGTAGGAGTGACATGACTATTTTTGGGAAAGTCCCAAAGGGCCCAAACCATTAAATCTACCAAGTTAGAGGTATTTCATACTTAGTATTCTGTGTCATATTATATAGGTTGGAAAATTGTGGACTATATGTTAAGTACAGGTGCCAATTGTAAAGCTCTAAGTCAATAGATAATAAGATGAGAGGGGGGGGTGAATCATACAAACTTAATTCTTAAGAGATTCAACAGATTCAACCTCAGTAGCATATACTACTGAAAACTATAAAATATTTAAACTCATGAACATATAACATCACAACACATATAACACTAGATTTAACGTGGAAACCCAAATAGGGAAAAACCACTATGGGATTTCGGACCCACTAAGAAATATACTCTTCTAGAGTATGCTCGGTTAAAAGCAAATCCTGTTAAAGATTACAAACACATTGCTAGATGTGACCCGGTTAAGGGATTTCCCTCAGATCTGTTAGGATCTTGCACTTTTTAGAAGTGACCTTGTCAAAGGATTTCAAACACTCATTTAGAATGTTACCTTGCTAGAGGATTTACAAATAAGACTGTTAAGTCCACTTGGTTAAGAGATTTTCTGTCACTTACAACATAAACAACAATAATAAAATATATCTGCAACTTCACATGTGAAATGCTAAAGCAGATCCTATTTGCTCAAAACAATCTTGTCATAAGACTTATCTTGTCCCTTGTAGGGCTTCCTGGGCTCCTCAATCTATTCTTCAATCATATCTCCAAGCTTCTGTGCTTGGTAAACATTACTGTAGCACGAATGTGCTTACATTTTCCTGCCTTCATTGTTCATCAATAATTCCTTATTTATAAACAATTCTAACCACTTAATCTCCTTGATCACATTTCCCATGATCAATCTTAGCCATCAGATCTTCAAACTTGACTAGGTTCAATGCATCCTTCGATCTAAAAATGTTTTACCTTGCCTTGGGACTTGTATTCCTTTCTTGGAACTTGCATAAGGTTATTACGGTTCAATCTGAGCTGTAGATCTTCCTATCAATCTTCCATTGCCATAGATCCTTAACAAACTTCATGCATGGCATACCAATCATTTAATCAACTCCAGCTCATCATTGTCCTTCATTAAATAATGCTTGTATTCATCCAATGCGATCTGTTATAACTCGGTTGTTACTCGGTTAACACTGAACTTCACTCGGTAGACATTCTGCCTTCTTTAACCAATATTGATAACCTTAGGGTTTACCAACTACGTTCTTTGCTCGGTGACATAGTACAGTATTAAACATCATATTTAGGATATCAAAACAATCAAAACAACATGATCTCATCATTGTCTAACTCAGTAATAGTTGCCCATTGAGTAACTCATTTCTCCCCTTTATTATCACATTCTTTCTGTGTCACTTTACCGACTTCTTAATTTTCATCAAAACATACTTCTTAAGATATGGCAACATCATACTGAATCAGAAAATCAATTTCTTGATATCAATGACAAAATAATATTATTAAGATAGTAATCATCCTTCTTCAGTTATATCAATAATCTGCAACAACCTTTTCAATATCCTTATTGAAATGCTAACAATCTTTCTTTCTATTGAAATGCCAACAATCTCCCCCTTTAGCATTGATGGAAAAACCATCTTGATTTGATTTAATTGATTCAGATTCAGATTGTTGTATCAACTTCTTCAGCTGTGTCTAAGTCTCTTCTGAAGTCTTCTCCCCCAGTCATTAGTCTTCTATTATCTTCTCCATTTACTCCATTTAGTCTTCTCCCCCTTTGACAACAATGCCAAAAAGAAAACTAATTCAGGGTTCCTTCACCTGTGAAGTGATTGCCTCACTGTGTTACACATGTATCATCTTGAACTCGGTCATAGCAACTTGTCTCTATTCATAATTCCCTACACACCTTTAGAAAATCTCCTAAAGTACGTAAATCAGCATCAAACCACAAATAATATTCTATGAAATCAGTTAATTGATGCTTTCACTTAACTCTGTCAGTGAGTAGAAGATAGGGGTAGGACCCCTAACTTGCTTCTGAGATACTCAAAAGTGTCTTTTGGTAGTGGCTTGGTGAAGATGTTTGCAATTTGCTCCTTTGAACTGATATATTCCAACACAACATTCTTCACTTGAACTTCTTCTCTGAGATAATGATACTTTATAGAGATATGCTTTGTCTTAGAGTGCATTACCAGATTCTTTGAAATGTTAATGGTACTAGTGTTATCACAAAATATAGTTACTGGCTCAGTAACCTTTTTATTTATACCTTCCAACAATTGTTTGATCCATGCTATGTTGGTACAATTCAATGCTGCAGTGACATATTCAACTTCAGCTGTTGACTGTGAAATGCATCCTTGTTTCTTGCTAAGCCAACTTACTAGTCTGTTTCCTAAGAAGAAAGCTCCACCACTTTTGCTTTTCCGGTCATCAATGTTCCCGGCCCAATCAACATCAGTATAAACTTTTAAATCAAAATCATTCCTCTTTTCATATACTAATCTATAATCTTCAGTGCCTTTTAGGTATCTAAAAATTTTCTTGATTGCTGTCATATGGGTTTCTTTGGGATCTGCAGAAAATCTTGCAACTATACCTACTGCATGTGCTATATCCAGTCTGCTGTGAACAATATATTGTAACTTTCCAATCAGAGATCAGTAAAGTGTCTCATCAATAGATGTAGAGTCATCATTCTTTGATAGTTTACAGTTGGTAATCATAGGAGTACTTCCCGATTTAGAATCCTCCATTCCAAATTTCTTCAGGATTTCCTTTATATACTTGGATTGAGTAATGAAAATCTCATTTTTCATTTGCAGTATTTGTAAACCTATGAAATAATTTATCTCACCAATTAATGACATCTCAAATTCTTTGCACATTTCATTTCCAAAGTTCTTGTATTGAGAATCATTTCCATAAAAAATAATATCATCAACAAATATGGCTGAAAGCAGTATACCATTATTCTCATCATTCTTCATATACATGTTGTTTTCACTTGTCCTTATAAATTTAATCTTGATTAAGTAAGAGTGCAGTCTTTCATACCATACTCTGGGTGCTTGCTTTAGACCATATAAAGCTTTGTTCAATTTACATACCTGATCTTTATTCTTGTCTTCAACAAATCCTTCAGGGTGTTCAATGTAAACTTGTTCTTCTAATATACCATTCAAATATGCAGATTTAAAATCCATCTGATATACTTTGAAATTTTTGAAAGCAGCATATGCGAACAATGTTCTTACTCCCTCAAGTCTATCCATAGGTGCAAAAGTCTCACCATAATCTATTCCTTCTTCTTGAGCATAACCTTTGCAAACTAGTCTTGCTTTGTTTCAAATGACCTCACCTTTTTCATTTAGCTTGTTTCTGAAAATCCATTTTGTACAGATTCTATTTTGGTCCTTTGGTCTTGGAACCAATGTCCATGTTTCATTCTTCTTGATTTGATAAATCTCTTCTGTCATATCATTTACCCAATCTTCATTGTTAAATGCCTCTTTTACTATTCTCGGTTCAAATTTAGATATCAGACATGTGTACTGTCTCAGTTTGTTTCTTGTCATTACTAGATCATCCTTATCTCCTATAATTTGACTTGATGCATGATTTCTTCTGACATATTTGGCTAATATAGGCTCGGTAGGCTCTGTATGATCTTCTTCATCACTTGGTAACTGAATACAATCTTTAGGTTCTTCAGTAGCTTTCTCGGTAGGACTTCTTGGTTGAACATACACAAATTATTCATAATTCTCTGGTTCTTTGGAATTTCCTTCATCATTTCTTTCAGCAAATTCATCAATTTTCACATTTGCACTTTCCACTATTTTGTTAGATGACATCATCCTTGAGTAATCATCCACAGATAATATGAAATATTTATCACCATAATAACTCTGAACTTTCATGGGACCACAAAGATCAGTGTGTACAAGATCTAAAATTCCTTTAGAGGTGTAGGACTTACTTGTAAAGATTGATCTTGTCATCTTACCTATCTAGCATCCTTGGCACATAGCATTCTCAGGTTTTTCCAAGCTCGGTAGACCTCTTACATGATGCTTCTTACTTATTTTGACCAGATTATCAAAATTTACATGACAAAACCTTTTATGCCATAACCAGGTTTCTTCTATTTTAGCATATAGACATTTGTTCCAAGTTGAGTCAAGATGAAATGTATTACCTCTTGTTTGAGTCTCGATAGCAGCTAGTTTTCCATGTTTGTCATGAACTTTGACAATTCCCTTCTGAAATTCTATTCGGTATCCTGTATTTTTTAGCTGTGCTACACTCAACAAATTGTATTTCAAACCTTCAACCTAGTATACATCATTACATTTAGCATTGTCAAGAAGTGTGATAGAACCTTTACCTTTCACTAGACATGGGGCATCATTACCAAATCTTACATAACCTCCATCATAATCTTCTAGTTTAACAAACTTGTGTTTATCACCTATCATGTGATGAGAGCATCCACTATCTATGATCCAAGAATCATTATTATTTATGTGAGATACTAGGGCTTTTTCTTCATACTTTTATTCATTTGATCCATCTTTAATAGCCACATAAACAACTTTCTCTATTTTAGTTTCATCAGATTTATCATCATTGAATTCCTCATCAGCTACTAAGCATGTCTTTCTATCTCTCCTTCTGAAGTCTCGGTGTCCTCTGTAGTGATTGTCTTTCTGTCTGTCTTCTCAGTATTCTCTCTTTTCACTAGATTCTCTTTCAGGACAGTTAGAAGCCATATGTCCTATTTTATCACAATTGAAACATTTCAAAGGTAGCTTTCCTCTATACTTACCTTTGCTTCTCGGCAACCTCCTGGCCAATAGTGCTTCAAACTCTTCTTGCTTTTTGATTTCCTCGTATAGTTTGTGTACTTCCTCCATGTTTTTTACGAAATCTTTCACTGTGATTTCCTTTAGAATACTTATTCATTCTATCATTATAATAATTAGATTCACCAAGATGAAAAGAACTGAATGCAGATTCAACTTTATTTACTGAAGACCCACTTTTATCAAAATTACTTAACTCAAATGCATGTATCTTACTGATAGTAGCATCTAAAGAGACTGGAATGTTTGGTACAGACCTTAATTCATTGATTGTAGAGACTCGAATAACATAAGCTGGTAGAAGGGTTCTCAATAACTTACTTGTTACATCCTTTTCTTCAATAGTTCCACCTGCTCCTTTAATTTTATTGACAATCTCTTTTAACCTTGTACTGTATTGTGTTATGTTTTCTCCTTCATTCATTCTCCTAGATTCAAGTTGTCCTCTTAGACTATCTACCTTTTCTCTTTGAACATGTTCATCACCACCATATATAGATATGAGCTTAGACCACATTGCCTTTGCATCATTATAGCCTTCTAGATCATTAAACTCTGAGTCAGTCAATGCTGATGTTATTTCAATCATAGCTTGAGTATGTTCTTGCTTTGCTTTTATCTCCTCCATTATCATAGGGTAGGTGCTCAGTACAATGTAATCATTCTCCAAATAAAATGTTGCATATTCTCCAATTCCTGATAAGTGCAGCTTCATCCTTTTCTACCATGTGGAGAAACTTGACTTGTTCATCTTTGGTGCATCCCTTTTATACATCTTCAGATCTTTGCCTCAAGTTTCTTTAAACTTTCCTTCCAGAGTCCAAAGCTCTGATACCAATTGTTAAGTACAAATGCCAATTGTAAAGCTCTAAGTCAATAGATAATAAGATGAGAGGGGGAGGGTGAATCATACAAACTTAATTTTCAATGTATTCAACAGATTCAACCTCGGTAGCATAGACTACAGAAAAATGTAAAACATTTAAACTCATGAACATATAACATCACAACACATATAACACTAGATTTAATGTGGAAACCCAAATAGGGAAAAACCACTATGGGATTTCGGACCCACTAAGAAACATACTCTTCTAGAGTATGCTCGGTTAAAAGAAAATCCTGTTAAAGATTACAAACACATTGCTAGATGTGACCCAGTTAAGGGATTTCCCTCATATCTGTTAGGATCTTGCTCTATGTTAGAAGTGACCTTGTCAAAGGATTTCAAACACTCATTTATAATGTTACCTTGCTAGAGGATTTAGAAATAAGACTGTTAAGTCCACTCGGTTAAGAGATTTTTTGTCACTTACAACATAAACAACAGTAATAAAATATATCTGCAACTTCACATGTGAAATGCTAAAGCAGATCCTATTTGCTCAAAACAATCTTGTCATAAGACTTATCTTGTCCCTTGTAGGGCTTATTGGGCTCCTCAATCTGTTCTTCAATCAGATCTCCAAGCTCCTGTGCTCGGTAAATATTACTATAGCACCAATGTGCTTACATTTGCCCGCCTTCATTGTTCATCAATAATTCCTTATTTATAAACAATTCTAACCGCTTAATCTCCTTGATCATATTTCCCATGATCAATCTTAGCCATCAGATCTTCAAACTTGACCAAGTTCAATGCATCCTTCGATCTGAAAATGTTTTACCTTGCCTTGGGACTTGCATTCCTTTCTTGGAACTTGCACAAGGTTATTGTGGTTCAATCTGAGCTATAGATCTTCCTGCCGATCTTCTATTGCCATAGATCCTTAACAAACTTTATGCATGACATACCAATCATTTAATCAACTCCAGCTCATCATTGTCCTTCATTAAATAATGCTTGTATTCATCCAATGCGATCTGTTATAACTCGATTGTTACTTGGTTAACACTGAACTTCACTCGATAGACATTCTGCCTTCTTTAACTGATATCAATAACCTTAGGGTTTACCGACTAGGTTCTTTGCTCGGTGACATAGTATAGTATTAAACATCATATTTAGGATATCAAAACAATCAAAGCAACATGATCTCATCATTGTCTAACTCGGTAATAGTTGCCCATTGAGTAACTCATTTCTCCCCTTTATTATCACATTCTTTCTATGTCACTTTACCAACTTCTTAATTTTCATCAAAACATACTTCTTAAGATATGGCAAACATCATACTGAATCAGAAAATCAATTTCTTGACATCAATGACAAAATAATATTATTAAGATAATAATCATCCTTCTTCAATTATATCAATAATCTGTAACAACCTTCTCAATATCCTTATTGAAATGCTAACAATCTTTCTTTCTACAGAAATGCCAACACTATACCCAAATGTGGAGATTGTTCCAAAGTGAGAAAATGAGAGCTCGACCAACTTGTAATTATGAATTTTTGATACTTTATAAGTTGCAGTTTGAAATGCTAGGTGCTTGCACCTACACCTTGGAATTATTTAGCATTTTTCTTAGCAATATTTTTAAATGATATTTAGAAGTTCTTCCCTTATTGAAAAAGTTATGTTGAGAATAGTTTGTCATACAGATTGAGGGTAGTTTACTTGTAGGGTGGGAAATGTTTTTATAAGTTTGCTTGTGTAGCTGAATAGGGATATGATCTTTAATTTTATTTCATGCATATTCTCTTCATCATCAAAGTTTTGTGGGTTAACAGTTATTATTTTTCTTGCTTTGTATACAGAGTCGTGCATATATTATAAGCTTGAATTTCTAAAACAAACTCAGTCCCATCAGAAGGCAAATTAGTATGTTGTAGAGCAAAAATATTTTGGTTCTCAATCATCTATTTTTGATAAAATAGAACAGATCATTTCATCGGATAATGGAAATTTTGTTAATCTAGCTGGTGAGAGTAATGTGTTGCAAGTGCCAAGCAAGTGTATAGTTAAGAAGAGCTCCGACACTATTTCTAGTGGAGGTGATGGTTCGATATCCCACAAGAAGAAATATAGCAAAAATGCAAAAAGCAAGAATAAGATTGATCAATTATAACTGTGAGTTCAACAGGGTCATCAAATGATGATCACATTGTGGCACTACAATCAAATGATGATCGCATTGTTGCACTTATATAATTAATTGAAAGTGGTATATAATCATGATGTTGAATCAATATTTTAATTCTAGCATGTTGTAGCTTGTTATTATAGGTAATATTTTTATTTACTTCTATGTTTTAGTTCAAGTTTAATATTATGTTATTTTTGCAATATAAAATTGATGGTATTTAATAAATTATTCATATCATAACTATATTTACTACCAATTAATGGAAACTATTAAATAAAACTGATTAAATATACTATCAATGGATGAAAATCAATGAATAAAAATGGCTAAATATACTACCAATTGACAATAATTAATGATTACAATGACTAAATAAATGACCAGATAACAACAATCAATGACTAAATAAATGACCAGATAACAACAATCAATGACTAAATTAATGATTAAATATGACTAAATTAGTGACTAAATATATGACTAAATTAGTGACTATCATGACTAAATAAATGATCAGATAAAATTAATCAATGACTAAATTAGTGATTAAATATATGACTAAATTAGTGACTAAATATATGACTAAATTAATGACTATCATGACTAAATAAATGATCAGTTAATAACAATCAATGACTAAATTAATGACTAAATTAGTGACTAAATCAATGACTAAATCAATGACCAAATCGATGACCAAATTGATCAATCAAAACAACCAATGGTCATGTGACCAAAATGATTTATGACTGGCAATAAACTACCAGTGGTCATGTGATCAAATTTAGTTATCTATCTACAATTTTTGGTAGTTGTTTTAGTCATATATTGTTGTTTTTGTACTAGTGATCAAATCCTGAACCAACTGATCGTGATACACATCTGAATACAATGAATGATAGATCCAAACCAATTCCACAAACCAAAGCATACCGGATCAATATCATAAACCAACCACTCTATCGAAAATAACCCAAAATCGGTAAACAACCAAAACAACTGGTGTTGCCATCAATGTCAAACCATCAATGCAACACATAATCAATTCCTCCAAATGCCAACACCCAAGCTCCCATACCTTCTAGTATCAATACCAAAAGATAGACCTCAACCTAAATTATGTCATCCTCAAACAGAAATGCCTCATCCCAAGCAATGATAGAAGCATCACAAATCTCCACTTCGTTTCCAGTGGGACCCACTTTCAATAATTTGAATGCTCCACCCAACCAAAATCTCCACTCATAAAATTCCTTTACTAAAACACAACATAATGCTAATACCCAATATGCTTACTTCCTTCCACCAAGTTCTCCAACCAGTTCCCAAATTTCTCACAATTATACTTACATCAAATGCTAGTCTATACCAACACAAATCCTTTTATTGACCCAAATCTCAACGTTGAGGTTTTATTGACACAAATTGATATACTCATGTATTAGGTGCAGAATCTATAACAACAAATGGCTAATATCCAAGTTGGGGTGCCAATAAAACTTACACCATGGAGGAATTATATCCTTACCCCTTTGACAAGATGCTATACATGCGACCTTTCACACCAAACTTTGAGGAACATAAATGTTGGCATTCTACACTCTTATGAGAATAGTTGATGTTGTCATTGATGGCAACTAACTGGTAAGTCACCGACAATTGGTTTCTACATCCCCGACATCACAAACTTCATACACTGGCAGACACTGGCATCGACAGGCACTTCACCAGCATTCAGATTACATCGACAACAAGCATACCAGCACTCCAGCCGACATGGGATAAAGTTTTGTTTATATGAATTGTTTTGTAAATGTAATTATCTTTGGTAAGCCAACATGGTATATTGTAAAAGACTCATATATGTATGAGATATAATAGGTCATTTTGATATGAGAGAGAGATGGGAGTTGTATGAGAGATATGTGTGAGAGGAGACAATTTTATTGTATAAGATGATATAGTTGATAGTGAAGGTTTTGGTTATTGACTGAGCTTAAACATGTATTGAACATGGCATTAGAGATGTTGTTTTGAGCACTACATTGTATTGGATTTGATAATCCACTTTTGTAGTTAGTGTGACTCTTTATTGGCAGTGAGCTCTAGGTTGTTGGCCTCCCTGCATGTGCAGGCCCCTTATTGTAAGTAGTATTTATTCATTGGTCAGTGAGTAAATATTGTGGGTCACAAATCCCACCGAGGTTTTTCCCACACCGGGTTTCCTCATTAAATATCTTGTGTTATGGTGTCTTTCTATGCTGTCTCTATTATTTCTATTTACTGCATTAATTCTTATTTATCAGTACATTGTTTTGGGATGCAAAGTTATAAATAAGTTTAAATATTCTGCACACCGGTTAGACACTGATTCACCCCCCCTCTCAGTATCTTTGGGACTGTCATTGAATCTAACAATTGGTATTAGAGCCTGGTCCTCTATTTGCAAAAGCTTAATAGCTTGAGGGAGATTCTGACACTAGTACAGATGGAGAACTTAAGAAAATAGTTGGAAGAAGCTCTTGAAGATTTTGATGCAGAAAAATTCAAGAATATCAAACTTGAAGATGATATAAGGACTGCTAAGGAATTTATTAAAGGACTTCAAAAAAATCTAGTTATAGCACAAAATAAGAGAAAGGAACTTCATGAGAAGATGTAGAATGATGATGATGAAAAGGAAACTCTTAGAGACATTGCAAATAAATTAAGACAAGAAAACAGTAATATGAAGAATGAAATGCAAGATATGACTATGAGGTTATGTAAGGATATTGAAGATGGGAAGAAGAATGAAGAAGACTTGACTAGGAGACTTAATGATGCTGCAAATGAAAATCTGAGACTTGGTCATGAAAATGATATGCTAAAGATAGATCTGATTCACATGCAACATGATAAAGCTGAGCTTGTGAGACAAGTCAGAATGCTGGAAAATGAGTTGGTTACTGCAAACAAACACAAAGACAAATTCAAGAAAAGTTCAGAAGAACTTGATGACATGCTTAAAAAATAGAAACTTGATGGAGATACAAATGGACCTGGATTTGAACATGGAGAAAGTTTTGGTACTACAAACAATCAAGATTAGAACAAACAGGTAAGACAACCTAATGCTTATAAATTTAATGGGAAATATTTTAATTGCAACAAATATGGTCACAGAGCAAGTCAGTGTAGATTTAGAAATAATCAAAATTCAAAGTCACCCACCGGTCAATGTACCAAATGCATCAAAGTTGGTCATAATTCAAAAAATTGTAGAATGAATATGAAATGCTATGTTTGTGGAAGATTTGGGCATTTATCTAATCAATGCAGATCACAAATCGGTCAAGGATATGGAAAGGCTATTCAAAGGAATAATGTAACTTGTTATGCATGTAACAATATTGGACACATTGCAAAATTTTGTAGAAGCAAGAATGCACAGACGAACAACAAAGGACCTAGTTTGAAGGGCAAAGAAAAGGTAGATGAAGTAAAGCAAGAATTTTCAAAACAATGGATTAAGAAGAGTGATCAGAAAACTGATGAAACTATCTCTGCATCGGTAGAATAGAGTAATCCTCCACCGACAGGAGATTCTTTATCTAACTGAGGAATAATCCTTATGGGGTATTGCAACAAGTTGAAAATCATGCATTCTACCCTCAGTTGATGGTGAGAAGATAAATTTCTTCTTTACCAGTGGATGCGTTAAGTTTTCACTTAACCGTCAAGCATTTAATGCAGTTTAAAGAACCCTTTTTTTGCTATAAAGCACCGGGAAACCCTTATTTTGAACTCATCAGGCATTCAAACGATGAGAGAGCGTGGAACTGAGCAAGGGCATTCTAAGGCAAAGCTATGAAGTGATTTTCAAGCATTCATAATTTCGATTTAGAAGTACTTTTCTTTGAAATGGCTTCCTCATCTTCTATTCTAGAGTTTATTTCGAACCCTACCATTGTGGAAAATGTCAAACGCCCTAGACCCATATTCAAGATTATCCCCAAGATTGTGAAACAAGATGACTCTGTAGGATCTTTTTCAAAAATACCAAAAGGTGTAGCATTTACAGAAGACCCTAGAATTTACATACATTGCAACACAGAAAAGCTAGGGACTAAGGATCTAAAGAAGATATTCAATGAGGTTATTACTGATGGAAATGGTATGATCAAACCCAAACATAAGGCTATGGAAAATTTAGGTTTTTAGAAATTCTGAATATTCCTAAATTTCCAAAAGAAGTTGTCAGACTTGTATTAAGCAGAGTCCATGGAGAGTTCATGTGGTTGGAATCATTTTGCAAGATAACCAAGGATGCAATTAAGGTAGTTACTAGTTTACCTTCAACTGGTAGTAGGCCTGATAAAACCAAGAAGATACCTAAAAGGGGAGCTATGGATTTAACCGGAGTAACATCTGATAATAGGTCACTTAGAGTGAATGATGTTAAGGATATCAATGTGAGATATGTGAGTATGGTACTAGGTTACAAAACAACACATGCAAATAGACTAAATTTTGTTTCTAGCCTATGTATTCACAGTGCATATGAAATGGTGAACAATAATGTTAAGATTGATGTATGTGAATGGCTTAAGGATGAATTAATTGACAATTTGAAAAAAATTAAGGGAGACAAGAAAGGTACTTTCCGTTTTGGAAACCTTCTAGTATGCCTAATGTTGTACTTCACCAAGGAGATACTCAGCATAGGTCAAAAGGATTTTTATTATGACATCCTGGTAGGAAGAAAAATACTAGATTCTTTCACCAGTATGGGCACTGATAGTATTAAGAACATCACATACTATTTCAAGACATTTTAATCTAAGATGAGAACAAGGGAGAGACTACCATAGAGCATAGTTGATAAATATGACAAGGAAATTTGTTTTATGATTAAGAGAGATGAAACTTGGATGGAAGCAGTAATCCCTAGAACTATTTGGGTTACTGAGATGGGTTATGAGGTAGATCTATCTATTTTGGAAACTTATGCTAAAGCTCTACTTGATGCACCAAGAGAGCCTTCTAAGAAATTATTTGGAAATACAGAAACCATAGAGAGCAATATATATATATATATATATGCAGAAAAGGACAAAGAGAAGAAAAAATTTATTAGAGATGCCCCCAAGAAGGTAAAGGAAATCAAAGAAAATGTCATGAACATCAGTGGCATATAAGCCAGTGAGCTTGAAGGACTACAACTTGAAGCACATGTTTCATCGGTTGTAACATCCTCTGATACTGACAGTGGTAAGGCTGCTGAGTTTAAAAGAGTAGAAAGGAAGAGAAAACCCTCACTGGTACCCTCTCCTTCACCTAAGAAAACTAGGACGTTAAGAAAGAAGCAACAGGCAGTTAGGGAACTGAAGAAGAAACTTACTCCTAAGAAGAAACAGACACTAGCTACCCCCACACTGAATGATCTATTGAATGAGATTACAGAGGAAGGTAATCTATCTAATGTAAATAAATGGTATATTTCTTCTAATGATTCTGATAAAAGCACTTTTGAAGAAAGTATTATTTTGCACTTAGACATTTATAAGAAAGTTTTGATAGAAGTGATTGATGAGATTCCAAATGATCTATACATGAGACTAGAAGCCAAAAGGCTATCTGTGATGGAATTGGATAAAAAGTTGAAATTCAAAGCACTCTTAGCTGTACATCTGGTAAACTATAAAGAAGAAATAGATGAACTTGTTTCTGAATTTAACCAATCAGTATTTGTTATTGGACACCAACAAGTGAGCCTGATGGATGGAAGGGTAAAAGAAATTGCAGATGAGACTGTAGATAAATGGGACATATTCTTTGTAGGAAAAGAAAAGCAAGAGGAAAGGAGCAGACCTAAGAAGACATTCAAAGTATATCAAAAAGACAAGGACAAGGGTAAAGGCAAAGTTGGTGGTATTTCAAACATAAAGGTTACAGATAATCTTCCACCACCACCTTTGGATACACCACCGATACACACAGAAGATCCACCGGTTATTGATACTGAAGGTATAACTCTTGATAATACTAATCTTAAGTCTGAGATACTCTTTACAATGAATGTGGATACTCAGGATGTAAACATTGTTGTGGACAAGGAAACTACAGAGGTTAAGACATATAATGTTGATAATAGTAATATTTCAGAGAAACTGGCACAAACAGTTGACTCTCAGGAAACCGAGATACCAACTCAAATAGAGCAACCGACAGAGACTGAAAAACCTATAGCTGCAAGCACAACACTTCAATTAAGTCATTATATGCATGGTTAGTAATCAATAATCAATAAAAATAAACCATAGCAAAGCGACCCATTGCCTTCTAAAATATGCGAGTATAGGATTGCTCTCAGTTTGTTATAAGCAATACTAGTGACTAGACTACACCAAGACGAAGGATTTAATGTATATGATATTAAGCTATATGAATGCAAAAAATGGATGAATAATTCAAGCAAAAAAAATCACTTCAAGCAATAATGGATGCAAGTAATAATGGATGTAAGATGGATGCAAATAATCTTAAAAAAAACAATAATAATCAATCAATGACTCCAAAGCAAAATCAGCATAATAATGACGTATTCTCAAAAATCTCTGGGGTGAATTGGAATGAGAGCTGATGACTGAATTTATAGAGAATTACAGAGAGATGACGAAAAAGCTCAATTTAGGATTAATTGAAATAATTGAGAAATCAGGTTGAGTTAACCTTGAGATAGATTCCAATTATAGTTCAATTGAAATGCATTCGAATTAGAAGTCCAAGTTGCATTGGAAAACAATAATAAATCAATTCCATGCATTTGTGATAAAAATAAATAATTCTTCAATTTAATCAAGAAAAGAGTCTTTTTAATGCAACTGAACTTCTTTTTCTGAAAAGCTTTGAGTTCCAATTTAAGAGAATAATTAATAATTTAATTAATTGCTTTTCTGATTTCAAATTCTCAATTTAGAAAAAGAAATAATATCTCAAGTTTGATTTCTCTCTCAATTCAATTCTTTTATTTAATTTTCAATTCAACTCTTTGTTTTGTAATAAATTCTTCTTTTTGTAGTAAATTAATTCTTTTTTGCATGATTGAATGGCAAATTTATTAATTAATTAAATATGCAAAGATATTTAATAAATTAAAATAGGATAATTGATCAAAATGAATATTCTTGGAATGATTCAATTAATTAAATAAATATTTAATTAATATTGGGTAATTGATTTTGCCATGTGATATTTGATAATTAAAGAATTAATTATGTGCTCAAGATTGATTTAATTGCCTTTTGGTTAGGACCTTGGTGATGTTGTTGAGATTAGGGGCCCATGGTTTAGATGACCATTTTTAGGGTATTACATTTGCCCCTCTTTGAATTAATGTGCGAGCAGCGCGTTGGTTCAAAGAATGTGTGATGTCTAGGAGATGTCAGTTCTGAACTTGATTGATCACGAACTAGATGAAAGCAAGGTATTAGCTTGATTCGAAGCGACAAAACTGAATGAAGTTTGGTTAAAGCAATACCGATCCCAAACTTGATTGAACTAAGGAACAATAGAAAACAAAGATACCGAACTTGAACTTGATTGATCAAGAAGCGGATCTTACTGATCTAGAACTTGATTGAACTTAGATGAAGTGAGTGATGATAAAAAAAAATCGATCTTGAACTTGATTGATCAAGACACGAAGAATGAAGATAAAACTTGTCTAGCTTGATCAAGAAATGAATAATGAACACCTACTTAGATTGAGTGTGATCAAAGATACTCTTTAAACTTTTGATTGAGTTTAAACAAATAATCAGCTTGATTTGAAATGATGAAACTGATTAACGTTAAGAGATTAATTCAGATGATTGAGAGATACCAGCTTGATTTAAAGCGATGAAACTGATATGCCTCTAGCGATTGATTAAATTTGGATGATCAAGAGATCTCAACTTGATATGAAGCGATGAAGATGAGATGCCCCTTAGAAATAAGGTCTTGATTTTCTTTGATTGAAAAGATTTTGCTCGACTTTTGATAAAGATTTAAAAATTTCTCGACTTTGAGATATGAGGTCATAAGGTCGTGAGTATGCCCCCTCGGGAGCGAAATCGAAAGATAGCGAGGGTACATGATTAAGGCAATTTTGAGCGATGATAAGTCAATTGAGCACAAATTGATTTTGAAGAATCTTGAAGATTGAATTGATCGCAAAGTTGACTAGTAGAATTGAAATTGATATTCAACATTGATTGTTGAGAAATTGAGTGTAACTTGAAGAAAGAAGTAGAATTTGATGAAAAGAGCGCTAAGTGGTCCAAATTGTGAAATTGAATAGCAAGATGATCTCGAATTTCAATTTCGATCTTGAAAATGAAATCAGAGCAGGCACATTAGATAAGAGTACAATTTTCGTGTCCATCGGAGCAAGTTGAAAAATTAGGTTTTTGGCTATATATGGGACAAAAGTGTCATTTTCAATTCATTTTAACCCTCGAAGTTTGAAAATTTGAAAAACCCTTCTGTGAAGAAAATGGTGGTCCCTACTCGTCAGCATCGATTTGAGCACCAAAGAAGACATAATCGACCCCGAAACTACGAACCAGCAGTAAGTGATCGATCTTAAGCCTGTTTATGTTTCCAATTTTGAATTTTTTTATGCATTTTTCACGTTTTTCATGGGTTTTGGGTCAGGTGTCATGGTTTATCATGCGAGATAGGATCCTATCTCATATGAGAAACTGGAAAATTTTCTTTTATTGTTTAAACCTATTAGAATTGTCGTACGGAGCCCTCCCTTATGTCGTATGAGAGGTCGATTAAAAGACCATTTTGTCATGCGTTATATAAAACTTTGTCATTTGAGGCTGTTTTCTCATACGAAAGCCATTTCTGACTCGTACGAGATGCTGCGTATGTAATGCCCATACCCTAGTCGGACTTTTAAAACCTGTTTAACCTTGATTGACTTCCTATGTGGCATTCTTGAATGGTAGATTAACTGATATGCAATGTGTAGTTTAGATAATATAAATAAATTGTGCATACTTATTATTGTGCTTTTGCATCAATTCTCATGTAAATGTAATTGTTTCCTAGCCCTTGAGATAAATCTTGAGCTAACGCCTTCATTGAATATGTATATGTATATGCATGCTTGTATGAATTCATGGGTGCAGGAGATTGCAGGTACAACACCGCTTAGGGCAAGGTTTATCTCCTTTGGAATTTGCAAGGTTGAGTATGTTCCTTCATCTTTTGAATTCGGATTTAGTGGTCATATAACTCTCGTCTTGCCTTAGCCATGGTTAGGTGAGCATCGTGTGTGGATTCGTGGGGCTTGCCTTTCATTGGGATGCATGTCGAGAGATTTGGAGGACTTCCTCGATTTGCGTGCCTTGCGCGAGGTAAGTGAGGTTTGTTATCCTAAGCATTAAATTCAAAATTATGATTAAACGTACACATTAGAGATATAGAAATTTAAATAGGTAGTTTCTTTTATACGATTAATCAGTAATTTAAGAGATTTGCTTTAAATTATTATTGTAGCAAGCTTAAGGTATTTAACTAGGGTTAGTGTACTCATTTACGCATTTGTAACATTTACGCATTTGTAGTTGAGAAATTAGAATAAATAAGACTCTTGTATTAGATTATTCTTTTATTTAAAAATGTCGCTTTATTTTGTTGTAGCGAGTTAATTTAATAGTTAATTTTAATAACTACGATTTTAATAAATTATGCATTTTAGAAAGGAAAATTTTTAAAGTCGTTTGGGAGATAGAAATAAATTACTCATTTCCGCATTTTGGAAGAAAAGGGATAAATTATTATTATTTAAACGAAATTATTTCCTTTTTACTTGAAAAGCCGATATAGTATAAAAGTTTGACTTTTAGAAAATTAAATTAATCAAAACGCCTTCTTGGTCAATAGTTCCGAATTATAAAAGTAGGCCTAAAATTTATATTGAGAAATTAAAATTTAAAACGCAATAAGAAATAGAAGTATTTTAATTTTAATAAGGAAAGGGAATAAGATGTATTAAATAATGTAAATGAATGATTTCCATTTTCATTTTCATTCATTTTATTTTAAAAATAAATGCCTAATTTCGAAATTGAAAATTAGGGCAAAATTAGGGTTTCACTTTTTAACCTAGTTTTGGAGACATTTTGGGGGTTCTCTTGTTGGGGGAAAAATGTGGAAGAAAATGGGGTTTTTCCTTTCTTGCTTGGAGTGGCAGGTGGAGCTCTTTTCAAATTCATGCCAGGAATGCAAATGGAGGTAGGTCTCTTGTTATCTTTCATTTCATCTGAAACCAAAAGAAGTATGTTTGATTCTCCCTAAAGAAATCTGAGTTCTTGGTTGAAATTATGGTGATCATTGGGTCTTGATGGAAATGGTATGAGTTGGAAATATCCTCTTGTAAGTTTTTTTTTAGACTGTTTTTTTTTATGAAATTGGGGTTTTGCTGCTGTGAGTGGGAGTGGTTGAAAAACCACATTTCTTATTTTGGATAATACCTATTGTATGAGTGAATCGAAACATCTAATTTTCGAAACATTTCATGTGTTTTTTTTTATTGTTTATAAAAAAAAAGGAACCGCGTTTTAAGGCGCTGGGCGTTATTGTTTTGAATGTGGGTTGGGGGTTTGGAGGGCGGGGAGCGGAACTCCACCCGCTCCTCCTCCCCCTCCCCCGCTTGCTTCACCGACGTTCATCCCCGCACACCTCCCCGTGGACTCTCCCGCTCGCAGGTGAAGGCACCGGTGGCCGCGGCACTGCGGTGGCCGCAGGGGCCGCAGGGCGCCGCGGGCCTGCGGGCTCCACAGTGGCGCCGCCACAGGGTCAAACCCTGCGCGAACCCTAGGGCAACGCCCTCTCTCTTCTTTCGATATTTTAAGTTTTTTTTTTTATAAGTATTATTTCATTAAAGTTTTAAAATTGCTTTAGGGTTTAAAAGAAAAAAAAATGTTTTTGTTAATTAAAAGTTAGTTTTTAAGATGTGTTTTTTGTTATGTATTTCTTTTAGTATCAAAACAAAGAAGCATATAATATTTAATATTATATTTGATGTAAGTCATTATAATGTTTAGCAATATTGTATTTTTAAAAAAAAAGGAGAGTTGAGGGTCTATTTTAGTGAATAATGTCAAAAAAAAAGGAAAAGAAGGATATAGGCGTGTGATATATAATAAAAAAATAATAATATAAAATAAGGAAGAATTCAGATTAACAAATGAATTTAAAAGGTTGTATAAGGGATTTTAAAATCCAGTCTCCTTGATATTACCTAACTTTAAATTCAGATCTTATCCTAATTAATTTCAAATTAGTAAATAACATATTTGGATTTTTAGAGAACCAACATATAGAAAATCCATACTCCAATACCAGTTTTTAATTTCATAATGATTACATCATACTCGAGTTAATACCTATTATTATCATGGACGAGATAGTTATGGTGGACCAAAACGAAATTGTAAATAAAAGTCAAATTATCAAATCCGTAAACTTGATCGACATTAACGGTTAGACAGATATGGTAAACGAACATCTCTACCGGATAATTGCCTATGTAGGTTTAAATTTCTATAATAGAATTTGGATATGAAATGGCAAGACTTGTTGTGACAGTGGTTGGTTATAAGTCGGTCAAGCCACTAGTTAGGCTACCGTCAAGCAGGAAATTCTAGGCTTGGTTGTTTTCTTTTGATATGATTTAATTTGACCCGCTTTTAAAAGGGATCACTATGTAATAATCTAACGAGGTAGATGTTGAATAGTGTATGTGTTCGCCTAAAAGGCAAGAATGTAAAAACATGTAAATATGTAACCTTAACTATATTAAATACCATAGGGGTCTTGCAGTTGAGCAGACCCAGAGATGTAGCCCATCCGGGGTGAACTCCGAGATCATATCTGTGTTATGCGATGTTTATAGCGCGCTTTGTTTTATGTTTAAATTATCATGAATGGTTGTATTCTTGCATAAGTGTATGGTGAAAGTTTAATGAATTCAAATTTAAGTGCATAACATTAATCATCTGGATAAGTGTAGTTATTTAAGTTCATAAAACATTGTGATTATGATTATGGCAAAATATTTAAGATATTGTAATTGAAGTTGTGGAAAGGAGTATTTTGATAAGGTTAATTAAACGTAGTAATAATGGAAAGAATCTTTCTAGGTTACATCAATGAATTAACTTGTTATTGAGCATGTAAATTGATCAAATGAGAAATGGGAAAACAAAGTTGAATTAATGTTATAAACCCTAAGTGAAATCTAAAGGATGAATCTCATATAGGCATTTACCTTCTTACCTTTGTAAATGAACATCGCCATGTTAATTGTAATTCACTTTATCAGATGAATTTACTTAATTGTTTACATTTTAATCCTAACAAATAATCTTTATCAGATTAATTTCATACAAGAGTGAACTCAACTAGTATCTATATTTGTAACCTTAAATAAAGAATCCCTTATGGATGCTGAAATGGAACTAAAAAGGGAAGTTTTGGTATAGTTATTTAAATCTTAATCTTAATATATGTACCATCTCATATTAACTTCGTTTATAAAAAGAGATATGCAAAAAAAGATAATTGTATTTTTAAACCTAATAGAAGAACGTCATTATGAACTTATTTCTCTAATCTTGAAATGACGAATGTCATCTAGTTAACGGTACCTAATTTTAAGGATGCTCTCGGTTGTCCTAATGCATATCCATCTTAATGAAGTTAGTCCATTTATTTGTATTATTAAAACTTCAAAGGAATTCTAAGTCTACTCACATTATACCTTTCATAAAAGAACTTCAACTCATCAGTTGGCTATGTACGAAATCAAATGAAGGGACCTCACTCTATTAGTTATAGTTAATCCTTAAGGAATGAACTTCTCTTAATAACCATACTTTTTAATATTTAAGGAAGATATCAAATGTGGGTGAATATTTTAAAATCAAATGAATGAATCTCATTAGGCATATTTTTAAACATTAAAGGATGAAATCAATTGTGAATAGACACCACAAACCCAAGGAATGAATTTCATTATATTAAACGCATGAACCTTGTTGGAGACCTCTTAATGTAATTATGAATTAAAGTGCAATGAATAAATAACCCCTCAATAGCCTCCTAACCACCCAAAGTAAATGAATGCTTCCCAATATTATAAGATGTCAAACCATGGAACACATATATAATCAAGATCTATGCAATATCTCATAAATAAGATATCCAGATTAAGGAATCTAATGACGCAAGTTGAGTTAGGTGTAAGGGTATGTAATCGCGTTAGGAAACTCCTTAGGATTGTTTGAGCCTTCCACTGTGATATCTAAGTTGACAGATAACTTTGAGATAACTTCAATCTATCTTAATATTGTAACTTTTTCATTAACGCTCTTAATTATTATTAAAAAAAAATAAAAAATTTACACTCTATTTGAGTGTTTTAACTTAATCCCTTAGGGGTTTCCTAGCGGGGCATTACAGCGTAACTGTGTTTTGTCATTCGAAAAATAGTGACCATTTTTGAAAGTGTAAACATGAAATTTTGGTTTTGCATTTGACTTAGTTGGATTTGCGTGATGTTTAACTTCTCTTGTAGACTCATTTGGAATGTTTTCTGATGCTTCATTGTTGGATTGTGTAGGTTTGATTACCTCCTGTTCTCTTTAGATGCATATATCCTCCCACTATGGCTTTAGTTTATGATTTGTCTGAGGTTGAGCAGGCTCATATTGATATATGTGGCTTTACCCACCTGATGAGGTTACCTGATATCCATGTGAACCACGGGATGCTCATAGCATTGGTAGAACGATTTCATTTAGAGCATAATACCTTTCATTTTCTAGTTGGGGAGCTGACTATTACTCCTGAGGATGTGTACAGGATCCTTCGTATCCCTTTTGTCGGGGATAAGGTGGATTATGATACCGCATTATTACCTGGAGTGCAGGCAGTGAGGAACATTTTCAGGGATCCAGATATCTTGACTCGTTCCATGAGTTGGGATATATTGATGAGCAGGTACAGTGAGGAGTATCCACTGGCATGTATTCTAGCAGGGTTCATCGGTTGCTTTTTGATGCCGGACAGAGGGCAGTAGGGTTTCCAGATCAGATGGGGATGGATGTTAGAGAGGTTGATAGAGACCCCTCAAAGACTTGGTTGGGGCTCTTGTTTATTAGCCCACATGTATCGAGAGATGCATGAAATTCTTTACAGAGATGGGCGGAGCATGGCTGTCGGGGTGTACATTTTACAGGTGTGGGCTTGGGAGCACCTTCTCATTTGTCAGCTGATAGTTGATGATAGTAGAGAGCTAGGGCAGTCGATCATTTACACGTATGCCGGATATATTATGCAGCCCCATCTGGGCAAGATAGACTTCTGGAGATGGCAGCTCGATGATCTGATAGCTATTATATGGAGACCATACAGAGGGTTGGAGTCATGGGATGACCGGCGGGTGGTTCGCATGGACCTTTTTGTTACACGCCCACTGATTCGGAGATCACAGACTGTTGTGGAGCGATTCGTCATTTCACGAGTGATGAGGCAGTACGGCCGGCCTTAGGGGATCTCATAGGAGTATACAGCATATGCTCAATATGTTGATGAGGAGAGACAGGGATGGTCACCTAGGCTATCCTGTGCTTTAGCGATGCAAGAGCTGACAAGTTTACACTCACTGAGGTGGGATTACCTGGATGATATAGTAGATGCGGGGGAATTGCCCCAGTATAGAGATTATTTTCAGCAGCATCCTTTCCCATGGTTTACAGGCCCAGGTGAACAGGCTCCTCAGATTGAGGATGTTGAGGAGGATGCCCCTACACCGGCACAAGGATAGGGCTAGAGATAGGGCCAGAGGCAGGGTCAGGCATAGAGAGTTGAGGCTCCACGATGAGGTAGTGGTGATCTGGGTGCTAGCAGTAGCAGGGTACCAGCTCAGGGTAGGCAGCAGAGGAGTGAGGGTGGATCCCTAGGGGGAGTGGGTGAGGTGGAGGAGGAGAGAGCAGATCCTAGATAGGTACGACAATGGAGAGAGGAGCAGAGTGGAGGTGGTGGTGGTAGTGGAGATGGGGGTGGAGATGGGGGACCTACGAAAGAGCATGGACAGGATGCTGGTAGGTCGATGAGGGCATGTCTTGCAGAGCTGTAGTCACAGTTGATAGTGGCACAAACTCAGCTGGTGGAGCGAGACTGCCAGCTGGCTGAGGTGAGGACTGAGCATGATCGTCAAATTGCGGCTTTGAGAGCAGAGTTGAGAGAAGAGATAGAGTCTCTATGATAGGAGGTCCTTCTCCAGAGCAGTAGGGCATCTTATTATGTAGCAACATATAGTGCTATAGTTCCTATTGCACAACAGGTGCAACCCTATTTGTAGTATATGGCCCGATCAGAGGGAGCACGAGCACCTCGACAGGATCCTGGGCATCAGGCTCCTCCTCCTCCACCAGGCGATGAGGGAGAGGGTGCTAGCTAGATTTTTCATTTGTAGCTTAGATATTTTTTTGTAGACACACCCATATTTTTGTAGCCTATACGATTCTTGCTCCGATGGGAGTTTGTACATGTCATTGGACATCATTTTGTACTCTTAGACTCCAGATGATATATATATATATACGAGATCCGATTTGACTTCATTGTACTTGTATCAATTGGTTATGAGATGTTTCTATATGCTTTATTCTATATGTATGCATTTGTTTTTTAGCATGAATGTATGTATTGTAAATGATTATGGATGTCTATGTTTTTGTTTCTTTTCATATGAAAATAAATGAATGCAAATGAGTAATAATGAAATGAATGAATCTATATAAGATGTTTATGTATGCAGCTAACATCTCAAAACACAAGTACTCGATCGAAGAAATGATGAAGAAGAGACCACTTAGTGAAGAAATGGTGAAGCTTTCAGCTCTAATTTAGCAAATGAAGAGATCATTATTATTACACCAAAATCACTCTAAAGTCACAAAATGCAAAATGATATGCGAAATGCAACCTAAACCTAGTCACTGGATTTAAAATGCTTAATATTCATCATTGAGCATCACGAACACAACAGGCAGGTTAGAGTTCCTTTCTTTTTCAATGTGCAATATGTATTATCTTGTCTGCAATGACCCTTTTTTCATTCATATCCTTGGACAGATTTCGTAGGGACCTGAATTGCATCATAAAGAAATTCCCTCTAAACAAACAAATAAATGATATGGACCTCCCTGTAGCATACAAATAAGCGGAGTCGAGGTATGTGAGGCAATTTCACCTTAATGTGAAGGCTCTTAGCACAGACACCCAGCTAATTTATATGTTTCCAGATCATCGGGATCATTCCTACAAGCAGAAAATAAAGAAAATATTATGCTCCCAATCCTTGCTCCTCTTAGTCAAGATAGACTTCCTCGAGTTACTAAGAGGGATAATAATCAAAAATCAATATAAAAGACAACATACAAAGAAAACTTTCATGCAAAGCTCAAACTGTTCAGTAATTGTTTTCTATTATGTTGTTTTGCTTGTTAACTCAGTGATAATAACTCTGTAGTAGTCAGGAGACAGATGACTGACTCGGAGTGGACAACCAGTTTTCACTGACGGGAAAATGACTTGTTTGATACTGCTTAGGACATGGGATGTGCTCTGTCGATTTTCCTAAGACTAGGACATTGATCAGTTTCAAGTCAAGTGGGTTCCAACAAACCAGAGTGTCATGAAAGTGACTGCAAAATATGTACAAGTGAAAGCAAAGATGCATGAAAGAGGGAAATGCCAACGTTGCGTTGATAGATGGAGCGCTTGAGTACAAGAGGCGCCTATTTACTAGGTTTTCACCTGCTTGGCAGAGAATCATTTTTTTTTACCAAGGTGCCTATTTACCAGGTTTTCACTAGGGCATTTTCTCTTTTACATTTTTTTTTTCTTTTTTTTTTCTCTTTTTTTTTGTATTTTATGATTTTTCCATTTTTTTTTTTACTTTTTTCAAGAATTTTCCAATTTTTAGGATTTTTTCAGGACTTTTTCAGCTATACAGTTTGCTGGAGCAGAGAATGCTAAGTAAAGAATCTTTTTAGGTGGATGGTGTTAATCGGTTCTCGGAGCTGTTCTCCTTCTGATGTTGAGAGCTAATAGGCACTAGAGCTGAAGATTGCAGTAACAATATAGGGACCCATCCAGTTGGGTTCAAACTTCCCTTTGTTGTCTCAAAACTGTTGATTTTTTGGATTTTCTCTTAGTACTAGGTCTCCAACCTGAAATTCTCTTTGTCTAACCTTCTTGTTATATCCTCTGGACATCCTTTTTTGGTACACTCTGAGATGATCAAATGCCACTTGCCGACGTTCATCCAACAATTCGAGTTCTTGCAATCTAGATATTATGTGATCTTCATTAGTAAAAAGACCTTGCAACAAAACTCTTAGAGATGGTATTTCTACTTCAATAGGTAATACTACTTCGGACCCATACACCAAAGAGAAAGGTGTAGCCCCAATAGGTGTTCTGATACTTGTTCTGTAAGCCCATAGTGTAGGATTGAGTTGCAGATGCCAATCCTTCCCAGATTTGTTCACTGTTCTGTGCAAGATAGTCAGTAGGTTTTTGTTAGACGCCTCGGCTTGTCCATTACCATGAGGGTAATATACTAATGACCAGTGTTGCTTTATTTTGAATTTCTCACAAAGTTCATCCAGGTCTTTATTTTTGAACTATCCTCCATTATTAGTCACGATGGACGAAGGTATCCCATACCTGCAAATTATATAGTTTAGGATGAATAAGGCGACTTGTTTACCAGTTGCTTTGATGAGCGGAACTACCTCTACCCACTTGGTGAAATACTTAGTGGTAGTTATGATGAATTTATGTCCGTTGGATGATGCAGGATATATCTGACCAATGAGATCAAAGGCCCATTGCTGAAAAGGCCAGTGTGTAATGAATGGTATGAGATCCCTCACTAGGGCATGTATGAGATTTCCATGAAGTTGACATTTCTCACAAGTCTTAGCAAATTTTATGGCATCTTTTTCCATATCTGGCTAGTAGTAGCCAACCCGTAATAGTTTCTAAGCTAAAGTAAAACCATTTGAATGAGATCCACAAATACCTTCATGGACTTCCGATAATGCACGTTTAGACTCTTTAGTTTCTAGACATCTAAGCAATGTACCATCCAAACCTCATCTAAATAAATCATTAGCTATGATAACATACCGTGAAGCATTTTGAGTTAGGTTTCTTTTCTCATTTTGGGTAAGATTTTTAGGAATGACTTGGTCACGTAGATAGGAGTAGATGTGGCTATATCTAGATGAGTCATGTCCAATAATAGAACAGACTATTTGGGTTTCAGGGGATTCATAAGCTGGGTAATGTAACTCTTCCACTAGGAATTCAAAGCGAGCATTGAACTCTTGTAACTCAGGTATGGATGCCAGAGTGGCCATAGCATCTGTTGCTCTGTTATCAGACCTTGGGATCTGCTAGAATGACACAAAAGCAAAGTACTTCTTGAGATCATCCACCATTCTCTTGTAAGGCATCAACTTCTCATCTCGAGTCTGATATGTATCATTGATTTGATTGACGACCAACTGAGAATCTCCATAAATATGTAATTCAAAAACCTTCCATTCAACAGCTAGCTTTATCCCATTTACCAAGGCTTCATATTCTGCAATATTGTTTATGCAGGAAAATAAAATATTGTAAGATTTTGGGACGGAGTACTTTTGAGGAGTAATGAATAATATGCCAGCACCTGAACCATTTTGAGTAAAGGACCCATCAAAGAACATCTTCTAGGGTTGTTGAGTAAGACGCATTATTGATTCATCTAGGAACTCGATGTGTAGTGGTTGAGTATCCTCAAGTGGAGCTTCAGCAAGTTGATTAGCAATTACCTATCCTTTTATGGCTTTACGTTCCACATATTCAATGTCAATTTCTGTAAGGACCATGACCCATTTTGCCAATCTTCCTGTGAGTGTCGCTTTATTAAGAAGATACTTGAGTGGATCAATTTTAGCCACCAACTTGACTGAATGTGATAGCACGTAGTGTCTTAGTTTTTGTGATGCAAAGACCAATGCTAAGAATGCTTTTTCTATTATAGTATAATTCATTTCATAAGACACCAATGTCCTGCTGATGTAATAGATAGCTCTTTCCTTTTTGTTGTCATCCTATTGTGCCAAAAGTGCCCCCAGTGATGAATTTGTTGCTGATATATATAAGATTAGTGGTTTACCTTGAATAGGTGGCATTAAGATCGGTGGATTTGACAGATACTCTTTGATTTGCTGAAGATGTTTCTCACATTCTTGATCCCAATTCTATAATACGCCTTTCCTTAGTACCTTCGTGAAAGGTTGAGCCTTGTCTGCTAGCTGAGAAATGAACCTTCTGATAGATTGGAGATGTCCTTGTAGACTTCTCATTTGACTGATATTCTTTGGAGGCGGCGTTTCCATTATGGCTTGGACTTTCTCAGGATCAACTTCGATTCCTTTTTTTGAAATAATGTATCCAAGTAGCTTACCAGATGTCACTCCGAATGCACACTTCTTTGGGTTTAACCAGAGTTTGAACTTTTCCATTCTGTCGAGGATAGGACCTAACTCTTGAATATTTGTTGATCTTTTCATAGTTTTCACTAAAGTATCATCAACGTAGTCTTCCATATTCTTGTGCATCATATCATGAAAAATTGTAGTGACTACTCTTTGATAGGTTGCTCCTGCATTCTTTAGCCCAAATGGCATGACATTCCAGCAAAAGGTTCCCCATGCATAGGTGAAAGCTGTCTTTTCCTGATCTCCAGGAGCTATTTTGATTTGATTGTATCTAGAGAATCTATCCATTAGTGAGTACATTTCATACCCCGCAGTCATGTCGACTATCATATCAATATTTGGTAATGGAAAATCATCCTTTGGACATGCTTTGTTAAGATCTCTAAAGTCAGTGAAAACTCTAATAGATTTGTCTGCCTTTGATATAGGTACTATGTTTGAAATCCATTCGACATAAATAGCTCTAATGAATCCAGCTTTGAGTAGTTTTTCTAGTTCAGCCTTGACTAGTAACGCTACATGCGGGTGCATCTTATGGAGTTTTTTCTTAACTGGTTTTACTCCTGGTGTGATTGAAAGATGGTGCATGATGAGATCAGGATCCAAGCCCGACATATCAGAGTACATCCATGCAAAGTTTATTTTCTTTTCTAAGAATAGCTGGGTGAAATCTTTCAATTCTTCTACTGATAGTGATTGAGCTACATGAATGATATGTGGTGTCTCTTGACTCCCAATGTTCACTAGTTGAGTTGGCTCGATCAATATGGAGGACCTTTCCTGAAAATGACTTGGTAGTATATCAAGTATCTCACCTTTAGGTGCCTCAAAGAGGTTTTCACCTTTAGGTATGTCCTTTATTTTCTCCTTTTTAGATTCTGACATCACCACAATGTGGTTTTTGCTATCAAATCTTTTATTTTTATTTTGCTTGTTTTTGTGATTAAGATACTTGACATCTGCTTCAGTCATATTTTCACTCTGTTCACTGGTGGAAGAGTCTATAGGTTTGACTGCATTGAGATAATAGGATAATATATAGTCATTGGCAAAAGTAGATATATTCATGGGTTGGTTTTGTAAAGTACAGTCAATCAATTCAGGATGTACTAAGGATAAATTTTTGATAGGTTCGAGAGCATTCATGGTATTGTTATCACAGCTGTGGATCGAGAAGTTGAGTTCTAGAAGTATACCCTGCATAAGTGTCTCAAGACCAGGAAGAATCAGATCATGATTATTAAAATTCATGTTAATATTTAATCGATCTAATCCAATAGGCATACTTGTAACGTCGTTTACTACGCCAGACTGAACTTTGTATCATGGTTTAACAACAATAAGACTAGTAGGCAACTTTTCATTGTTTATATCAGATGATTCCAATTTTGAGTCTGAGTGGATATCATCATGAATAGGACTATCATCAGAGTCATCAAAGTCATTAGATAAGGTTTCCAAGCCTCGTTCAGGTGATTTAGTAAGCATATGTATGGTATCAATGCTGACATCTTTAATGCTACAAGTTCCTTCATGTTGTGGTTCATTTGTCATTTGTATCTGACACACCTGTTGACATGATCTCATTGTTTCTATAATTTGTTGTCATCTACTCCATTTAGCTTCTTCTAGACTAATAACTAGTTCTTGTTGTGTAGCTTACAACTCTTCCTGTGTAGTGCTATAGCTGATTTGTTCTATTTTAGGATACGGGCACATAGATGAGAAGCTTTCTAGTATTCTTCCTTCTTTTAGTCCTTGTTCATAATTTGCTTGCCTCTTTTGTCTAATTTCTTGCATTTCCCTCTCTAGTTTTATGCGCATCAGCTCTTGAGTATCATCTATGACACCACTAGATTCTTCTGGAGTTTCCGTAGCGGATGTGTCTGAAAGATAGTCAGGACCCCATTCATACTCGTTTGAATCAGTCTCCGAATCATCTACTTGTTGCCTGCCAATATATGTGACTAGAACTTTTAATGGTGCAAACAATTCTCTGATTCTTACCACTTCATCTCTTATATCCTCAAGAACCTCAACTTCTTGTATTATCGTAGCTGATACCATCGAAGCTTGAGCACTGACCATTTCTTCCTTCTTGACTGTTGATTCCTCTTTCTCTTTTCTACACTCTACTTTTGTTTGTTGAGTGTTTGCTTTGTGTAATGTTAAAGGTGATATCTTTTTCAAGCACTTAGACTTAGAAACATGTTTTTGGTCTAATGTCTTTTTCGGATTATATCCCAGTCTAGCCTTATCATTTGTGGATTTGGTTTGTAGCTGAATTGGTTCAGTAATACCTTCCTTTTGTTTACCTAGAGGACCAGTACCTGAGTATCCCATACATTGCATCATTTTATAGCCAAGACCATATTGTTTTGAGGAAATCTCACAGTGTCGTACCTCCTCATTTTGACTATCCTCCTTAAAGAGCAAATTAAGCACAGCATCTTCTTCTATTTCATCGGCCAAGGAGGTAGAAGACTATACAAAGAGACCATCATATATGGTATTCAAAGGTGAAGTTTGTGTTCTCATGGCCTCTGATGGTTTGCCCAACTGTTTTGACGATGGAGGGAGAGAAACTAATGATAGCACCGGTTCTATCTTGTAGCCATCCATGCCGGTATCTGTAATCTTCAGTCTCTTTTCTAAGTCTTTCATCAATGTTTCTGGATCTTCATTTGGAGAGGCTGCCCTATTATGAGGCACAAAAGTATCTACACCTTTTGTCAATGCATTACAGATGACATTTATATCAGTAGGAATACTGACTTCAGCTCCATTATAAGGAAACTTTAAGCATTGGTGATATGTTGACGGTACTGCCTTCATTTCATGAATCCACGGCCTGCCCAGTAAAATATTGTATGACAATGGAATATCAAGAACCTAGAAAAGGACATCTCTCTCTATTGGTCCTACTCTGATTGGTAATGATACTAGACCTTTGGAGGTCCTCTCTTCCTCATCATAGGTTTTAATTGTTATTTTCTTGCCTAGATCAATGAAAATT
This sequence comes from Cryptomeria japonica, assembly GCF_030272615.1. Lineage (NCBI taxonomy): Eukaryota > Viridiplantae > Streptophyta > Pinopsida > Cupressales > Cupressaceae > Cryptomeria > Cryptomeria japonica. Next base: position 532,059,230 of record NC_081407.1, read on the forward strand.
TCAGAGAATCCTAGTTGTGTAAGTAGATGGTAGGTACAGATATTCAACCCCGCGCCCCCATCTATCAAAACACATTTGACTTTATGTTTGTGGATCATGGCCTCAATATGTAATGGCTGGTTATGTGGATGATTTAATGAATTGTCATCTTCTTCAGAGAAGGTCAAATAGTGAGGTGAAGTCAGATGACCCACCATAGACTAAAACCAATCAATGTCTAAATCTTTTGGAATGTTGGTAGTGAGCAATGCTTTGTCTAGGATTTCCTTGTGAGCAGATGAGAGTTGTAGCAATTCAAAGATTGAAATTTTAGCATTTGTCCTTTTTAACTGTTCAACTACACTATATCCAGAGGATGATGATGAAGTTAACCTTTTAAATTTGTCCAAGGTCAATTCTTTTTGTTTGTTTGGTAAGGCTGTTGGGTTTGATGTTTCTTGAGCCAGAGTGGAAGAACTAGCCCCTTGGAGAGTGACTTTCTTTTGAGATCAGGTCAGAGCTCTTGCATATCATGATTCATTTGGTTTATCATGAACTATAATCACATTGCAATATTCTGAGTGTGAAGGTTCAAGCATGTTAATAACATTGTCCTGGCTGGCATAAGTATAGTTGACTTTAGCACCTCCTTTGGTTTTTGATGAATCACCTTGTTCGTAAATAGGTAAAGGATCTTTGAATGCTTTGTGATTAGCGTTGGTCGGGTGATTTTCGACAATGATTTTACCAGCGTCTATGAGATCTTGAATCTCATGTTTTAGTTTCATGCAATTGTTTATTTTATGACCCTTATTCCAATGAAAGTCATAGTATTCATTTTCTCTCCACCATCTTGGTTTGACTTCTGGATCGTATGGTCTGGAGTTATCTGGTAGCATTATCAGGTTGTTTGCCAATAGAGTCTTGAAAGAAGATTCATATGATTCTTTGAGAGGAGTGAAATCACGCTTAGGTTTAGAGAGCCAAGGTTTCTCTTTGAACCATTCTTTTTTCTTAGGAGTATTCTCTAATGTAGTTTCAGCAGCTTTGAGTGCTTGTGTACCACTAGCCAAGTTGAATATTATGGGCTGTGAGGTGGTTTTAATAGTATCTACTACTCCATCATTAACAACATTCTTGTTGTTGTCCTTGCCAAATTTCCAATACTTGCTCTTCTCTTTAGAGCTAGATCCTAGTTGTGTTTCCTTCCAAGGTGAAAAATCCCCTTTTTTGATGAGCACATCTTCCATTCGAATGGTGTTGTCTACCATCCTATTAAATGATGGGTACACTTGCATTTGGATACTATATTTCAGTTCTAGGACCAAGTTATTGACAAATATATCCATTTTCTCAAAGTTTGGGATAGGTCATGGATACCTAGAGAACATCCTTCTCCAACATTGGAGGAAAGTGAGAAAAGGTTCTCCCATCTTCTGTTTAGTATTGCAAAGATCGATCATAGTCATAGGATGTGGAATGTTGTATGATTATTGTTGCAAGAATAGTTGGACTAATTCTTCAAATGATTTTATTCCTTGAGGTAGACTTGAGAACCATTCCATGGCTTGTCCTCCCAGACTCCTCAGGAAAAGATGCATGAGATAGGTGTGATCATGCATGAATTCCATACAGGCAACACAAAAATCTCTGACATGATCTTGGGGATCTGAGATACTGTCATATTTGTCAAATTTTGGGATTTCAATTCATGAAGGAAATGGAGGCATGTATAAATTCTTGTCAAATGGAAATGGGAATATTGTCTCCAGGGAATATTGCTTTGGGGATTTATCCTTATTCTTCAATTCTGTGATCTCAGTTTTCAAGGCTAGTAGTTTTTTGTGTACTGCGAGGATAGGTGAATCTTCCTTTTTGGTGACAAGTGTCTGAACATCATATCCAACAGGAAGTTTGGCACCTTGTCTTGCTAATTCTAAGATATAGTCTTCCTTCTCTCTAGCTAGGATAGCATTCATCACTTTTCTAAAGTCTTTGTCCTTTTGCAAGTCAAGAATTTCTTTTTCGGAAGGTTCAGCATCTTGATCAGCATCACTAGAGGAGGAATCATCACTCCCGTGAACATTAGTATTGTCCTCATTTTTGCTGCCATATACCGTCTCATATACAGGAGGAGGTCAAAGTTCTTCAAAAATCGGTTTTCCTGATGACGAAGGCATGTTAGTGAGTGGGTCTTCCTTATAAAATGGATTATGCTAGTATGTGAAGACTGGTTCCTTGTGTTTGGCTTCTTTCTTATTGGAACTCCTAGTTTGTCTAGGCATCTTTACGGATTAGTGTGATCCAAAGCTTGTTTTTGATGTAGAGGTCAAGATCAATTTTAGTGCTAGTTTGTTTAGTTAAAGTATTGTTTAGGAGAAACAACTGAGATTTAGTCTAATTTTAGGAACGATCTATCCTGTCTAAGATGTTTATCTGGGTTGATTCTAAAATAGTAACTAAGATTTAGTCTGATTCAGGAATGATATATCCTATGTAAGACATTATCTAAGTGACTTGATTTTGATAAGTAGTTTGATTTGAACCAGCTGAAGGGTGATTGACCAAATCATGCAACAAAAAATGGCAGAGGTACATTATCTTGATCTGTTTTATGCTTAGGAAAATGATAACCAATATTATGTTCATTGTAAGTTGTTTTTAGGCAAGTTTGACTATTCTGTCTGACAAAACCAGAGACTTGTATGACAGGGTTTTCTGGACCGGACGACAATTTAGCAGTTACAGGATGACAATAGTTTTGTTTCATACGAGTTGCTACCTTGTACCGTATGACTGATGTGCATGTACAGGATGACAAAAGACTGAGGTCGATTCTGCCTTGTATGAGACAGGATACAGTGCAGGATGATGAATGATTTAGACATGTACGATAGAGAATCTGCTATAGGATGACAATTGAGTAGATTCGTACGACACAGGACTGGTACAGCATGATAATTTAGCAGACTCGTACAACTTTTCATAGGGTAGAGACTAAAATTCTAAGTTTTCTGACTACTGAGTATGATAACTAAGTATGACAAATTCTGAGATGGACTGATTTTTGACCAGGATATACTAGTTTCTGACACAGACAGAGTTTCGACTTAGGATGGACTAGTTTCTGACACAGACAGAGTTTTGACTTAGGATGGACTAGTTTCTAACATAGACAGAGTTTCGACTCACTGAGTTTGTTTCTTGTCTTCTCTAATTTTTGGTATTCCAATTTTTGTTTCAAGGATGAAAACACAGAAAACAAGTAGTATGTAATAGTGACTCCAATCACAGCATGCAAACCCTAAGGAATTTGGTGAGGCAGGAAAACCTTTGCTTGTAGACTCAGGTACACACCCAATAGCTAATCAGAATATGGCTACTGAGTCTCATGCAATGGATTCTCAATGCCGTATTATCCGACTCCAAATGCTAATGGGGGCACGAAATGACAAGTATCTTGGGAGAGTTACTATCTCTCTTACACAAAGATTATCTCCCTTTCGGAGGTGAACCGAGTAGCTTCTAATTTTAATTGGATTTAGTCAGGGGTTCGTTCAGTACATCGAGGTATAAACTCAATTAAGAGGTCTCCCAGCCTTGAAAACCAAGGTTTAATATACCCGAAGGTATGGAGGAGAGCTATTCCCGAGCACTGCCGTTGACTTGATTTTCATCAAATCACATTTATTTTATAGTGGGTTGGAGTACTTGGCATTTAGTTGTTCCCACTTAGGTCATTCCCCTCTCACCAACCCTAAAGGCTATAGAGTTATTAGCTCCTCAGGAGGGCAGGCCTGCTAAAGATGTTGCAATCAATCTTAAGAAAGCACTTCAAGGGTCTGGATTTCTAATTGTCTAAAAGAAGACAAGAGCATACTCTCCTACCTCTCAGATTTTTCTAAAACATGAAAGACAGATTTTGTTCATTAACCAGATAGTAAGTTAGGTGCCTAAAAATGAATTTAAAGAATACACGTTGTTTAGTCGATTCTCCTTAGGCAACCTGCAAAGACAATGAATCAGTAGTCATATTGTCTTTGTGCGACAAGCATATTCTTCGACAAGCGTTCTGCAAAAACTAGTTAGGCTATGAAAAATTCTAAGACAAACAGATAAACAGTCAGGGTCAGTCATCAAAATAATCAAAAAATGATAAAATCATGAAATTTGCCTTTTTACCAGAAAATACAGAATCATACGATAGAGTCTTGACTCGTACGAGACAGGATTCAGTATCACACAAAAGAAGATTGTTGATGATGTCTGCTCGTATGACAGAGGATTTATGCTCATACGACAAAAGATATGCTAGTACGATAGGATATGGAAATTCGTGTGACACCTGCAGTTTATCATTCAAGCATGTGGGAATTGTCGTACGAGATGTACGGATGAAAAACTTGAAAAATAACAAAAATAAAAAAAAATCAATCTTGGAGGCTGAAAAAGAAGTAGTCTTCGGCCCCATGGTGGGTGCCAGATATGTGTGTGTGAAAAAGTGAACCTATAGCTACAAGCACAACACTTCAATTAAGTCATTATATGCATGGTTAGTAATCAATAATCAATAAAAATAAACCATAGCAAAGTGACCCATTGCCTTCTAAAAGATGCGAGTATAGGATTGCTCTCAGTTTGTTATAAGCAATACTAGTGACTAGACTACACCAAGACGAAGGATTTAATCTATATGATATTAAGCTATATGGATGCAAAAAATGGATGAATAATTCAAGCAAAAAAAATCACTTCAAGCAATAATGGATGTAAGATGAATGCAAATAATCTTAAAAAATGCAATAATAATCAATCAATGACTCCAGAGAAAAATCAGCATAATAATGACGTATTCTCAAAAATCTCTGGGGTGAATTGGAATGAGAGCTGATGACTGAATTTATAGAGAATTACAGAGAGATGATGAAAAAGCTCAATTTAGGATAAATTGAAATAATTGAGAAATTAGGTTGAGTTAACCTTGAGATAGATTCCAATTATAGTTCAATTGAAATGCATTCAAATTAGAAGTCCAAGTTGCATTGGAAAAAAATAATAAATCAATTCCATGCATTTGTGATAAAAATAGATAATTCTTCAATTTAATCAAGAAAAGAGTCTTTTTAATGCAACTGAACTTCTTTTTCTAAAAAGTTCTAAGTTCCAATTTAAGAGAATAATTAATAATTTAATTAATTGCTTTTCTGATTTCAAATTCTCAATTTAGAAAAAGAAATAATATCTCAAGTTTGATTTCTCTCTCAATTCAATTCTTTTATTTAATTTTCAATTCAACTCTTTGTTTTGTAATAAATTCTTCTTTTTGTAGTAAATTAATTCTTTTTTGCATGATTGAATGGCAAATTTATTAATTAATTAAATATGCAAAGATATTTAATAAATTAAAATAGGATAATTGATCAAAATGAATATTCTTGGAATGATTCAATTAATTAAATAAATATTTAATTAATATTGGGTAATTGATTTTGCCATGTGATATTTGATAATTAAAGAATTAATTATGTGCTCAAGATTGATTTAATTGCCTTTTGGTTAGGACCTTGGTGATGTTGTCAAGATTAGGGGCCCATGGTTTAGATGACCATTTTTAGGGTATTACAAAAGGTACTAGAACAGGGCCACCAGAATCTGAGCAACCAACAGTATAACTTTCAAAGAAATAAATTGAGGCAGAGGTTCATGTTGAGACTGAGAAACTAATAGTTACAAAGACACTGAAACAATCTAAGAAACTAGTAAAGGTAGAGGTGCAAACACAGACAGATCCACCGAAGGAAAATAAAATTAAAATGGATACATCTGATGGAAGTAAAGAGGATATACTAAAGGTGATTGGTCAGACATCTGTTGAGATGAAATCTACAGCTGAACCGAGTACATCTACAGGTGAATTCAAACCCACTAACATAACAGAGGTACTTTTGGATTCTATTAAGAGGACAACTAATTGCAATGCATTGGCTTTTAAGGCAATTGATAATACTTTACCTATTCTAAAGATGATGGCACCTAATTGTAAGATAGATCACATTAAGGATTCTTTAGGAAAATTGGACACATTGTCCAAATTCATTTCTAATAATGTTATAACTATAAAAAAGGTGAATGAGGATATCATAAAGGAGAGAGTTGAAAAAGAGAAAAACACATTCTTTGAAAACACCATAAAGAAATGTACTGATCATGTGGATACACTTTTATCGGTACTCAACTCTATAATTTTGGAGTATAACGAATTATAGAGGGAAGCATGTAAACCTCATTGTTTGAATGAGGATATTGATAAGTAGATCGAGAAGACATAAAGAAATTGATGACATTGCAGACAATATTATAGGTTCATCCGGACTTATATCAGTTTTTTGAGCAGGAAATGGCAGTTTTTGAGGAAAAGTTAGAAAAACTTGAGAAAGAGAAGGTAAGAATAAGGTCTAATGCCCAGGAACTAAAGGATAAACTTGGTCCGAGGCTAGATAATTTGATTACTCAGAGAGTTGAATTATCTAAGGCAACAATACAAGGAGAACGATCACCAGAGCAGCAAATGCACTATCTCATTGGTATGATCCAGTAAACTGAGGCAACTTTAGATGATAGTAACAAGTTTATGCAAAGTCTGAATATGATTTTGGTGAACATCTTTTAGATTGTAACCAACCGGTTACAAACCTTGAGGTAACATTTTTGTACTCTTTTGATTATTTATGACATCCTTTATCATTGATGTCAAAGGGGGAGTAGTGGAGAGAAAAATGCATGTATAGAGGAGATCAATTGCTCAGGGGGAGCACATCTTTTTGGATTTCAGTTTTTGGATAACGGTTTTGATTTTTCTCATGAGTGTTGCCATCAATGCCAAAGGGGGAGATTGTTGGCATTCTACACTCTTATGAGAATAGTTGATGTTGTCATTGATGGCAACCAACTGGAAAGTCACCGGCAATTGGTTTCTACATGCTTGACATCACAAACTTCATACACTGACAGACACCAGTACCAAGAGACACTTCACCGGCATTCAGATTACATCGGTAACAAGCATACCGACACTCCAACCAACATGGGATAAAGTTTTGTTTATATGAATTGTTTTGTAAATGTAATTATCTTTTGTAAGCCAACATGGTATATTGTAAAAGACTCATATATGTATGAGATCTTATAAGTCATTTTGATATGAGAGAGAGATGGGAGTTGTATGAGAGATATGTGTGAGAGGAGACAATTTTATTGTATAAGGTGATATAGTTGACATCGAAGGTTTTGGTTATTTACTGAGCTTAAACCGATACTAAACCTGGCATTAGAGATGTTGTTTTGAGTAGTAGATTGTATTGGATTTGATAATCCACTTTTGAAGTCAATGTGACTCTTTATTGAGCAGTGAGCTCTAGGCTACTGGCCTCCCTACATGCGTAGGCCCTTTATTGTAAGTAGTATTTATTCATTGGTTAGTGAGTAAATATTATGGGTCACAAATCCCACCAAGGTTTCTCCCACACTGGGTTTCCTCATTAAATATCTTGTGTTATGGTGTGTTTTTGTGTTGTCTCTATTATTTCTGTTTACTGCATTAATTCTTATTTACCGGTACACTATTTTGGGATGCAAAGTTATAAATAAGTTTAAATATTCTGCACATCGGTTAGACATTGATTCACCCCCCTCTCAGTGTCTTTGGGACTGCCATTGAATCTAACAATAATTTTGACAAGTATAAGGGAAAGGGAGATTCTCAAGATTGTATCCGAGAGTTGCATCAGGGTTTCTCACAATAACACTTACCTTATGCATCTCTTCCCTTAAAGTCTAGGAGGGTAATCTATGAAATGGTTCTCTCACCTACCACCTAGTATGTATATGTACATGGGGTAAGATAGTAGAAAATTTTGTGGCACATTTATTACACAACATTGAGAATCCCATAACAATAATGTATATATGTGCCACTAAACAATAAGATAGGGAATCCTTTGTTGCTTTCTTGTAATGTTGGAGATAAATTACAAGCAAAAGTCTATCACATTCTAGAAAAAGAGCAAGTAGAAATGTTCATTGAGAACTTGAATCAGCAAATGAAGTTCACAATGAAAATGCAATGTTTGAATGCATTGCACCAAGTTATTGAGAAAGGATTGCAATATGAATAATGTATCTAATGTGAATAATACATTACTCAAGGCCTTATAAAAACCTTTAATGAAGGTAACCAAACAAATAATGCATCTAATGATAAAACAAAATTCTGGTCAAAGAATAAAAAAATCATGAATGATAGAGTGATTGATGCAAGGGTAGTCAATAGGGCCTAACCTACAATCTATTTTCAAGGCCCAATCAATGAAAATACACCATTTCCTAATAATAATCAGCCATGTAACAATGACTATTCAACTAGTGTTGCTCAACCTAATACACAATGCGGTCCTAGGACTAATAATTTGAGGTGAATGTACACTCCTATTGGAGAACTGATTAAGTCAACCCTTAAGAAGTTAGTTCAGTCTCATGTTATTGTATTGTGGTGAAAATTAGGGTTTCACCAATAAGGATAGTAAGACCACTAATTTTCCTTTAGGGACCACTACATTGAAAGAGGGGTGAACCTAATAGATCTAGCCATAATCCAAATATGGAAAGGGTTGAAATTCTAATTATATTTATTGATTATGGATTGTCCCCTCTTTCTAGTTGAGGATTGGATTGTGAAATTAGGGTAAAACAAGAAATGATAGAAGTAAACTGTTGAAAATAGACTACTAAAGATATCCCATGAAGCCAAACTAAGATTTGGGAAAAAAAAATATTTAGAACTCATTCCCAAAAGTTTGACCTAATTTTTTGGGACCAGGTAGTACAAATTTGCCTTGGTTCTCTAAATTTTTATCTATCAAAAGCTTAACCTATTCAGTACTATCAACTCTATTGAATTCCTAACTACAACTCTTACACATGTTCCCTACACATAGAAAGAAAGGAAATAGGGTTGTGGATAGTAGTTTGCCTTAAGTAAAACCTCAGTTTAGGAATTAATCTTGAATGAAATAATGCAAATACTAAAATAAATGCTAAGGATTAATGATACAATTCTCTTTAAATGTAATTACAAATGCTAAATGTAATGGCATGAAAAACCTAATCACACATAGGAGCTTGCATGAAGATTGATGTAACTTTGCTCCACAATGCTTGAAGGATGAAATGAAGCCTTGAATCTTTAAAATAATTGATGATGAATGCTTCATGGATGAATGAATATTATGGATATGTAATAGATCTTACAAGGAATTAATAGTATGTATTTATATAACATTCCCTAGGTAATTTACCAATTAGGCCAACCTCCAGCTATCAAGAGTAGGCATGAGGACCAAAATCTATTAGGGAGGGGGAGTATCTACCCCATTTTAAATTAGGTCCACATTAAGGGGGATCGAGGCATTTTGGGGTGCCCTGGTTTAGACCAAGGTACTCCACAACTTGTTCCTCTAACAAAAAGGACAAACACAAAGGGAAATGGGGGAGAGACCTCTATGATGGGGCCCACTCAATGATTTTCATGACATCAGGGTTGGAAAAGGGAGCCAAAATAGACCTAGAGTGGGGATGGAGATAGGACATGCTAAAGTAGGAGACAAACATGAGGTGTAAATTGGACTGGTTAAAATTTATGATGTTATATTTATCCCCCACTTTAACAATCATATGATACTATGCAAATACTCATGATAAAGTAGAAAGATGAGAGAGAGGAGCAATCAAGAGCAAGATCACAAGGAGATAAGACATTACTAATTTTAAGGAACCTACCCCCAAGCTTAGGATCTTAACTCATGCAATGATATGCAAGGACACACAAAACAAGAAAAATACAAAAATATAAACACACAACACAAGGGGTTAGTACTAAAAGCAAAAAGGCTTCAAGTCAACTTGTTGAAGAGACCTCAATAATTAAATTTCTCAATGACTAATATCATTCTTGGAATTTTTTCACAAGAAAACAAGAAATCACATAAAAAGAGAAAGAGCATGCATCAAATGATGAATCATAATCCAAAAATAGCAAAGCTATGAACTCTTGGGGAAGAGAAAGGGAAGAGCATGGATGCCACAAGCTAGCAAGTTGTGTTATGCTAGGTGATCCATGTTGAGAAAAGGAGAGTCAAAATAGTGTAGCAAGCTGTGTTATTCTAGTTTCACTCTATAAAAAATGAAGAGTTGAATAATCTAACATGTTGTGTTATGCTAGTAAAATCATTCTATTGCATATGTTGTTATCTAGTTTTAGGAGTTAAGCATCTCATATAAGACTTTTTGATCTAGTTTCAAGCATGCAAAAACCCGTATAGGACATGCAATAAAAACAAATATGTCTAGTTTTGGGAACATCTCATATAAGAATTGTTGGTTTGGTTTTGAGAATGTATACCCCATATAAGACATAAAATAAAAAAAATATGCTTTGTTTCGAGAACATCTCGTATGAGACTTGTTGATTTGGTTTCGAGAATGTATACCCTGTATAAGACATATAAAAAGCTACGTCTAATTTTGGAAATGAAACATATCGTATAAGACTTGTTGTTCTGGTTTCAAGAATGAACACCTCGTATAAGACATGAAAAATATAGTACAAAGAGGTAAATATGTATTCCCCCCTTTAAGATGTTAGCATACTCCTATGTTGATGCCTTAAGGAATCTAGAAACATGGATACAAACCTTCAACAACAAGGAGATATCCTTTCAACAACAATGTACACAATTCCAAACCAAAGAGATATCTTGGAACAAGTGTAAAGGGAATCCTTTGGAGGAGAAGAGATATTTTCTCAAAGACATCTACCTCCTAGAGGATGTTTTTGAATAAAAATGACATCATTGACCCAAAAGAAAGGAAGGAGAACAAGAATTCAAACCTTCTCCCTATTTCTAGGTAAAAGGGATTCTTGATGAAGGATAACACACTATTTATCCAAAGTGAAGGATTTGTTTATAATAGACATACATTGAAAATGAAGAAGAGGTTGTAGAAAATAATACACACCTCTTGCATAAGAGAGAATCCTTGAGACACAAGAAATGACATTGTATCATAAGAAAACACCACTTAAGAAAGGAAAAGTAGATCCTTAGAAAGGATATGAGAGATAAATGCCTCCAAGCATAGGAACAACGAGAAGGATTACACAACCTCCAAAGGAAGATGATACATAAGAAGATGTATCACTTCAAGCAAAGAAAAGTTCATAAATAAGGAACACACATGTTCTCACATGAAAGAAAATTCAATGCAAGAAAAGACATCAAATTATGCAAGATAAAATTTAAAATAAGAGGTAATCTTGAAAGAAAAGAGAGGATTGAATATACTATCATTGCCCCCAAGTGAGGAGAAAAGGAAGAACATCGTTGCTACCCAAGTATGATTGGTATTATAAAAGCATAACCACTCATGACAAAGAGCCCCTAATAAAGTTTACTACTATTTCCATAGGGTGAGGAGAAACATGATAGGGTGAATGGAGTGCTAAGGCACTACCTCTTCACCAAGAAAAAGAGAAAGATGAATTGTAAGAGTTATGTGAGATTTATCATATTGTTCTTGAACAAATTCTTTAAAATATTTACATTTTCCAAGAGAATGAGAATGACAATGATGAAAAGGACAAAACTTATCACCTTCTTGATTCTTATAGCAATATTTTATGGGAGGAAAAACAACATTCTTATCATATTTCAATCTCAAAAAGTTTCTTGTAGCTAACCTTTCTTGATTGTCAAGAGTAGGTGTTGTCTCTTGAGATGTAGGACAAGGTTTGCTAGAAGGAGAAGGATTGTTTTCTATGATTTTGACAATTCCATTATCAATGAGTTCTTTTATTCCATTTTGAAATCTAGACATTCATTAGCTTGATGATCATTAGTTTGATGGTATGAGAAAAAAAGATTATGTGAGGAAGAAGCACCTTTAGATGGACAATAATTTCTATGTCCTGCAAGATACTCCTTAAACCTTTGAATTTTAAGGATATAATCCATAGGTGAATGATGAAGATGTTATAGACCCTATGTACTAGATTGTGAAGGAGATTTTATAGGTAATTTGATTTGTTATTGATATTTTCCAACTCCTTGTCCACTATAACCTTGTTTTGAGATTATATTATAACCACTTTTGTAAGAAGTTTTTAATTGTGAAGAAGAAGGGACATTATCATGAATTTATTTAAAATTTGTAGTGTAATGACACATGGAGGGATCAAAGGGATGAGTAGATGAAGAAGGGATATCCTTTGTAGGGAATTTATCCTTTTTCTATCACTATTATCATTCATGTAATTTTTGATAGGTTGGGAAGGAGGGTCCTTATCATCTAAAGATTCATCTTTTCTTAACTTTATATGATGAGATAGGTGATGAATAAAATGCATAACATCATCTTCCCTATAAATATGTTGATGATTAAAATAAGCTCTAGGAGAATAAGGAGGATCTAAAGAGATTGATACACCAACATTTTGATCCTAGCCCCCTTACACTAGAGTATGCATATGAGAAGATGATGGTATAATGTTGCTCTTTAATGATTTCTCTCCATTGGAGAGATCATTGATAGGAGTATTGAATCTTTCCTCATTCACATTAGATACCCTAGGAGTATTGAGTCTTAGCTTATTCAATGTTATCTCCAGGATTATCATTACCTATGAAATATTTTATGTGATATACACATGTAATGCATATTATTAAACATGTCATCATGAAACAAAATGTAACATGGATAAAAACTTTGAGATGTGATTTGCAAGTAGGAAATATATTTTAATTACTAAATATGCAATATGCAAGAATACTATGAATGGAAAGAAGTAATGTAAATTGAAATAAACCATTATCCAACACATGATTTTGATAAATGTAACTAAAAATAAATGTAATTATATGTGAAATGGAAAATAAATTAGATTTAGTAGATTCCATTATGAAATAAATCATATTTGAAAACACAAATGAAAAATAATGCAACCTACAAGTCAATTTTATAAAAATAAATTAATGTTTTTATGAAATTAACTACTAAATTTATGTAATTTAATTAAAAATAGGATTAATGAGTGCAAATTTTATTACCTAAATTCCTACAAATCAAATCTGAGACCATAAATCAGAAATTAGTATGAAAGAAGTCAAGTTCACCAAAATGTATTGTGATGAAAATTAGGGTTTCATCAATAAGGATAGTAAGACCACTAATTTTCCTTTAGGGACCACTACATTGAAAGAGTGGTGAACCTAATATATCTAGCCACAATCCAAATATGGAAAGTTCTGTAATTTTGATTAGATTCACTGGTTATGTATTGCCCCCTCTTTCTGGTTGAATATTGGATGATAATTATGAAATTAGGGTAAAACAAGCAATGATTGAAGTAAACTATCGAAAACAAACTACTATAGATATGCCACAAAGCCACAAACTAATATATGGGAAAAATAAGATATTTAGAACCTATTCCCAGAAGTTTGGCATGATTTTTTTGGACCGAGTAGTATAGATTCACCTTGGTCCCTTGAATTTTTCTCCATCAAAAGATCAAATTGTTCATCACTATTGACTCTACTGAAATTCCCTAGTACAACTCCTGCACCTATTCACTATACAAAAAAAAGGAAATAGGGTTATGGATAGGGGTTTTCCTTAAGTCAAACCTCGATGTAGGAATTAACCTTAAATGAAATAATGAAAATACTAAAATAAATTCTAAGGAGATATAACTCAGATTTCCAATTGTTGATAGAAGGATTGATGATGCAATTCTCTTTGAATGTAATCATAAATGTTGAATGTAATGGCATGACAAAAGCATGAACATGAAAAACCTAATCACACACACATGCTTGCATGAAGATTGATGTAACTTTTCTCCATAATTCTTGAAGTATGAAATGCAGCCTTGAATTTTGAAAATACTTGATGATGAATGCTTCATAGATGCACAAATATTATGGATATGTAATGGATCTCAAAATGAATTAATAAGATATCTTTATATAGGGTTTCCAAGGTAATTTACTGATTAGGTCGACCTCCAATAGTCAAGTGTAGCCATGAGGACCAAAATCTATTTGGGAGGGGAAGTATTTGCCCCATTTCAAATTGGGTCCAGATTAAGTGGGACCATGGCATATTGGGGTGCCCTATTCTAGACCAAGGCTCCATGATTTGGTCCTCCAGAAAATAGGACCAACATAAAGGGAAATGGGGGAGAGACTTCCAAGATGGGACCCACTCAATAGTGTTCATGATAATGGGGTTAGAGAAGGGAGCCGAAACAAACCTAGAGAACGGATGGAGATAGGACACGCTAAATTAGGAGCACAAAAATGAGGTATAAATTGGACATGATGCAATTTATGATGCTATAATTATCACACTACCATAAGTCAAACCTTACAAACCATGCCCCTTCAAGTTGGCTTGGTGTAATGATAATGATTTTTGTGACTACCATAGGATTATAGGTCATAAGACTTCAAACCATTTTAAACTTAAGAATCTTATTTAGGATTTAATTAACCAAGGTTAAATAATAGTTTAAAATCCTAAGGAAAGTTCTAACACTGATTGTATGATTTTCAATAATCCATTTCAAAACCATTATAAAGGTAAAGCCTCTAGTTTAGGAACTCAACACAATAAAGCTAATTATACAAATGCATCACATGAGTACACCATTAACCACATTAATCAGGTTGATGAAAGAGTCATCACCTTAATCATCAAAGGAAAAAATCCTAATTGTGTTGTAGCCATGTGTCGATCCAAGGTAACACTACGAGGGTAAGCATCAGCCTCCCAACCCATGAGTTAATACAACCTCTTGGACCATTTCTAGAAAAATCCCACTCAAATATCCATCTTCGATCTCCTCTCCATATTTCCAAACCATAATGCTATCCTAAACAAGGCCTTGTAGAGTTATCTGTGTCCAATGACATAAATATCAATTAATTTTAGATCATGGTGAGCCACCTTTCCACCACACCTCAAATTGCATTCACCAAACAAGACCTACCAACACATAAGCCTCTTCATAATTATCCTCCATCTTAAAGTACACATTCATAAACATAAGACTAGAAGAGGCCTAGTAGATGGTGGAGCTAGCCTAAATATCCACACCTTAAAAATGGTAAAAGCCTTGAGATTATTTGATCATAGTGTTGATGTTTCAAAGTGCATAAACATCAGAGCATATGATGATATGGAGCACCTCTCTAAAGGTCTTATCATTCTCCCTATCAATGTTGGTTCTACAATTAAAGATACCATATGTCAAGTTTTGGACCTCATTACTCCTCAATTGTCCATATATCCATGTCATGCAAGTCGTTCCATCCACATACCACTAGTGTATCAAATTACCTTATAAAGGCATAGAGATCATGATACTAGGTGATCCAAACCCCTTCTAGTATTGCAATAACTTAAGAGGCACCATTGAAAATCAAGGCCCTATTAATCAAGCAACCTCTTCTTCCACATAAACACATCCAAATCCCTCATCCTTGTCATAATATTCTACTCCATCTACTTCTATGCTTGAGGTCAAGATCTGAGTCAATGATAAAGGATGTGGAGAATACCCCTATGCCAAAGCCTTCTGTATAGATTAATTTCAAACATTTCCTAGATCTTCTAAGAAAAAAAAACTACCAGTATTAGATCCCTACTACCTTCAGTCGATGGGTTGAGATTAATGAAGTATCCCTTGAAGAAGATATATCCAATTGGATTTATAGAGATGAGGAAGACAAACCATTTGTTCAGTTACCGTTAGAGAAATATGAAAAAAGGTTTACTGTATTGCAAATGTATGATTATGATGGTTATAGTGGAATAGGTACACAAGGACAGTGCATGATAGAACCGATTCTCCCTAAAATACAACCTAAGAATAAAAGACTAGGCTATGAAAAACCAGTTGAAAACTCAATAGATCAAGAACCCAAGAATGGACAAATAGTTGTGGGTTCCTCAAGTAATAAGTTTCTTCCAAAGGAATATGTTGGTGTTGTTGGAAAACAATAATACTAAGAGGGGGGGGTGAATCAGTGTTATACCAGAATAGTAGATTTTAGCCTTAACAAAACATTCATACACCAACTGGTATAATGGTATAAATAGAATTAAAAGAAGTAAATCAACCAATAAGCCAAACACATAAATGAAAATCATAACACACAGATTTATACTTGGAAAACCTCAAAGAGGAAAAACCATGGTGGGATTTGTGACCCACAATATCAATCCACTAGCCATATGAAGATATATTACAATATATGATGGGCCTACACTTGTAGGAAGGTTTACAACCTAGAGAACACTTCTCAATCACAATAGGAGCCTCACTGATTACATAAAATTCTAGAAAACAATTCAAAGAAGTGTGAACTAAGATAATATCTTCTATGCCAGAATACAGTTCCGGTTTAAGCTTTGTCTGTTCCAGTTAGAAACCCTAAACCCCTTTACTGGAATAGCCCTTACAATAAATTCCTTACATACAAAATCTCTCTGAATAATTTTGCATCATTCACATACTAATCCATTCCATACATCATGTCTATCTCCTTATATCAAAATGATCTAATCAAACTACCTTATATACCCTATACAAATTTATGCCTTATGTCGACTTACAAAGATATATACAATATCAGATTACATGTCAACCAAATAACATAAATGAATAAAATTTAAAACAAATTTCCAATGACAGATCCAACATGTGTCGGCCTCCAGTACCGATAACCTTTACTATACCATGTCGTCCTGCATTGTCGGTGACCAAAGAAATCTTCTGACCCGGTGTTGGTGCCGGTGTAGAATCTGTGAAGTGCTTGTTGGTACACCATATAAAGCCGGAACACAAAATCATGTTTCCATCAATGACAACATAGTGAAACCAACCAATAGAGTGTCAATCGCCAACAATCTCCCCCTTTGGAATTGATGGCAATAGTCATGTGAAAAATGGTCAAGGTTTCATCTGCCGGTTTCATCTTGCCCCTGCTCCCCCTGAGCTGAATAAGCAAAATACTCCATATCTCCAAAACTCAAAATACTCTGTAACTCCCCCTAATGTATGTAACTCTTTTATTCTTTTCACATCTATACTACTCTCCCTTTGACATCAATTCCCAAAAAAAATGTCAAAGAATAAGAACTTTATAATGAATACCTCAAAAAATGTCTTACCGGAGCTTGACCAATTTCAAAATTTATGGATAAGCCTTCTCCAGTAACTCCACATAAGTATCCCAACTAGTTTTGGATGTGTCAGAAATAGATACAAGTCCACTCAATAAGTGTGCAAACAATTCTTTTTCATTTACCTCTGCCGGTGTGGGCTTCCCATCATATCCATGCATTCTTTCTTATGTACACAGAGTGAATCCAATCTTGGACTCACCAAACCTCTCAAACTTCTAGCTCTTCAAATTATTTTGTCCCTTTCCTTCTCAAGAGAAGAAATTTGATTCTCCAAAATTAAAATTTGACCATCAATTGATGTTGTCAATGAAATTAATCCATCAAAAGAGTTAGCAATACTAGCAATTTTCTCTTGTATCTCTTTTATCTTTTTATCTACATTTGTTGTAAGTATTTCAGTATTGCAGCATACCCTATATATATTTGTACATTGTTTCAAAGAATTTTCTATTAGAGTTAGCTTCTCCTCAATCTTTTTCTTCTCTGTCTTAATTACTTGATCAAAAGCGACTCTCTTAGCCTGAGTAAATTTTTCTAATGCTTTCTGGTTAGAGATTTGTTGTAAGGATTGAAAGTCTTTTGATATGTGCTCAGTGATTACCTTAAGCTTTCTAGAAGGGCTCACTTTATTTTCAATATTACACTCCGAGACCAATCTGTGTAAAACACTGATTGATTGATCTATAATCCCTTTGTCTATGGTTCCCTCCTTCATCAATTTTTGAGAAGCCATCATCATTAGTTCAGTGGGACTCATCTCTTTGATGGTTTTCATTTCTACTTGAGAAGTGTCAATTGACAATAATGATGGGCCAACAACTGGTTCCCTATCAAATTCCCCTATTTTCTCCTCTGATGTTGTATCCTTTATAACCTCCTCACTTGCATCGGTGGCTTCACCATTTGGTGTAGTTTGTGTAACTATCGGTTCCTCTGTAGGAACAATATCCTCAACCTATACATTTGTATTTGGAGGATAATTGTTCTCAATGTTAGTATCATGTACATGTTGGCATTACAGTAAGAAAGATTGTTGATATTCAATAAGGATATTGAGAAGGTTGTTGAAGATTATTGATATAACTGAAGAAGGATGATAACTATCTTTATAACATTATTTTGTCATTGATGTCAAGAAATTGATTAACTAATTTAGTATGATGTTTCCATATCTTGAGAAGATTTATTAGAAGAGAATTAAGATGTCGATAAAAGACATAGAAAGAATGTGATGAATAAAGGGAGGAACAAGTTATTCAATGGGCAACTATTACCAAGTTAGAGAATGATGAGATCATGATGTTTAGATTGTTTTGATATCCTACATATGTTGTTGATTGTAAGGTTAATACTATACTATGCAACTAAGCAAGGAACCTAGTCGGTAAACCCTAAAGTTATCGATATCGGTTAATGAAGGCAAAATGTCTACCGAGTAAAGTTTAGTATTTACCGAGTTGCAACCAAGTTATGACAGTGCGCATGGGATGGATAAAAGCATTATTTAATGAAGGACAATGATTAGCTGGAGATGTCTAAATAATTGGTATGTCGTGCATGAAGTTTGTTAAGGATCTATGGCAAAGGAAAATTGGCAGGAAGATCTACAACGCAGATTGAACCGCAATAACCTTATGCAAGTTCCAATATAGGAATGCAAGTCTCGAGGTAAGGTAAAACATTTTCAGATCAAAAGGATACATTGAACCTAGTCAAGTTTGAAGATCTAGTGGCTAAGATTGATCATGAGAAATGTGATCAAGGAGATTTAGCGGTTAGCAATTGTTTATAAATAAGGAATTGTTAATAAACAATGTATGCAGGCAAGTGTATGCACAGGGATGCTACATAGTGATTACCAAGCACAGAAGCTTGAAGAACTATTTGAATAACAGAGTAGAAAGCCCAGCAAAGGGACAAGATAAGTCCTATGACTAGATTGTTTTGAGCAAATAAGAATCTGCTTTAGCATTTTAGATGTGAGGTTGCAAATAGATTTTTATTACTGTTATTTTGTAAGTGACAGGAAATCTCTTAACTGAGTGGACTTAACAGTCTTATATGTAAACCCTCTAGCAAGGTAACATTCTAAGTGAGTGTTTGAAATCCTTTAACAAGGTCACTTCTAACAAAGTGAAGATCCTAACAGATTTGAGGGAAATCCCTTAACCGGGTCACATCTAGCAATGTGTTTGTAATCTTTAACAGGATTTGCTTTTAATCGAGCATACTCTAGAAGAGTATATTTCTTAGTGGGTCTGAAATCCCATAGTGGTTTTTCCCTATTTGGGTTTCCACGTTAAATCTAGTGTTATGAGTGTTATTATGATATGTGTTCATAAGTTTGTAGGTTTAGCAGTTTTTGGTTAAGTTGCTGAAGTATAAGTAGCTGAGGTTGAATCTATTGATTTTATGGAAGTTTAAGTTTGTATGATTCACCCCTTCTCTCATTTTGTTATCTATTGGCACTAGCTCTTTACATTAAGTATCAGAACTAACAGTACAATGTTATCTTGTTCATTCTCTGTATTAACCGGTGTCTCTGTATTTGTTTGTACATCTTTATTTATTGGTGGCTCAATTTCCACTATCTTGATATTTTTGAAAACTGATGGTGAAGTGCCCATAATCCCTTTTCCTTTTCCTTCAATCGAGGTATCTACAGTGTTTGTCTTGGTCTCCGGTGAAGTAAAGAATCCTCTATGTTCTCCCAAAAATTTAATCCATGATTTCTGAGTTTCCTTTATTACTTCATTCACTCTCCCTAGCATTAGACTAGTTATCCTTTGTTTTCTATTGAATAATTTTCTATCTGCCACCTCAATTGTCTTTTCCATTTCATCTGGAGCTATAGTAACACAAATAGCTAGTATTACTTGCATTTTAATGTGTTTATCCTCTTGCATAGCAGATAATCTTCTAGCATCTAACATGTTATATAACTCAGCCGGTATTTGATTTTCTATCTCTATTAAGGCTTTCTTATAGATATCCAAGTATAATAGGATTGCTTCTTCTACCTCTCTCTATTCATCATTCTCTAAGTTTTCATAACAAAACATAACATTCTTCAACATGCCATCTTTAGTGATTTCATCTACAATTTATGCACAAGTCTTAGATGAAACCTTACTACAGTGTCATCCTTCTTCTTCCTCTTCACAGTACTAGATGCAACTATAGGTTTATCTTTAGGTGCTTGCTTATGTGTCGGTATCTTGATTGTGACCATCCTAACTGATTGCTTCTTTGCTTCCACTTTTGTTTCCTTCGGTTTCTTCCTAACAACCCTCTTGAATGCTAATGACATGTTATCCTCTGATTCAGATTCTGTAGTAATAGTTTAAATATGAAATTTCAAATCCTTCCTCTATCTACCTTTCTCCAGGACAACATCAATTAGTGCCTGAATATCCTTTGAGACCTTCTGCACAAACTTACTTTCTTTTCATTCTTGTTTCTCCCTTTTCTTCCTATTGAACTCTGTTTCAACCTATTGAGTCTTCTACTGTGCACTGTTGTGCAGTACCATAGGGCTTCTCTGCCTCATCTATTAGTGCATCAATTAGCTTTTTTGCATAGGCATCAAGAATTTGTGCATCCACCTCATAGCCCATTTCTTCAATCCAATTTTTTTGTGGCTTAATTGCTTCCATGAGAGTCTCTTCCTTCTTCACCATGAAGCATATGTCGGTAGAGTATTTCTCTACTATATGCTCAGGTACCCTTACCCTAGACCTCATAGATTTTTGAAATGCCTTAAAATAACCCCATATCTTATCATCTCTCTGACTTCCTAATGTAGCAATTGACTACTTCAATTGTCTTCCTACCAGAATGTCAAAAGCCCATTGCCTCTTACTAGAACCAGGTGAATCATTCAGAAAATATAACATCAAGCAAACTAACAAATTCCCATACTAGAAAGTGCCCTTCTTCTTACCCTTAATCTTTCCTAAGCTGATTAACAACTCATCAAGCATCCAACCGCAAAGATCTAACTTTACATTATCTCTCATCATTTTATATGCAGCCAAAATGCATGAACTAGAAACATAATTCAGTCAGTTTGACTAAGTTACCTTATATCCGATAATCATGCTACCAAATTTGATGTCGGTGTCGGTGATAGTGATCACTACCATGGATCTCTTGTTAGATGTAGTCCCGATGATCTTCCTCATGAAGTCATTTGAAACTTTCTTGTTTGGATGTTGCCCTACCAATGGTAAACTAGTAATTATCCAAATGGCTTCCTTAGTGATTTTGTAAGGTCTATTCATCCATATGAATTCCCCATGTACTCTTCTCAGTACATATCTAATTATCTCATCCTCAAACTCTGGAATATCCAGAATGTCTGTAAACCCGAGTTCTTCAATATGTTTATATGCTAGTTTGATCTTTCCAGATTCTCCCATTAGCTCATTCATATGTACATTCCCTTGATTTTTGAAGTTCCCAAGTCCTCTATATGATAGTGAATGTATTCCCTAACATCCTCTACATACACAACTTCCTCTGGAATGTGAGAAAATGCTCTAACCGAATCTTTCTAGGTAGCCACATGTGGATACCACTTGAAAATTGGTCTAGGGAGGTCCTTGACATCCACTACAGTTGGGTTTGCAACAAAAATAGGAATAGAAGATGATCTTGCTTCCATGTTTAAAGAAAAATACCTCTTGTTCGCTTTCAATGAAAAACCTTCAACAAATTTGTTCCAGATGTTGGTGAAATCACTCAAGAAGAAATCTGATAGCCTCTAAATAGCCTCTGATCGCACTTAGTTTCTCTAAATCACTCTAAAATTTCTCTGAATGCAAGATGATTAACAAGTGTATTCGATCTTTTAACCTTCAAGAAAAACCCTAATCTTCCATTGACATAAATGATTGCTGGTGAAAGATATCGGATATCGCTTAGAACATGTCCATGCTAGATAATCCTCTCCAATATTTGGAACATTTTCCAGAACCTCTTCCTGGGGCATATGCAACATCTTCATGAATTTTTCCTACCCTTAAGGCATTTTCCTTAGTTACTAGATGAGCTCACTATCGGTGCAGGAGCAACCTCTTCTACCGGATAAGTAACCAAGACATTCCCATCTGATGATTGTTCTTTAGTCTTCCTAACCCATATCTGAGTATGATCTTGCCAAATTTCACTAACCTTTTCTTTTTCTTTTTCATTTGATCCTCCATTACTAACCGGTGGATTTCTACTTCTAAAGAAGTTAGCAATATGTCCAACTTCATTACATGCATAACATGTAACATTGTTCTTCTGAATTGCTTTACTAAAACTGGTGAAATTTCTTGACCTACACTGATTAGCCATATTTCCAAGTTTTCCATATGCATAGCATTTTACATTCATTCTACAATCTTCTATCTTCTGACCAATTTTATTGCATTTTGAACATTTATCGGGAGTAGAATCGGGGTTCTGATTTTCTCTATTTCTACATTGCCTAGCCATGTGACCAAATCTATTGCAAACAAAACATCTACCATTGAATTTATAAGCATTGAATTGTCTTACCAGTTCCTTATGGTTTTGATCTTCATTAGCAGTACCGAAACTCTATCCTTGTTCGAATCCAAGTCCATTGGAATCTTGAATTTTCCTCTATCTCTTCAATAACTCATCAAGCTATGCTAAGTTGATCTTGAATTTTTCTTTGTACTCATTTGCATCAGTTAAATCTTCTCTTAGTATTATCATTTGTCTCTCAAGATCTTTCTCATTGCTCTAGGATTGTACCAAATCAGTTCTCAACATATCATCTTCATGAACCAACCTACCACATTCTTCAAACTTGTTTTTCAAGGATACAACAAGATTTTCTTCCTTTTTCTTCCTGTCCTCAATCTTCTTAGACATCCTCATAGTTATAAATTGCATTTCATTCTTCATAACCATGTTCTCCTGACTCAATTTCTGACAGGGCTCCTTAAGTGCATTTTTCTCCTTATCATCCTGATTTTGCAAAAGTTCCTTCCTCCTAGCTTGAATAGATGATAGCCTCTCTTGTAGGACAAGAATGAATTCCTTAGTAGAATTCAATTCATCTTGTATCTGTAAGTTATTCAACCTTTGAGCATCATAATCTTCAAGTGCCATCTCAAGATGCTTCTCCAAAGCCATATTCAATGATTCTAGTTTCAGGATCTTCCTCAAGCTGTTAAACTTCCTCCGAGGCACAAGGAATTGATACCAATTCTTGGAAACCAATAACACTGAGAGGGGGGGTGAATTAGTGTTATACCAGAATAGTATATTTTAGCCTTAACAAAACATTCATACACCAACCGGTATATCTGTATAAACAAAATTGAAAGAAGTAAAGCAACCAATAAGCCAAATGAGAATCATAACACATAGATTTATATGTGAAAAACCTCAAAGAGGAAAAACCATGGTGGGATTTGTGACCCACAATATCAATCCACTGGCCATATGAAGAGATATTATAATATATGACGGGCCTTCACTTGCAGGAAGGCTTATAGCCTAGAGCACATTGCTCAATAACAATAGGAGCCTCACTGATTACATAAAATTCTAGACAACAATCCAGAGAAGTGTGAACTGCTAAGATAACATCTTCTATGCTAGAATACAGTTTTGGTTTAAGCTTTGTCTCTTCCAGTTAGAAACCCTAAACCCCTTTACTGGAATAACCCTTACAGTAAATTCCTCACATACATAATCTCTCTAAATAATTTTGCATCATTCACATACTAATACATTCCACACATCATGTCTATCTCCTTATATCAAAATGATCTAATCAAACTTCCTTATATACCCTATACAAATTTATGCTTTATGTCGGCTTACAAATATATATAATATCAGATTACATGTCAGCCAGATAACATAAATGAATAAACTTTAAAACAAATTGCCGATGCAGGATCCAAGATGTGGCGGCCTCCAGTACTGATAACCTTTACTATACCATGTCAGCCTACGTTTTCGATGACCAAAGAAATCTTCTGACCTACCGGTGTCAGTGTCGGTGCTAGTGTAAAATCTGTGAAGTGCCTACCGATACACCATATGAAGCCGGAACACAAAATCATGTTGCCATCAATGGTAACATAGTGAAACTAACCAATAGAGTGTCAATTGCCAACATGTGCTACTAATGATGACAATTCAGATAAGGAGAATTACATAAAGTCTGATTCTAATGAATATGAATGAGACTTACTTAGTAGTTCCAACACCTAAGCCATTGAGAAATCCTATCAAGGCCTTGACCAAAATGATGATGACCCAATATTTGAAGACAAGGGAATTGTGATGGTTAGTGAAACCGACCTAGCAAATTTTTTCATGCATTAGATTAAAATGAGTCATCTAGATCTTTTCTTGCTCTCTTTCTCTTGAGTTTCAAGCTTAGGGTTTAGGGTTTTATGGATTTTGTTTAAATATTGATGACATCCCTTGAAATTGTTATGAATTCACATTACTTTTTCACTAAAGCCCAAGGGTTCTAGTAACATTGGCGGGGCAATTTTCTATGTCCTAGGTGTTTATTTGTTACGCGGGTCCTAATTTTTCTAAGTATGCACATTGATTTTCCTAGGGGCATCCCTTTTCAAG
The DNA here is from genome assembly GCF_030272615.1 of Cryptomeria japonica. NCBI lineage: Eukaryota > Viridiplantae > Streptophyta > Pinopsida > Cupressales > Cupressaceae > Cryptomeria > Cryptomeria japonica. The sequence continues at coordinate 532,084,136 of NC_081407.1, forward strand.
TTTTAGCTAGCATATTTGTAATAACAATCGGGATACTAATGTTTTCCATTGTCTGCACATGTCTTAGTGGATATAGATCTTTTAATCATGATCAAAAAACATGCTCGGACGTTAAATGATTAGAGAAATCGCACATCATGGTTAGCAATATAAAGTGTAGATAGATCTGATGGCTCTCGCTACCCCATGGTAGAAAGTGTTTGAAAGATAATGATTTCGACATTGCGAGATGATGCCACGTGTATAGGGCAGGCCGAGAAAAGCCAGATGGTGGGGGCCACTGAAAATAATGAGAAGGATGATGAGTTGGAGATCTTGTGTCATGCTTTTGATGTCCCCGCTTGCCACGAAGGATGGTCAATGTCAGATTGACTAGTATAGATCGTGCGATATGCCATCGTGGAAAGAATTGACAACCTAGTTTCAAACTTGGTTCAAATATGAATTTGAGCCATTTCCACTCACGTAAGTAATAATGGTGAACAATACGATGATTCCTGATCCCAAAATAGAATTAAAAGACTTTTCAAAATTATTTTTGATTCAAAAAGGAATTCAAAAGTGACCAGAAGGTGATTCCAAAGTCGGAGAACATTCTAGTGAGTTATCACAGTGTAGAATTAAGGTTTTCTCAATGCTTTCAAAACTGTAAGTTGCTTACCTTCCCTTCTGTGTTTTCAAAGTTGGATAGTGTAAATTGTGTGAAGTTTTGGTGAAAGGATTGAAGATAGCTGTAAGGTTTTACAGTCTTCACAAAAGGAGATTAAGAATTTCTCACTCTTCCATGTTGGAATTGTCAATTCTTGTGTTGAACTCTAGTTTCTATTCCCTATTTGTCGATAGTTGTTAAGAAGGCCCTAGTTTAGTAAAATGGCTCCCTCATGAAACCACTCAGGACAGACAAAATATTTAAGGAGGAATTTGTATGATGATTTTCTAGACCAGTTAAAACCATCAACAAATGACAAGTATCAGGGGATAAATCTTATTCAAGGAAAAACCATAGGATAAGGGTTAGTTGAGAAAACATACACAATTTCAGATGCTAGGGTTACCCATGACTGGGATACACATGTTTAAGAGGAATTTGTAGTCTCTATTCTTGAGTGCATGGAAGTATGACTTAGGCAAGTTGGTGGTGCCTAATGTGTTCATGGATGTCGACCTTCTCAGAGAAGTTGCAAACAGGTATGACCCTTTTTCAATAGTGATAAGGCAGAATGATGGAGAGGTCTTGTTGACAATTCGAAGGGAGGAATTTCAAGAATTTTTTGATTTATATGAACCCTTTTCTACCTTGATTCAAGTAAATTTCAATGAAATAAATTTTGAGTATCATAAAACAAAGGGTTTTGTTAGATCAAACCTTCTCTCGACCCACTTGGCGAAAGTGGGAGACACATCATACCATATTGGCCCAGGTTCAGTGGAGCCTTTTCCAATTAGTGCTTTCACCAAATATTTGCAAGCCACTTTCTTTTCTCTGTGCTAGGTTTTCGGTTTTAACCCTTTCATAGTTATGCCACCGGATTACATCCATATGGCCATTCAGATTCAGCATCTGATTTAATAGTGGTTTTTGATTTAGCAAAATATCTTGAAGAGAAGGTCCATGAAGGATGATTAGACATTAAGAATAATGTATTAAGCACTAATTTATTTTGGTATCCATTGTTGATGCATATGTTCTTGTACAAAAAATCAGATTATTTTGAAGATACAATGAATCTCAGTAGGACAATTAATAATCTTGAGATACTAGTGCAACTATGGAGTATGGATATGTCATGAAATAGACATGAAGATAGTTTTATAAGATTTGATAATGGTTTTTCTTCCAAATTAAGGCAATGTTTGACAATAAATCCGCCAAGGAATCCTACACAGCTACATGATTTCTTGATACCAAAGGAGAGGCTGCCAATCATGAGAATCGAGCACAATTGGGGGGATATTATCCCTTACGTAGTCAACATGGTCATCAAGTTTATGGTTTCCCAGGTGAACCTCATGTGATACCCTTAAATGTCCCATTGAGATTAGGGTTTGCTGAAGTAATTTGGCAAATAGGTTGTATCCGGGATAAGTATTTGAGGGGTAAGGGCAAGGGAACTATCTTCCCTGATTACACTATTATTCCATACTTCTTTTATGAAAGGAGGTTATGTGCATTTTGATAAAAAATTTATACCATATCACTTGGGGGTTGGTGTAGTCAGGCACAATGATCCAGAGGGGTTCTCTAATCTTTTCAGGCAAAGAATATAAGGAGTTGCATTGCCTCATGAACACCATTTTCCTAAAGATATAATCAGAAATGATCTTGATTTCTCTGCTCAAGATTGGAAGAAGGAGAAGTGGATAGCTTTCAGAAAGCTATGGGCAATTGTACAAAAAATGGATCCAAGTTATGATCCATTGAGAATCTTCAATCCTTTCTATGCAAAAGTTAATTTTGTTATGATAATTTTGATGAGTTAATTCTTGCTTTAAAAGAGAAGAAGACCAGGCTTGAGGGAATTCATGGTTGACAGGTTGAGAAGAGGAATATACAACCACCTACACCCATTTCACCTATAGATGCAATGATAATTCATCAAATGAGGATGAAACAACCAAGCTCACCTCTTCCTCTACCTCACAGAACTAATGGGCTAGTAGAAACTAGACCTAGTTATGAACCCCCTTTGAGGGGTGGTATTGTAATAAAAAGAGTAACTGATGAGGAGATTATTGATGAGGATAGTGGTAGTGATAGTGGAAAATTGGTGAGGAGGAAATAAAAGAAGATAATAAGAATAGAGCCAACCCCAAAGATACAGATTAGAATTTTGAGAGGAGTCCAGATCATTGATCTAGAAGACTCAGATAGAATCCCCTTAGCACCACATGTGCCTTCTTTGCCTCAAAGGCAATTTGAAGAGCATGGATGAGATCAGCAAATGGAAGAACAACATTTGGTATCAGAGCCCAAGTTTCAACACTAGGTACTCTGGGTTTGTAGTGAGCCCATTCAACTTGACCTTTTTGCTTAGGTCTTAATGTTTGTGTTTCCCTTGTTTTATCCTTGTTGTAGATCTAAACCGTTTTCTCTTTTACAGTGCTAAGTCATGGCTAGGAAAGCTAGGGGAGGTGGCCAGTAGAGTTGGCTATAGGTGTCTGTGTTTCTATAGATGCCTTTATTCCTAGTTGTGAGTTGGACCTAGGAACCATAGTTACCTTAGTTGACCTTTGAGTCATTCCTTTGGGTTCTTATGGAGTTGTGTTGAGGATGGATTGGCTATCATCTCACAGTACTCGTGTAGACTGTCACAAGAAGATAGTGGAGTGTTTAGATGACCTCGACGACTTGGGAGGATGCAGCGAAGATGAGAGTTGTATTCTTATTTGTTTTAGGCTTCCAAGAGTAAGCCTAGTTTTGGGGGGGAGAATGTAGTACCCGTACTCGTTTGAACTCATTAGACTCATATTTTATTAATGTTTACTTTCAGTGGATACATTACCATGATGTGTTATTCAAACTTATATGACATTATTTCATGCTTTATTTGGATACGAGGATGCATAATTTATTTGCAGTATTTCAGTACTTATGATTTATGGCATTTTATGGATTATTGCTATGTATGGACACTTTATTTTATCTATTCAATGTGAAATTATATGTTGTGTGTCTACGAGTGTATTAGATGCAAGGGGATGATTTTCCTTCACTCATTTTGGTGAGACAAGGAACGTCATGATTCTCCTTCATCAGTGTGTATGATATGTTTTCTATATTGTATATATGCATGTGTGGTTCAATGATGCAGGATATTGCAGGTACAAGTACCGGGTAGGTACGAGGTATCATCTCCACCTGGCTTCACAGGTCTGAGTGTGCCTTATATTTTCCGATGGAAGTGGAGGAGATAGTAGTTGACCCTATTTTACTCAGTTCTAAGAGATTTCCACAATCCATCATATAATCAAGAGAGCATTTCTAAATTCGATTGTGTGAAAGATTTTTGCATCAACGTTTCGGATCACACTCTGTGATCCATCATCAGGACGAAGAGAGTCAAAAAAATCCTGATGATGGATCATGGAGTGTGATCCAAAACGTTGATGCAAAAATCTTTCACACAATCAAATCCAAAAATGCTCTCTCGATCCTATTTTACTCAGTTACACTCATGTGAGTGTCGTCAATTGGTCGTCCTGTTAGTTTGTTCGGCCTTCGTATTTTGTTGTTTTATCTTTTTTATGAGTATTTGCTTGAGGTTTGTTCATTTGGTGTGTTTTAGTGGATTTAATTAATTAATTAAGTTTATGGAGTTATCTCATAGTTGAATTATGTATGCATTGAGATTATAAATTTAATTAATTAAAAGAAGTTTATAAATTAAGTTGCAAGATGCATGATATTAGAAATATATTTTATTTAAATTTTAGTGAAAAATAAATTAGATTAATTGCATTTATTGTTTCCTAGAATTTTAAATAAATTAAAGAATAAAAAAATTAAAGAATAAATAAATGAATAAAATAATTCATTAAAATTATAGCATTGCTTTAATTTCTTTATTTAGAAAATTAATTAGAGTTGCATGAGAAAATAAAAGAAAGAATATAATGATTTTTAATTATTGCATGTTAACTTATCTTTTGTTAGAAAATTAGGAAAGAAAATAAAATTGCTTTTATTACTAAATTTATGTTTTTTGGAAAAAATATATTCAACCTAGAATTTTAGTTTGAAAAGGGGAATAGGTCTTTATTTTAGAGGACACAGGAAACAGGTCAGGGATTTAGGTGAAAAGAAATTTTTTGGGAAGCTTGTTGAAGGATTGGTTCTCTTCTACAAATTTCTTCCAGGAAAGCTATACCAGGTTGGGTGACTTCTTTTGATTGTTTGTTTTAAAGAAAATATTCTTATTTCTTTCTTCTTTCTGAGTGATGTGTGTGTTAAGATGTTTGTCAAATCTAAAATCCTATCTGATACTTGGCTAAAGTTCATTCCTGAAGTTAATTTCTAGTTTATGGAAAGAAGTTATTTCCTGGGTGTTTGTAGATTAAATTTTGAGAAAATTGGGAAAAGTTATTATGGCAAATTTTGCCAAGATTTTTGTTGTGCATGGAAAATTGCAAGATTTGGGAGGAATGGGGTTTACTAGAGAAATCATTCCCTCTTGTTTGATTTTGTTTCGATATTTTTCTATGGTTGTTCTATCAATATTTGTATATCTCTGTGTAATTATTTAGTTACTATGGTAATGAATTTAATTTTAATTAAATTTATTAGGTTATTAAAAGTTATGGAGAAATTGTTTTATTTTAGTATTTTGGAGAAAATCTGTATTAATTAGATTCCCTGGAAATAAATTTTATTGGAAATAAAATTTAATGTTTTTTTAGGTTATTGGAATTAAAATTTTTTTAAAAAAATTAATAAAAATTAATAAATTAAAAAAAATAAAAATAAATATCATATATATATATATATATATATATATATATATATATATATATAGTATTTTATGTGGTTTTAATTATGTTATTTTGGAAATGAAAGATATTTCAAATTAAATCATCTTTTTCTTATATATTTTAATGTGATTTAATTATATAATATTATATTCGTAGAATATATATATTTATGTAATTATATTATGTTATTATATATAATTTTTAATTTGGAATTTAATTTAGATTATTGATACAATCTAATTGGGTTTATTTGTAAAGTAATCATGAATATATAATTAGGGGGTTAATTTTTATGTCATTGATTTAACCTTATTGGACAAATGACAAAATTGATTTATTTGTATTAATAAAGTTGTAGTTTCTTATTTTCTAGAAAATCTTTAATTGCAAGTTATTTATGCATTTAGTTGTTTTAAGGAAAGATTGCCTGTATTAGGATCTTGTGTAAATGGTGTTTGTAGTCAAGCTTAATTCTGTTGCAATTCTGGTTGAGTTGTCATTGTGTCCTATGTTATTATATCTCCTTGGTGAGGTGTTGTTGTATAACCTTATTGATGTGAAGCCATTGTGTGTTTTGTCCAAATGGTCAATCTTGGGTTAGTGATTGTGTATCCTTCACCTATGGTTTGTCAGGATTAGTTATGGTTGTCTGTTTTGCCATAAAGTTCTCGTAGAGAGACATTTTCTATTAGTGTCCTATGAGAAAGAGTGGCTTTCAAGCGAGGGTTGTGCCTGAAGTGGATGACAGGATAACCCGTCGAAAGTCAGTTAAAAAGTGATAACCTAATGATATATTGGGGGGGAGTGGTATAAATATTAATTAAGATAATGTACCTTGTGCATAGGTGAAGTGCTAGTATAGGGCTCATAATGTTACGAGAAGGCCTGGAATGGAAAACTTACCACCTTGTCTTCACGAAAGGATTGGTAGGGTTCGCATGAGACTCAGTTGGAGCCGAAAGCCGAGAGAGGTTACCAGGATAGAGAGATGGGACCTAGGAGGCCTACCATGGTAACCATCAAGCTATGCGATGACACTCTCTCCTTAGAGTCACTAGTGTTGTGAGTTGAGTCACATGGATGTTTGCGGAGTCTTGTAGTTCTTTCGTACTTGTCTTACTTTTCTTACTTGAGGGTTTTCTACTATCTCCTAGCACGGTGGGGTGGTTCCATTTTGGGATCACATGGTTGGGTGGTAGTGCCACTTCCCATCGGATGTTCTGGATTGTATCTTCAAGCGAGAAAATACTTCATTGGTGTTTCTTGGTTTGTGGTTCATGTACCAGCTCATGTTCGTGATCATTGTTCAGTTGAGACCTTGTGGTCATTGTATCAGAAGTTTGTGTAACCTTGATATTGTAACTTTTGGATTCCGTGGTACATTTGGAAGCCATGTAATTATGGATATTGTAATATTATATCAGTGGAATGTATGTTAATTCAGTTACTTTGATCTTATGTATAATTGGTTTATGGATAAATAAATGCATTGGAATACTTTGATTCTTTCATTATGGAATTTAGATGTATGTGTAGTTTTAAACTTAAGCATTTAATTTATCTAATTAAATGGACAATTGGATTAACCATGGTGTTAATATAATCTACAATTAATCTTCGTTGGTAACCCTTAGGAAATCATGTGTTAGTCTTCCACTATGTTATTAAATGTGCAATTGTTATAATTAATGCACTTAATCTTTAAAAAAAAAAATTATTTCACCCTTTAGTTGCGTAGTTGTGTTGTTTTCCTTTGGGGTTCCTAGCGGGGCATTACAAAAGACACCATTGAAATTACAAATGCAAAAATGCAAATTGGTGTTCCTCCTGAGTCACCTACTCCAGAATTTGACATCACTCCTCTGGATATTTAGGGAAGACCATTTAGGGATACTAGAAAGGAGGCATGTGACAAATTTCTTGAGGATGAAGCTTTTGTGAGAAGCTCAACTTTCTTTCAAATGATGGGGAAAGTGAAAATGGATGAATACAAGAAGAGAAGTGTCGAGAGAATGGCCCAAAGGCCGGATAGGTCTGACTAAGAAAATCAAGAGGAGATCAAGACTGAATTGATGGAATAATTCAGGGCAATCACTGCAGATGAAGGCATAAAGATTGTAAATTAGGATGGTATCTTGATTTTGCCTAAATGGGACATAGATGATGTAGGGGGATTTGATATAATTAGAAAATTAATAGGCTAGTAATATAACTTAGAAGAGGAAGTAAGGTTGGCACTCAAAGGATCAAATTTTATAGAGGATCGTGCAACCTTGGCAATATGGTCACTAGAGAAAGCGCTTAGGAGGCCTGATATAAATGATATAAATACAAACCCGAAAGGAGGTCTCATTGTAAAGAGAGCCTATGATACATCAAATCTTGAAGCAACAAAGCTAGTTGTTGAGACGACCAAATTGGCCCATGAAACTTTGAAAAGAGAGGCTAAGGAAAAACAAGAATTAATGAAGAAGTTTGAGAAACTTTTTAATTATTATAATGAAGTCCAATAGAAATATGTGGAGCTTCAGACTAAATTTCAGCTCCTTGAACATAGACAACCAAGAGTGCCCTCTTAAACACTTGCCATTACATCAATCCCATAAACATCCAGGTCTCAAATAGTCTCACACATAGATGCATCAGTTCAATTTGTAAGTGAGACATATATACCAACAATACTACTAGTACCTTATGTTGATGATGATACTGATCCCACTAGATCTAGTGATCCAACCAGAGCTCAAATTTTGGAAAAGATTGATGAGTTGGAGCAAAATTTAAAGGAGTCAGAAGATCAATCTGCCAGTAAGTAGAGAGAGATAGTCACCTTTGTGTTGACTCATTTAAATGAGAAAGTGGACAATAGACTGAATATTGTTCATTCTTTATATTATTTATTGATTTAATGCTATTCAGAGTTTTGATAAAGATAAAGAGGTAGCAATCCCTTTGTTTACAAAATGTTTACAAAGGGGAAACGAGCTCAGAATAATGTCCATGGCTTCAAATTACCATGTTGAGAGGCCACCAAGACTTCAACCAACTTATTTATCTGTAAGATCGATGCAGGAAGCCTAAATGATGCCCGATAATATAGAAAGGAAAATAAGAGAGTTGATGAGAACTTTCAGTGAAATGAATGAGATACTTCTGCCTAGTATTGAGAGTGAAAATGGGGAAATTAAACCTTTACAGTTATAGAAAGAAGTGGCAGAAAGAGTTATCAACACATAGGTGGACATGATTTGTGATGATTTTGGCACTATCATGTTGGAAGACAACATGGATAAGATAATACACACAAGATCATTTTTCAAAACTTTTGAAAGGAAGGCAAATCAAGTAGCAATTAAGTACATTCCCTACAGGGCAAAAGATGATGAGGTTATGATTTTGAAATGTCCGTCAGACGAGGAATATGTTGAATGGAGTAATATCTATTTGATGGATTAATGAGGACATCAATTAGTCAGTTAGTTAACTATGTGATGTGGAAATCTGGTAGATAGTTTTGGTTCTATACAATGGTCACTTTTTGGACATGAGTAGTAAAAGAGGTGGGCCCTTCCTAATATTCATCGACAACAACAAAAGGGAAAAGGAACACATAATTGTAATGATGAATCAGTTGCAGATATTTTGGTCTTGGTTGTGGCATTCCTTAAATGGAATATTTTGTAATGGAATTGTAAGTAACCAGTCATTTTGAATTACGGGTGTCTCCTTTGGCCTGTAGCTTGTTCTTCTCCCTTATTTCTATAAAAGGGAATTCAAGGCCAAGAGAAAGGGTTCCAAATTTGGTCTCTGTACTTAGTAAATTTGAAAAATCTCAGTCATAAGGTTGTTGTAACAAATCTTAGTTGAAAGTTAGCAATTGTAAGGATTTCGGAAAGAAAATAGATAAGAGTCATTTGTCTATCTTTTCTTATAGGTTCTTGAAGGAGTTATGTGTATATGGTCTCTATGATAGAGAACAAAATGATTTAAAAGGAAATATAATTCTGATTTATTTCTCTCCTTTGTGTAATTCTATCATCTTTTGAATGAAATGTATTTAAGGATTTCTTTCATTCAGTTCATGGTTGTGGTGTATGTACTTTCTATTCCTACTTTGATCTAAGGGGTCAATTAAAATGCTTGAGTAGAATTGTAGAGTGATAGGACTTGTTCGTGGATTTGATGAGTAGTTTAGATCAGGGTTGTAAATGGAAAATACTATAAGGTAACATTTTCTCAAGATCTGAATGTTATTATATTAATTTTTCTATAACTCATTTATATATGTTGAGATCAAGCACCGAATGGAGAGAGGCATTGGTCATAGTTTATCATAAGTCCTTATAGTTATTTCTAAGCTCTATTCATCTATGTTTGTTGCATAACTGATTATTACCAAGTATCACTTTCATTTTATATGTACTGTTGTACGTTTCATCCATCTCAAGCTCCATCTAGGTTGAGGATCACTGAAGGATTAGCCATCCTTGAGAATTCTCCCTTTTGTTGAGCCCATATTTGAGATTTTCTACTTAATTTTGGTGAAGGTATAATTATGGCACATAGATTATAAGTTCATCAAATGATCACCCTCCTGGGTTTTGTAGAGCCCAAAGTGTAGAAGGATAAGTAGTAATCCTTGTCATATGTTGGTCCAAGTCCTTGGAGATTCTGAATAGTTGGAGTTGTCTTCTCCTCTGATAAAATCTGAGGAATCAACTTGGTTTGTGCCTGCTCATAGTGTAAACCCCATTCTGGGGTACCAACAAAAATGGTGACTCTGCTGGGGAAGACTATTTGAAATCTCTAGTTAGAAACAAATTAAATCATCATATTGGTTGAGATTACCCCATCCGAGCCACCAACAAAAATGGTAACTCTGTTGGGGACTTTTCAATATCTCTGGTAAATAATTGAGCTGTAACAATGCATAGTTGTAGTCGGTTGTGTCATCCCTTTGGAAAATTGCATTGAAATCATATCACATCTATGTGATTTGAAGGTTGAGTCCATGTTTTGTGTTTCTAGTTCCTGATCTTGACCGTAAAAGGTATTCTGCATTTGTTAAAAATATTTTCTTATTTGTGGACAAGGTTCATAAATTTCTTTCAAAGATTACCGAATACTAATTTATTTAGTATCCCAAAGTAATTTGGGTGGCGACTCTAAAATCTTTGTGCCAGTGCATGTATTTTGTAGATTTCAAATAACTCTTTGAAGGACTTTGTCACTATGAGTAAACCTAAGAACACCATAGGTTACATATGACTACATCCTGAAGCAAGATTATAAGAGCTTCCTGTAGTTACATCGAGGATTGGAATAAGAAGAAATATAGAACTAAGCAATGCTCCCTTGTCATGGAAACCTAAGCACAAGAACACAAGTAAGTCATCATTACATCTTGTTTCTGAAGTTCATACAACTTATTCTAAAATTTCTGAATCAGATAGCATGGGATTTTGTGATTCTTTATTTAACACACCTGTACAAGAAGTACAACAATAAAATAAGGAGGTTACTTAGGTTCAATATTCAAAAAAGAAAAGAGGTTGGAGTAGAAGTAGAATTCATCACGATAGTATTATTGGTGTACCTCCTCCTCTTGGTCCTAGGATAGAACTTCCTTATAATTTTGAATCAATCTAGAAACAAGGAGATGCTAACCTAATAGATTTAGGTGATACTTTTGGACCTGAAATAACTTTGCTAGATCCTAAAGAGGATTGTGGAGATATAAGAACATTAAAGAAAGAACTCCAAGAACAAATTGAGTTGAGAAAAAGAAAAGAAGAGAAAAGGAGTCTGAAGTTATGAATGCTGTGATTGAGAGGGACAACTTAATGAGGTAATTGGCTACACTCAAAGCTTTGAATTATGAGAAAATTAAGCCTAATGTTGAGGGTCCTAGTCTAAGAGAAATTCTAGACATGAAATCCAAACATGCTGTAAAATAAAATCCTAGAAGCCTTGCTGATAGCCAAAAGCTAGTATGTCCCAATCAGTTGAATGCGCATATTACCAAGTTAGACTAGGACAAGGGAAAGAAAAAGATGTCCAGTATCAAAATAAATGATCAAAAGGCCCCCACTGTCCTGGATTCGAGCCATGGGTTGTCTCAAATAGATGATGAATTAGAATGGGCTAGTATAGAAAGTGAGACTCTTGCAAAAGAGTTAAAGAGAATTGAGATAGAAGCTTCGATAGAAGAAATGAAAAGGAAAATTGGTTTCCTCAAAATATCATCATTAAATGATGCTTCCTTCACCATTGGTCCATCTAATACCTAGGTTATTTCAGGTTTAATTCCCACAGCTATACCAAATATTAGTACAAGTACTCATCAAATTGTTCAGGTTACTCATAGGGCTGGAGTTGCTGCTGGGACTAGTATAGGAACAAAAATGACTAGAAATGGTGCAATTAATAATGTTGCAGGGCAAGTTGCTACTTGGTAATTCCAAAGAAGACCTATCCACATAGAAAGGTATAGGAAATTGTGTTTCGATGGGATACCAAGGTATCCTAATATAGTCCCAAATGAGTTAAGGGACAAGATAAATAAGTTTGCAAGAAATAATGATGTCACGGGTGAGGAACATTTGAGAGCCTTCATAGATAAATTAAATGACTACGAAGTGGAGCATGAAGATGTTATTATGAAACTCTTTATATAGTCTTTGACTAAGGATGCCAGGGATTGGTATAGAGGGTCACCAAATGCAAGCATTAATTATTGGGAAGAGTTTGAGAACAACTTCAAGGAGCAATATGGTGACAAAACAAATGCAAGTTTCATGTTGAATGAGTTCAACAACATCAAGAAGTCACCAAATGAAGTTGTCACTGATTTCAACATCAAATTTCAAAAGGCTATGCATAATTTATTCCAGGTTCTAAGGTTAGATGATATTTTTGGTCTAACCACATATATAATGCATTTGATGTTAAAATGGCATATATCCTAAAGGATAAAGATCCTCGGAATATGAGAGATGCATTCAATATTTCCATAAATGTTGAAGGGAATAGGAGAGCTTTAGGCAAGCTTGGGAGAAGAGAAGATCCCAGGTTCTCCAATATTGCAAAGGATAAAATGGAAAAACCTTTGGGGTTAAAGCCAAAGGAAGAAGACAAGTGGGATAAGGTGCTCAACACCTTGAAGGATCTTAAGTTTACTGTTGCAAAAAAATCATAAGGGTGTTGCACCAGAAAAGAAATAGTTCAACAAATTTAACAAACCTCCAAGGCTACAAGATTATCCTTACAACACAAATTGGAAGGAGGGGAAGCCGATTCAACAACATAAAAGGAATAAATAGGAGAAACAAACTCCTGATCCATTGTAGAAATATATAATGAATGTTGTTGAAGATACACCTTGGTGTATTTCTTGTCAATCACCTCATTCGCCCGAGTATTGTGCTATTGCACAATTTATTTCTACCAAGGACAAGATACAAGAAGAAGAAGAAAATTTTGAAGATGCCAATATAGATTGTCTTATGACTACTTCTTACTTAGGGGAAGTAGAACACTTCTTTGATATTGAGGCTTAGGACTTGGATGTGGATTATCAAAGGCGAAGGAATGAATTGTATCATCAACAAGTTTTTTCTGATCATTAATTATGTGTTGATGACCAAGCATGTAATGTTGAGCAAGGAGAAGATATTGTATCTCTGAGAAGACCTTCAAACTAGGAGATTGTCCGGATAAAAAATACTATGGCAGCCCAAGTCAAAAGTAGTTACCAACTAAGAAACATAATAGTTGGTGAAGATCAGGGTAAGCCTTCTAGTTTATTCATTAAGGAAATGAAGAATAAAGGTCAGGAGGTCAAAGAAAATAAACCGAAGAAGGATGTGGTCAAGAAAAATGAATGGGTTAAGAAGGTTGAAATTGCAAAGCCCAATGAGGAGGTTGCTTCACCCAAAGTGAAGACAAAAATGGTTGAAAAGCCTAATGCGCTTGCTGAGCAGAACTTGAAGCATAAAAAAAATGTTGAAGGCAGCAAGTTGAAGAAACATGAAGAAAAACTAGGTATGTCCCTTGAATTTCTAGAATACATACCTGTTGACATGTTTCAATTGCTTTCACAAATTATAGTCAAAATTCATTTACAAGAAATGCTTAGAATAGATGAACATACAAAGAAATCTATGACCTGGGTTAAGGGTATTTCTCCTTCTGCCAAAATGGGATGTACGAGCACCTTTTCTAATGTAAAGGAACAAGCGAGTAAAAATAAGGCAACAGATAAAGAGTTAGAGGGAATGGTTTCTCAAATTCCCCAAATTTATCTGAAGATACAGTGGATGAGTCCTTATAAAATGTAGATCCCTTCTTTTTGTTGGTAATTGACACTCTATTGGTTGGTTTCACTATGTTGTCATTGATGGCAACATGATTTTGGGTTCCTGCTTCATATGGTGTATCGGAAGGCACTTCACAAACTCTACACCAACACCAACAGGATAGAATATTTCTTTGGTCACTGGTAATGCTGGCCGACATGGTATAGTAATGGTCATCGGTATTGGAGGCTAACACATCTTGGATCTAGCATCGACAACTTTTTTTAATGCTTATTCATTTATGTTATATGGCCGACATGTAAATATGATATTGTATATATCCTTGTAAGCTGACATAAGGCATAAATTTGTATAGGGTATATAGGGGAGATTGATTAGATCATTTTGAATTAAGAAGAAGAATAAGGATAAACATGTGGAATGGATATATGGATGTGATGTAATGCAAAATATATCAGAGAGACTATGTATGTGAGGAATTTATTGTAAGGGTTATTCTGGTACTGAGGTTTAGGTTTTTAACCAGAACAAATAGAGCTTAAACCAAAATTGTATTATGGCATAGGAGATGCTATATTAAGCAGTTCATACTTCTTTGGATTGTTGTCTAGATTGTTATATAGTCAGTGAGGCTCCTATTGTGATGAGCAGTGTGCTCTAGGCTGTAAGCCTTCCTGCAAGTGTTGTCCCATCATATATTGTAATATCTCTTTATATGGCCAGTGAATTGATATTGTGGGTGACAAATCCCACCATGGTTTTTCCTCTTTAAGGTTTTCCACGTATAAATTTGTGTGTTATGGTTCTCATTTTTGTGTTTGGATTATTGGTTGCATTACTCCTTTCAATTCTGTTTATACCAGTTTATCGGTTGGTATATGAATGTTTTGTTAAGGCTAAAATCTATTATTCTAGTATAACACTGATTCACCCCCCCTCTCAGTGTTATTGGTTTCCAAGAATTAGTATAAGAGCTTTGTGCCTCGGAGGAAGTTTAACAGCTTGAGGAAGATCCTCAAACCAGAATCATTGAATATGGCTTTGGAGAAGCATCTTGAGATGGCACTTGAAGATTATGATGTTGAAATATTGAAGAACTTAAAGCTACAAGATGAGTTGAATTTTTCTAAAGAATTTATTCCTGTCCTACAAGAGAGACTATCATCTGTTCAAGCTAGGAGGAAGGAAATTTTGCAAAATCAGGATGATGAAGAGAAAAATGCACTTAAGGAACAATGTCAGAAGTTGAGTCAGGAGAACATGGTTATGAAGAATGAAATGCAAGCTATGACTATGGAGATGTCTATGGAGATTGAGGACAGAAAGAAAAAGGAAGAAAATCTTGCCGTATCCCTGAAGAAATTTTTTGAAGAATGTGGTAGGTTGGTTCATGAAAATGAAATGTTGAGAACCAATTTGGTACAATCCCAGAGTAATGAGAAAGAGCTTGAGAGAAAAATGTCAATACTAAGAGATGATTTAACTGCTGCAAGTGAGTACAAAGAAAAATTCAAGATCAGCTAAACATAGCTTGATGAGTTACTGAAGAGACAAAGGCAGATTGGAGATTCTAATGGACTTGGATTTGAGAAAGGATAGAGTTCCGGTATTGCTAATGAAGATCAAAACCATAAGGCACCAATAAGGCAATTCAATGCTTATAAATTCAATGGTAGATGTTTTGTTTGCAATAGATTTGGTCACATGGCTAGGCAACATAGAAACAAAGCAAATTAGAACCCCGATTCTACTCCCAATAAATGTTCTAAATGCAATAAAATTAGTCATAAGATAGAAGATTGCAGAATGAATGTAAAATTCTATGCTTGTGGAAAATTTGGACATATGGCTAATCAGTGCAAGTCAAGCAAATATCACTGGTTTTAGCAAGGCAATTAAGAAGAACAATGTTACATTTTATGCATGCAATGAAATTGGACATATTGCTAAGTTCTGTAGAAGCAGAAATCCACCGGTTGGCAATGGAGGATCAAATGATAAAGGCAAAGAGAAGGTTAGTGAAATTCGGCAAGATCATACTTAGAGATGGGTTAGAAAGACTAAAGAGAAATCATCAGATGAGAATGTCCCAGTTACCTATTCGACAGAAGAGGCTGCTCCTGCACCGACACTGAGCTCATCTGGTAACTAAGGCAGATGCCTTAGGGGTAGGAAAATTTCATGGAAGATGATGCATATGCCCCTAGAGGAGATTCTGGAAGATGTTCCAGATATTGGAGAGGATTATCTCGCATTGATATATTTAGAGTGAGATCTAGTATCTTTCACCGGCAGTCATTTATGTCAATAGAAGATTAGGATTTTCTCAATGGATAAAAGGCCGATTACACTTTATTATTATTCATCTAGCATTCAGAGAGATTTTAGAGAGATTCAGAGTGACTTAGTGCAATTAGAATCTATTCAAAAGCGATTAGATTTCATCTTGAGAGATCACATCGGCATCTGGAAGGATTTGTTAGAGGTTTTCATCGGAAGTGTTCTAAATGTATTTTTCTTGAATCATGGAATTGGGATCATCTTCTGCTCCTATTTTCATTGCAAATCCAACTGTAGTAGAAGTTAAGGACCGCCCTAGGCCAATTTTCAAATAGTATCCACATGTGGCTACCAAGGAAGATTCGGTTGGAGCTTTTTCTTGCATTCTGGAGGGAGTGGTATATGTGGAAGATGTTAGGGCCTATATTCATTGTGATATAGAGGACACTTCAGAGATCAAAGAGATGCATATGAATGAATTCATGGGAGAATCTTGTAAGATCAAACTGATGTATAAACACATCGAAGATCTAGGGTTTACAGATATTTTGGATATTCTAGAGTTCGAGGATCAGATAGTCAGATATGTATTGAGCAGAGTACATGGGGAATTCATATGGCTGGACAGACCCTAAAAAATCACTAAGGAAGCCATCCAGGCAATTACTAGTTTGCCATCGGTAGGGCAACATCCAGATAAGAAAGTATTAAATGAATTTGTAAGGAAGATCACCAATGCCACATCAGACAAGAGATCGATGAAGGTGAGCACCATCACCGACACTAACATCAAGTTTAGTAGCATGATCATAGGATACAAGGTAACTCAGTCTAACCGACTAAATTTAGTTTCTAGTTCATTATTTTGGCTATATATAGGATGATGAGAGAAAATATCAAGTTAGATCTTTGTGATTGGATGATTGAAGAGTTATTGATCAATTTAGGAAAGATTAAAGGTGAGAAGAAGGGCATGATCCGGTATGGAAATCTGTTAGTCTGCTTAATGTTATACTTTTTGAATGATACTCCCAATTCTAGAAGGAAGCAATGGGCTATTGACATCCTGATAGGAAGACAACTAAAGTAATCAATTGCTACATTGGGAAGTCTTAGAGATGATAAGGTATGGGGTTACTTCAAGGTTTTTCAGAAATCTATGAGGTCTAGAATAAGGATACCTAAGCACATAGTAGAGAAATACTCTACCAACATTTGTTTCATGGTTAAGAAGGATGTGACTCTCATGGAGGCAGACAAGCCTCATAAGGTTTGGATAGAGGAAATGGGCTATGAGGTAGATGCATTAATTCTTGATGCATATGCAAAAATTATACTTGATGTAGATATAGATGAAGCATAAAACCTTGTGGAATAGAACAACAAAAGACACTGAGGTTGAAACTGAGTTCAACTAAAAGAAGAGGGATAAACAAGAAGGTAAGGCAAGCAAGTTTGTACAAGAGGTTTCTAAGGACATTAAGGTACTCATTGATGCTATCCCAGAGAAAGGAAGAAAGAGGAAGGATATGGTAGTTCACATTGAACCTGTGATTGTAGATTTTGAGCCTAAATATGAGACACCATTAGCATTTAAAAGGGTTGTGAGGAAGAAATGGAAAGAACCTAAGGTGGAAGAAAAGAAACAACCAGTTAGGAAGGTTACCATTAAATTACTGGCATAGAAGAAGGCACCCAAGGCTACACCATTAGCTGCATTCGATACTGCCAGAAGGAGGAAGAAGTGTGACATTGATTTGGCACTAGAGACTGGTAATGTAACAATTATTCTACCTAAGATTTGTGCTGAAATTGTTGATGAAATTACTAAGGATGGGATACTGAAAAATGTTAAGTCTTATTATGATACATTTGAAGATGATGAACTCAGAGAGGTAAAGGAAGCAATTCTTCTATATTTAGATATCTATAAGAAAGCATTAATTGAAATAGAAAATTAAATGCCGACAGAGCTATACAACATGTTAGATGCTAGAAGGTTATTTGCAATGCAAGAAGACAAACACATTAAGATGCAAGAAATTTTAGCTATATGTGTTGCTATAACTCCAGATGAGATGGAAAAGACAATTGAGGCTACTGACAAAAGGGTTTTTAATACCAAACATAGAATAACTAGCCTAATGTTAGGAAGGATGAATGAGATAATAAAGGAAACACAAAAGGGTTGGATAAATTTTTTGGGAGAGCATAGAGGATTCTTCACTTCATCGAAGACAAAGACTGATACTATAGATACACCGGTTGAAGGGAAAGGTAAAGGGATCATGGGTACTCCGCCCTCAATTTTGAAGAATATCAAGATAGTGGAAATTGAGCCACCGGTTGACATAAATGTATAGACAAATACAAAGACACCAGTTAATGCTGAGAACATTGTACAAGATACTAACATTGAGGACACTTGTCCTCCAAATATTTAATGTACATGTTGAGGATACTGTTCCTAGAGAGGAACCGATAGTTGCACATACTACACCAAGTGGCAAAGCCACCGATGCAAGTAAGGATGTAATAAAGGATAAATAACCAGAGAAAACAAGGGAATCCGATGGGGAACTAGTTGCTGGCACATCATTATTGACAATTGACACTTCTCTAGTGGAAAAGTAAGACATCACAGAGATGAGTCCCACAAAACTAATGATGATGGATGCTCACAAACTGATGAAGGAGGGAACTACAGACAAGGGGATTATAGATCAATCCATAACTGTTTTGCACAAATTGGTCCTAGAATGTAAGATTGAGAATGAAGTGAGCCCTTCCAACAAGCTTAAGGTAATAACAGAGCACATCTCTAAATATTTTCAATCATTACAACAGATCTCTTACATGCAAGCACTTGAAAAATTTACTTTGGCTAAGAGAGCCACTTTTGATCAGATCATTGAGAGAGAGAAGAAAAAGATTGAGGAGAAGTTAATTCCAATTGAAAATTATTTGAAACAAGGTACTAACATATTTAGGGTATGTTGCAATACTGAGATTCTTACTGCAAAAGTAGATGAAAAGATAAAAGAGATACAAGACAAAATTGCTAGTATTGCTAACTCTTTTGATGGACTAGTTTCACTGACAACATCTATTGATGGAAAAATTTTGACTTTGGGAACCAAATTTATTCTCTTGAAAAGGAAAAAGATAAGATCATTCAAAGATCCAGAAGTCTCAGAGGTTTGGTGAGTCCAAGACTGGATTCACTTGGTGTACATAAGAAGGAATGCATGGATATGCTTGGTAAGCCCACACCGGTAGAAGTCACGGAGAAGGAATCAATTGCATATTTACTGAGTGGACTTGTATCTATCTCTGGCACATTCAAAACTAGCTAGGATACTTATGTAGAGTTATTGGAGAAAGCTTACCCAGAAATCTTGAAATTGGTCAAGCTCCGGTAAGACATTTTTGGAGGTATTCATTGTACAATTATTATTCTTTGACATATTTTTTTTGGGAATTGATGTCAAAGGGGGAGTAGTATATATGTAAAAATGAATGAAAGGTTGCATACATTAGGGGGAGTTACAAATTTTTTGGAGGTATTTTGCATATTCAGCTTAGGGGGAGCAGGACAGGATGAAACTGACAGTTGAAACCATGACCAATTTTTCACATGAGTGTTGCCATCAATGCCAAAGGCAGAGATTATTGGAAATTGACACTATATTGGTTGGTTTCACTATGTTGTCATTGATGGCAACATGATTTTGTGTTCTGGCTTCATATAGTGTACCAACAGGCACTTCACAGACTCTACACCGACACCAGCACTGACACCGGCAGGATAGAATATTTCTTTCGTCACTGATAATGTTGGCCGACATGGTATGGTAAAGGTCATCGGTATTGGAGGTCGACACATCTTGGATCCGGCATCAACAAATTGTTTTAATGCTTATTGATTTATTTTATATGGCTAACATGTAAATATGATATTATATATATATATCCTTGTAAGCCGACATAAGGCATAAATTTGTATAGGGTATATAGGGGAGATTGATTAGATCATTTTGAATTAAGAATGAGAATAAGGATAGACACGTGGAATGGATATAATGCGATCATGTGATCCATGACCATAGTTCTTACAATTTGTGCATTGATCAGGAACATAATTGTATTTTTGATTTTCCTTATTTCTACATTGTTTAGCTATATGCCCAAATTTATTGCAAACAAAACATCTACCATTAAATTTATAAGCATTAGATTGTCTTACCGATTTCCTCTGTTCTGATGAGTTCTACATACCGGTTGTCTATTCTGGTCTAAAACCCTAAACCCTTTACAAAATTATCCTCCCATACATAATCTCTCTGATATATTTCACATCTTCTATCCATCCATATTATTCTCGTGAGTCAATCTGCCACATTAATCAAATTTGTTCTTCAGAGATATGACAAGATTATCTTCCTTCTTCTTTCTATCCTCAATATCTTTTGATAACCTCATAGTTAGATTTCCATTTCATTCTTCATGAGCATGTTTGCTTAACTTAGTTTTTGACATTGTTCCTTAAGAGCATTCTTCTCCTCATCATCCGGTTTTTGCAAAAGTTCTTTTCTCTTGGCTTGAGCAGATGATAACCTTTCTTGTAGGATAAGAATGAATTCATTTGCAGAATTTAATTCTTCTTGCAATTTCAAGTTCTTCATTCTTTCAGCATCATAATCCTCAAGAGCCATCTCAAGTTACTTCTCCATAGCCATGCTCAAAGATTCCAGTTTCAGGATCTTCCTCAAGTTGTTAAACTTCTTCTGAGGTACCAAGCTCTGATACCAATTGTTGGGATCCAAGAACACTGAGAGGGGGGGTGAATCAGTGTTCTGCCAGTATGAATGATTTTTATCCTTTTATACCATACACATATAAGCCGATAAACAAATAAACATATAACAACAAGAAAATAAACCCTCCACATAAATGTACACCATTACACATAGAATTTATATGTGGAAAACCTCAAAGAGGAAAAACCACGATGGGATTTGTGACCCATAATATCAGTTCACTAGCCATATGAAAAGATATTACATATAATAGGGGCCTACACATGCAGGAAGGCACACTACCTAGAGCATATTGATCATCACTAAAGAGCCTCACTGAATACAAGCTTTCTGCTAAAGTAAATTACTGAAAATGAACTCAAGAATGCATCTGCTATGCCAAATAGAGTTCTGCTTTTGTCTCTACTCTGTATCGGTTCATAAACCTTGAACTACTACTGGTATCTCTTTTCCTCCAAGAATGCTTTCCAAGCTATCTACAAATCATTGGAGGATATAACATTCGCATAGAAAATGATATTTATACATATATTTTTGCATTATACAGTTTTTCTATATTTTTCTATATCCACACACTTCATATCTTTCAAAATAACCTAGCAGACTGACCTATATACCTATTACAAATAATATGCCTTATGTCAGCTTACAATACATTTATGAAAGATATTCAATGTTGGCCTTGACAGTAATTACAAAATGATTTATTATGTAAATCCTCCTTGATGTCGGCTTCCAATGAAGTATTGATGTTGGTGTCGATGCCTGTGTAGCCCTAAATGCTCCAAAGTCAGTATCTATCGGTATATGCTTCCTAGTGTCGGTATATGACTTCATCTAATCTTGTTGCCATCAATGACAACAAAATGAATCCAATGAGTGTCAATTGCCAACAGTTTGAACCTCAATCTTTGAGATTCCTGCAAAAGTTATATCTTTTGGCCTTAGAGAAACATTAGCCAGTAATTATGTCATCCTGTTATGGCTCCTTTCTTTCCAATCAATGTTAAATGCATCAAAATTTTCAATCTCATCCCATACAGCATTTCTTTACTGATTCAACCTCTTGTTATTTGATGCATATTTTGATCTGATCTGGGATATGACTAACTCAGAATCTCCAATAACCTTGAGATTCTTTATCCCATGCTTCTCATCTAGTCTCAATCCTAATAATAATGTTTCATACTCTGCCACATTATTTGTGCATGCAAAATACATAGTAAAATAAAACTTAAACTTATTTTCATTAGGTGAGATAAATAATACTCCTACACCAGAGCCTTCCTTAGAGCTAGCCCCATCAAAATACATAGTTCACAAATTGTTATCACCCAATGGGTTCTTTGCTTTTGTCTCTATTGGTGTAGTTTGTTCCTTTTCTTCTTGTGTGGTATCTTCAATTATAAAAGCATTGATGTCAGTTTCTATAAAACATGTCATATCTTGATCAGAGTTCCTTTCATGTACCATCATATATGGCACCCTTGACTCCCTTACAACTTTTACACTTTTACCATCAATACAAAAAGTTGTATATGATAGATCACATTGCAAACACCCACATAGAAGCACTCCATTTTCTATATAACAACATCCCATAGTGAGGTGGGATGTCCACAACTAAAACACTCATAGTCAAATCCTTCTCAAGGACGGCTACGAGCTTATAAGACAATGCTCTTATAGTACCTATCATAGGTACCTCTCTTGAGTCCATAACACTACATCTACCATGAGGGGTATCTACATTTAGACCCATAGCTTCTATTATCCTTACTGGCATTACATTATTTGAGGCCCTAGAATCAATCATACAATTTTTTAACACCCCTCCATTTATGATCACACTCAAAAAGTGTTGGAAACCAATAACACTGAGAGAGGGGGTGAATCGGTGTTATACTGAAATAATAGATTTTAGCCGTAATAAAACATTCATATATCAACCAGTAAAATGGTATAAACAAAATTGGAAGAAGTAATGCAACCAATAAACCAAACATATAAATGAGAACCATAACACACAGATTTATACGTGGAAAACCTCAAAGAGGAAAACCACGGTGGGATTTGTGACCCATAATATCAAGTCACTAGCCATATGAAGAGATATTACAATATATGATGGGACTGCACTTGTAGGAAGGATTACAACCTAGAGAACATTGCTCATCACAATAGGAGCCTCATTGACTACATAACAATCCAGACAACAATACAGAGAAGTATGAACTACTTAATATAGCATCTCCTATGCCAGAATATAGTTCTAGTTTAAGCTCTGTCTATTCTAGTTAAAACCCTAAACCTCAGTACCAAAATAACCCTTACAATGAATTCCTCACATACAATGAATTACTTTAGCAGAAAGCTTGTATTCAGTGAGGCTCTTTAGTGATGATCAATATGCTCTAGGCAGTGTGCCTTCCTGCATTTGCAGGCCCCTATTATATGTAATATCTTTTCATATGGCTAGTGAACTGATATTATGGGTCACAAATCCCATCGTGGTTTTTCCTCTTTGAGGTTTTCCACATATAAATTCTATGTGTAATGGTGTACATTTATGTGGATGGTTTATTTTCTTGTTGTTATATGTTTATTTGTTTATCGGCTTATATGTGTATGGTATAAAAGGATAAAAATCGTTCATACTGGCAGAACACTGATTCACCCCCCCTCTCAGTGTTCTTGGATCCCAACAATTGGTATCAGAGCTTGGTACCTCAGAAGAAGTTTAACAACTTGAGGAAGATCTTGAAACTGGAATCTTTGAACATGGCTATGGAGAAGTAACTTGAGATGGCTCTTGAGGATTATGATGCTGAAAGAATGAAGAACTTGAAATTGCAAGAAGAATTAAATTCTGCAAATGAATTCATTCTTATCCTACAAGAAAGGTTATCATCTGCTCAAGCCAAGAGAAAAGAACTTTTGCAAAAACCGGATGATGAGGAGAAGAATGCTCTTAAGGAACAATGTCAAAAACTAAGTTAAGCAAACATGCTCATGGAGAATGAAATGCAAATCTGACTATGAGGTTATCAAAAGATATTGAGGATAGAAAGAAGAAGGAAGATAATCTTGTCATATCTCTGAAGAACAAATTTGATTAATGTGGCAGATTGACTCACGAGAATAATATGGATGGATAGAAGATGTGAAATATATCAGAGAGATTATGTATGGGAGGATAATTTTGTATAGAGTTTAGGGTTTTAGACCAGAATAGACAACTGGTATGTAGAACTCATCAGAACAGAGGAAATCGGTAAGACAATCTAATGCTTATAAATTTAATGGTAGATGTTTTGTTTGCAATAAATTTGGGCATATGGCTAAACAATGTAGAAATAAGGAAAATCAAAAATACAATTATGTTCCTGATCAATGCACAAATTGTAAGAACTACGGTCATAGATCACATGATTGCAGAATGAATGTTAAATGTCATGCATGTGAGAAGTTTGGACATTTTTCTAATCATTGTAGGTCAAGAAATGATACCAGATATGTCAAAACAATTTAGAAGAACAATGTTACATGTTATGCATGCAAGAAAATAGGTCATTTTGCTAAGTATTGTAGAATCAAGACTCAACCCATTAATAATGAGAAAGGAAAGTAGAAGGTAGATGAAATACAAAAAGATCACACCAAGAGATGGGTTAGAAAATCCGAAGAACCAAGTGGAGATGGATCTACACCGGTAACTCCATTGGTAGAATAGGGTATTCCTCCACCAACAAGAAATTCCACTGGTAATTGAGGCATAAGCCTTAGGGGTTGGCAAAGTCATTTCTAAATTTTGCATATTACCTTGGAAGAGATCTAAGGAGATCTGGAGAATTTTGTTCATCGTCGATGAAGGTTCACCCAACACATGACTGTGAAACTGACATCCATAGGGTTGTTGGCGAAGCATTTATTATAGAGAAAGATTAGGGTTTTATTTACTGATAAAAGGGGGTAAGTGAAATCATTTTCACTCACCAAGCATTCAAGAATTCAGAGAAAAAAAAAGGAGAGTTAAGGGTGAGAAAAAGCATTGTGAAAGGATTTCGAACAGTTATCTGAAGCACTCAATCTTCCACCGGCATTCACTTTTAGGTATTTTTCAAAATGGCATTTGTATCTTTAGCTCCTACATTCATTGCAAATACCACCATTTTCAAAGTCAAGGGTAGGTTAAGGCTAGTATTTAAGGAGGTTCCCAAAATTGCTAAAAAGGAAGACTATGCGGGAGCATTTTCTAGGGTTCCTAACGACGTATTGTATGTCAAAGATGTGAGGGAATACATTCACTGCACCCTAGAGGATTTGGGCATAGAGGACATCAAAAGCATGTATCAATCCGTGATACTGGGAGACTCCAGAACTATCAAACCAAAATAAAAAGCTATTGAGGATCTAGGGTAAATCAGTATTTTGTACATACCAGAATTCAAAGATGAGGTTATCAGAAACGTTATGAGAAGTGTTCACAACCAATTTATTTGGCTGGATAGGCCTTACATGATCATGAAGGAGGTTATTCAAGTAGTCACCGACTTACCCAAAGTCAGACAAGAACTAGGAAAGAAAATTTCCAACACAGAGGTCGAGAAACTCACCAATGTAATGTCTGATAGCAGACCAATGAGGATCAGCACAATCACCGACACTGATGTAAAGTTTGCAAGCATGATAATAGGTTACAAGGTAACTCAATCCAACTGATTGAATTATGTTGCTAGTTCATGCATTCATGTTGCATATCAGATGTTGAGGAACAATGTGAAGTATGATTTATGTGAATGGATGAGGAGTGAATTGATGTTGAACCTTGGTAAGATCAAAGGAATCAAGAAAGGCACTTTAAGATATAGAAATTTGATTGTTTATTTAATGCTTTACTTCCTGAATGAGCTACCCAATCTAGGGAAGAAGCATTGGGCTCATGACATACTGGTAGGTGTGCAGATCAAGGAAGCAATCACCGATTTTGGTACCGACAGAGATGAGAAACTTTGGGGGTATTTCAAGGCATTCCAAGAAAACATGAGGCAAAGAGAGAAAATATCAAAGAACATTGTGGAGAAGTATTCCACTAATATCTGTTTCATGGTAAAAACTGATGAAACTCTTATGGAAGCAGTTGAACCTAGGAAAATCTAGATTACTGAGCTTGGATATGAGGTGGATGATAGCATTTTTGAGCTCTATGCAAAAATGTTGTTAGATGCCCCATTAGATGATAAGGCAAAGCATTTTGGTACAATAGGAGAGAAGGCTCTTGAAGTGAAAACTAGTTTTAATAGGAAGAGAAGAGAGAAGAAAATAGAAAAGATGTCTACATATGTACAAGATGTAATTTATAAGATAGACACTCAACTGGGTTCAGGATCCAAATAGGCAGTTAAACCTATAGAGGTTGGTACTGTAGAAGTGAAGAAGCCACAAGTTAACATTTCCCCTATCACTTCTAATTTTGATTCTAAGGATAATTAACCTCTGGCTTTCAAAAGGGTACAAAGGAAGAATGTGGTAAAACCACCGGTAGAGAAGAAGAAGGTAGAGCCTAGGAGGAGACTTGTTAGAAAGGTAACTAAGCCTACTACACCTCCACCATCGGCAAGGAAGCCTATGCAAAAGTGGAAACCAGTCACATCGACAACCACAAGCAAAAATAAGAAGGGTGATGTTACTGAAACCGGTAAGACCACAATGACCTGTGCAGATCTTATTGATGAAATTACAAAAGATGGAATATTAAAAAATGTATCAAAGTATTATGAAGATTTAGAAAAGAATAAGCAAAATGAATTAGAAGAGGCTATTTTGTTATATATAGACATTTATAAGAAAGCCTTACTTGAAATTTTGAAGGAGATACCTTTATCCTTGTATAATAAACTTGAGGCTAGAAGACTTGACGCTATCAAGAGAGATAGGGAGATCAAGGAAGTAGCACTTTTGGAATTATGTGGTGCTGTAAATAATGAAGAAATGAAAAGATGCATAGATACTACAAATAGGACAATTTTTAGTAGTAAACCCCGACAGATAAGCCTTATGATGGGGAGAGTGAATGAGGTGATAAATGAGACTAGTAAGGGATGGACCAAATTCTTTCAAAATAACCCGAACTTTCTCACATCTCAAGAAGAATTTGCAAGGGAAACATCTTCCACCATTCCTAACAAATCAAAAGGGAAAGGTATTTTGGGTAGTTCAACTCCAATTTTGACACAACTAACAGTAACTATAGATATTCAAACACAACCGATAGTTAAGGAGAGTGTACAGTCTGTACCGAAACAAACAATTTTTGAGCAAGGAAATGTATAGGACACTATAAATACTATGGATAATACTCCACCGATAGTAACTAATATTGTACCAAGTGGAAAAGCCACCAGTGCAAACGAGGTTGAGATGGACAAGGTAAAAGCAACTGAGTCCATACTGATAGGTAAAACTGATTCCCTGGAAAAGGTATTGGCAATTGACACTTCTCAGGTTGAGCAGAAATCAGTCTCTAAGTTGAGTCCAACTAAATTGATAATGATGGCTACTCAAAAATTACTAAAGGAAGGTACTATAGATAAAGGAATAATTGATCAATCAGTCACAGTGTCAGATTAATACCCGACCGTTAGATTGAAGATGGAGCAAGCCCTTCCGGCAAGCTCAAGACTCTAACAGAGCATATCTCTAACAATTTTTAATCTCTGGGGCAGATTGCAAACCGATAGGCTTTGGATAAATTCACAATAGCTAAAAGAATAGCTTTTGATCATATTATAGAAACAAAGAAGAAGAAAATTGAGGACAAACTTATTTCTATTGAGGTTTTTTTAAAACAATGTACAAATATCCATAGAGTGTGTTGTAACATAGAAATTCTTACGGCTAATGTAGATATTAGATTAAAGGAGTTATATGATAAGATAGCTAAAATTGGTAACTCTTTTGATGGACTGACTACACTAACCACATTTGTTGATGGACAAATTTTTTCCTTTGAGAACCAAATTTTTGCTTTTGAGAAGGAGAGAGATAAAATCATGCAAAGAGCAAGAAGTCTAAGAGGACTGATAAGTCCTAGATTAGATTCATTGGGTGTTCATAAGAGAGAGTGCATGGATATGATAGCTAAACCCACACTGACAGATGTCTAAGAGAAGGAAACACATGCCCACTTACTAAGTGGACTATCATCCATTTCAGATACTTTCTGGACCAGCTGGGATACATATCTTAAGTTATTGCAAAAGGCATACCCAGAAATCTTGAAGATGATTAAACTCTAGTGAAAATAACAATATTCATTTATTCTTTTGTTATGGAATTCTTCCAATTCTTCCACCGGTATTTGGCATTATTGTCAAAGGGGGAGTATGCATATATGTGAAAAACATCAAATAATACCAGATAAAAACACATAGGAAGGATATCAGGTTATCAGATGGAATGTATTGCTCAGGGGGAGCATACCGATGGGGAATCCATTTTTCACATGAGTTTTGCCATCAATGCCAAAGGGGGAGATTGTTGGCAATTGACACTCATTGGATTCATTTTGTTGTCATTGATGGCAACAAGATTAGATGAAGTCATATACCAACACTAGGAGGCATATACTGGCAGATACCGGCTTTGGAGCATTTAGGGCTACATTGACACTGACACCGACATCAATACTTCATTGGAAGCCAACATCAAGGAGGATTTACTTAATAAATCATTTTGTAATTACTGTCAAGGCCAACATTGAATATCTTTTGTAAATTTATTGTAAGCTGACATAAGGCATATTATTTGTAATAGGTATATAGGTCAGTCTGCTAGGTTATTTTGAAAGATATGAAGTGTGTGGATATAGGAAAATATAGAAAAATAGTATAATCCAAAATATATGTATAAAGATCATTTTGTATGCAAATGTTATATCCTACAATGATTTGTAGATAGCTTGGAAAGCATTCTTGGAGGAGAAGAGATATTGGTAGTAGTTCAAGGTTTATGAACCGATACAGAGCAGAGATAGAACCAAAACTCTATTTGGCATAGCAGATGCATTCTTGAGTTCATTTTCAGTAATTTTCTTCAGCAGAAAGCTTGTAGTCAGTGAGGCTCTTTAGTGATGAGCAGTATGCTCTAGGCAGTGTGCCTTCCTGCATGTGAAGGCCCCTATTATATGTAATATCTTTTCATATGGCCAGTGAACTGATATTGTGGGTCACAAATCCCGCCATGGTTTTTCCTCTTTGAGGTTTTCCATGTATAAATTTTTTTTGTTATGGTGTTCATTTATGTGGATGGTTTATTTGCTTCTTGTTATATGTTTATTTATTCTGATTAATTAAAAAAGCAGGTTTTCAAGACCCAAAACCTTTACAAAAGAAATTAAGAAAAGACACCAAAAAATCAGAGCTTAAGAGCCGCATCCAAAAAGAGTGGCAAAAAGCCAGTAAATAGAAAGGACAACAAAACTAACAACAACAAAGAAACTGAGAAGGCACTACACATAAATTTTCTTCAACAAGTCCTCCGCCTTTGTCACCAGCTCATCGTAAGAAGCCTCAATAGCTTTAAGGTCTTCCAAATCCTTGTTAGGTTTTTTATCCTTCTTTTTGCCTCTGGTGCGGGTTTTGGGGCCTTGAGCTTCCCCTATTCCTTCTGTTTCTGGGTCAATGTCCAGGATTTCCTTTTCATCGTCCAGTTTACTGTTGAGAGTGTTGGTGTTGTTGACTAAAATCTTCAGGATGCTAAGGCTCTATTCAGCAATGTTCTTCAGGCACTCCTGAATTTAACCAATTTTGCTGACAGTTTCCGTGATAGTGTGGTCATTAGTGTCAGCAAGATTCTTTGTTTCCAGCAAATCCTTCTCAATTTTTTCGAACCTGGGGTTGAAATAATCTCTTATGTCTTCAGCTTTGGTGATGGTACTTTTCATGTCCTCTATAAAGTTGTCCATGGTCTTCCCTTCTCCTGTATTGATGGTTTTATTTTTGTCCATAGCTTTCTAGTAACCATTGATGAGCCACTCCATAGTTTCCATGAAACCTTGCAGACCCTTGGGGGGAGGGTTAGAGGGGGGGTCAACTTTTCCAGGGGTTGCCTTTTCCTCTTTAGGGGTGTGCTAGATGGTTGTGTCAATAGCCCTAAGAAATTCATCCATGGTCTCCTTATCTAGATTCTGATCATCTTCTAGGGCCCTTACCTGCTTGTGGGCTTCCGATTCCTTAACAGTCTCCTCTTTCTTCTTGTGCATTTTCCTTACCTGGGTGTGAGCTTTAGTCTTCTTCTTCAGCCACCCTTGAGGGTATTCCTCCTCAGAGTCGTCTGAAGTCTCCTCTTCCAAAGAAATGCTAATCAGGGGTCTACCTTTAGGCTTTTTTCCCTTAGAGGATGAGGGTCTAGTTTTGATGTATTTCCTCTTCTTCCCACTTTCATAATCCAAGACATCCATGCTGTCCTTAGTATCAGTTGAAGGGTCACTTTCAGACTCCTCTTCCTCTGTGAAGGTAGGGTCAGACCCCTCATCCTTAGAATCCACAGAGGGATGCATTTGATCAATTTGGTTGGCCTTAAGATGGTCATAGATTAGAACCATAAGGCCTTGGTGCATGGTCGTATCACCCCATGGGTTCTCTTTGTAGGCCTTGAGGGACGCATTCATCGAGCAGAGTAGAAAATAAGGGAAGTTAACCTTATCATTGTGCCTAAAGTGATTTAGTAGAACAAAGTGATAACCATAAACTTTAGTGAACCTACCATCTAGAGTGATGTATCGCATTAAAACAAAGAGGACTTCCCGCCAGGGTTTGGCAAAAGCCCTAGGCAGGTAGTAGGTTTTGCTTAGCTTTACCAGTCATTTCTTCTCTTTCTTGGTGTCTGGGTATCTTTCAATAGCTTCCCTACTGACTTTCCTATCTCTGTAGAAGTTGCACCCTTCTCTTGTGAGGCCCGTAGCTTGAGCAATTAAATCTTCATCGATTTCTACAGTTTGGTTTCCCATTTTTAGCATGCCCTTTTTCCAATTTTTATAGAAAAAAACTGGTGATCATACCGTTGCGATCGTGGAGTCTCTCGATGAATTTTGAGAAGCCACCCTTCTACAGAATACATCAAACTTCCTCCTTCTGTTTCCATTCTTTACAACTACTTGGTTCATATCGCCTCCTATTACCACCCATATTGTTGTTGTTCAACACCAAATTTTGAAACTTGCAGAGCAGATTAGCCAGTGACCTTTTCAGAACTATCAAAGTCACCTAGAAAGCATGGGAACTTATGGCATTAGTAATATAATAAATGAGTCTCTCATTATTATAATGACTCAAAGTACTCAAGTCAGTTCTTTTCATAATTATCCTATCCATCAAGTATCTTGGGAGTACTTCTATAATGATCATAGAAAATGATTTGCCTGACATCTTTGGGGAGTCCTTGTTCTCTCGTCCATGTGGTAGTTGCTTCTTTGTTAACCGCCGCAGTGACAGCCCAGTCAGCAGAGCCATTGGCCTCCCGATAAATGTGGAATATGTAGCTTTTTTTAGAGGTGCTAATAAGGTCTCTAGTAGAGATGATAATGTTGTTGATTGACCATGAAGGTTTTGAGACCCCCTTAAGACAATTAATAATATTGTTTGAGTCCCCTTCAATCCAAAGGTGGGACAATTCCATTTTTTTATCTAGGAGGATACCTTGGAGGGCAGCCATCACTTCATCTTTATGATTAGCTTGAATTCCAATAGGGATAATGACCATTTCCTTACACATTCCTTTGTCATCTCTTAGAACAGCTCCACAACCTAAAGGACCCAGGTTACCTTTGGTAGCACTGTCAAAATTAACTTTGAACCAGCCATGAGGGGGGGTTTTCCATTTAACTTCAAGCCTTTTGTTATGAGTGAGGTTTGGACTGTCGATGCTCTTCATATTCCACACCCTTAAAATGTTTGCTTCCAGTGTATTGTTTAGAAAACAAGGACCCTCAATGATCTCTATATTTTCCTGAATCGTCCATTGGATTTTTTGGAACACAATATCCTGATTGAGGGAAATATCCCTGAAGATTCGATTATTTCTTTCTTTCCATAGTCCCCATAGGATGTGAGGAAGCGAGAGATGCCACAAATATCTCAAAAAATAATTAGTCCATTTTATGTTCCAGGAGGAAAACAGGTCTTTGATGGTGTTGGGAAACACCCAAGCAATGCTAAAACTATTGAGAAATATTTCTCATATTGAGGCTAAGAAGGGGCAGTGAATGGTAAGGTGGTCCATAGACTCTTCTTCCTGAAGCCATAGAGCACATCTATTAGGGATAGCAAAGATTCTGCATTTTAGGTTGTCAAAGGCCAAGATTTTATTATGGAGGATGGTCCAGAAGAAGAAATTGATCTTGGGGGTTAGGCCTCTAATCCAAACTTTAGACCAGAAGGGATTACCTAAAGGATCAGGGGACATAAAACAATACATAGAGGAAATAGTAAGGGTACCTTTGGGATCATGTTTCCAAATCAGGGAGTCAACCTCTTTGTTCAACCAAACCACAGACAAATGGATCTTGAGCTTAGAGAGGCTTGGGTGGATGCTTTCAATATTCTGCCATTCATTACCAGTCCAGTACTCAGCAACTAAGGAGCCAAAAGATCTTATACAAGAGGGAGCATATGAGGCCCATTCATTGATTTCTATCAAAGGTTTATCAAAAAGCCAGGGATCCTCCCAGAATTTAACTTTCCTCCCATTTCCAACTTTCCAAATCACTCCTTTAGCTATACTTTCTTTACATTTAGAGGCATAATTCCATATGTGGGAGCCATTAATACTAATATCTGAATTGATAAAAGAAGAAAGGGAAGAGGACTAAAGAGAGTACTTACTTTGCCAAATTTTACACCATTCAGTATCAAGATGAAACATTCTCTAGACTTGTTTGGATATAAGAGCTTCATTTAGGGTTCAGATCCTCCTCAGGTCCAAACCGCCATGGCTCTTTTGTTTACATACCTAGTCCCAAGCCACCAAGGACATTCTTTTCTTGTCCTCAACCCCAAACCAAAGGAATCTTCTTTGGATTTTCTTGATAGCATCAGCATACTTAACTGGAATTTTGAAAAGGCTAAGAGCATATATCACAATACTTAGAAGAGAAGCTTTTAGAAGTTGGAGCTTTCCAGCCTAACTTAGGAGGGCTCCTTTCCATCCAGCTAACTTTTTCTAGAATTTGTCCACAAGAGAACTCTAGAAGGAGTCAGGAGGAGTAGTGCCCATAGGGAGACCAAGGTAGTTTGTAAGAAGGTCAACAATCCTACACTCCAAGATTCTACTAATTCTCTATTGTCTGCTCTCCAGGGTATTGATGAAAAAAACTTCACTTTTTGTCCAATTGATAAGCTGACCCGAAGCAGAGGCAAACTTACAAAGAGTACTCTTCAAAGTTTTAGCTTTAGAAATACTAGATTCCCCCATGATAATAGTATCATCAACAAATTGCTGATGAGAACAAACAAGATCTGTAGAGGAGGGGTGGAGACCCTTAAAGGAGCCTTGCAAAACCAAATTTTCCATACTCCTTTCAAAACATTCTGCCATAATAATGAAGAGGATGGGGGAAATAGGATCCCCTTGCCTAAGACCTCTAGAGGCTTGGAAAAAAGGAGAAGGTGATCCATTGATAATAACAGCAAAAGAAACAGAGGTGATAAGTTGGGTGATGAGATCCAAAACTCTGGGTGAGAAACCAAAAGACTTTAGAACCTTCAGGAGGAAAGACCAGTCAACCCTATCATAGGCTTTGGAGAGATCAAGCTCAAGGATGAGACCCTGCTTCTTAGCTTTAACAAGAGAGTGGATGTTCTCATGAACAGTAATAATAGAGTCAAGAATTTGACGACCAGGGACAAAACCATTTTGCTGGTGATTAATAAGAGCAGGAAGGACAAAAAGCAATCTGGAAGTAAGGACCTTAGAGATAATCTTATAAAAGGAATTGCAAAGACTGATAGGTCTAAATTTGTCCATAGAGTCAGCACCTTGAGATTTGGGAATGAGAGCCATAAATGTGCCAAAAAAATTCCTTGACTCCATTGGTAACATCTTTCTTGACAATGTCCTAGAAATCTTGAAAAAAGAACATTGGAAAAGCATCCGGGCCCGGCGCTTTGTTACCATCAAAGGAGAAAACAACATTTTTGATTTCTTGAATAGAAGGAATAGAAGAAAGAGAGGCATTCTTTTGATCATCAATGAGATAAGGGATGTTTAGAAGAAAAGAAGATTGAGCTTCAGCATCCAATCTATTATCCCTCGTTAGCAATTCCAAAAAAAACCTTTTAGCTTCCTTTCTAATTTCCTCCTTGATAATCTCCCCTTTATCCACCACAAGTTTGGTAACCCTATTAGCTTCTTTATGCTTGATAGTAGACATGTGGAAGAATCTTGTGTTCCTATCTCCTTCCTTAAGCTAGATGCATCTTGATCTCTGCTTCCAAAAGGATTCCTCTTTGGCAATGATATCATGATATTTTTTGAGTCTCATTTTCATCTGCAATGGATACAGTTCTGAAACCATCTTTCTGGATTTGAGTTTGAATTTCTTTGAGGTCTTCCTGGACTTTACTTTTGGCTTCAAAAATGTTCCCAAAGCTGGATTTATTCCAGGTTCTTATGTTGTCCTTAACACTCTTAATCTTCTTAACAACTCTATACATGGAAGTTCCCTCAACTTGAATGTTCCACCATTTTTGGATATTACTTTTGATGTCTGGGTGGAGGGTCCACATTTTTTCAAATCTGAAGGGGAATTTTCTCCTTCAATTGATGGAATCAGCATTAAAGGTGATGGGAAAATGATCCGAACCAACCCGAATGTGGGTTGACAGAGAACAGAAGTAATGACTCAACCAGTCATCAGAAATGAGGGCCCTATCAAGACGAACTTGGATAAGATCAATACCATTCCTCCTGTTAGTCCAAGTATAATTACATCCCTGTATTTCCAAGTCATTGAGAGCTTGAGAGTTAATGAAATCCATAAGGGCCAACCTACTTTCTAGCTGAGGGGGGCTTCCTCCATATTTTTCCTCCTCTCTCAAAGGAGTATTGAAGTCTCCCATAACCAGCCAGCTAAGATTCCTGAAGCTATCCCTAGCTTGAATAAGTTTTTTCCATAAGGAATTTCTAGCCTTCAAATTGTTGGGAGCATAAATGTTGGTGAGGACCCATGAAGTACCATCTTTTAGGTGCTCAAATTTGATACAAGATAAATTATTGTCCTGAATGATAACATGCCCTTTGATAGAATTAAGATTCCAAATGGTAGCTATACCTCCTGAAGCACCTTCAGAACTGTCACCACTGACACTTCCGTTTTTGAAAAAATTCAATGATTCGACTTTTTCTTTACTCATTTTGGTTTCTTGAATAATAAATATATCAGGTTTACTATCCCTTATCATGTTCCTAATAATGTCATGCTTATGGGGGTTATTAAGTCCCCTAATATTCCAAGAAATAATCTTCATAGTTACTTACCAATACCCAAATCCTTAAGAGTCTTCTGGGTTCTATCTGCAATGTTTGTGCTAGCCTCCTTGTTTCTGACTATGTGATTAGAGGGATGACCTAAGGAGGGGGAGGTATACCTGACATCCACTTGAGTTATTTTGCTAGATTTCCTTAGAAGAGAAGTCAAGGGAGTGGTTCCTTTCTTATTCCTTTGCTTTGGTATTTTCCACTCAGCATCTATCTCAAGAGCCACTACTGAGTTGCTTAGGATTTTGGAAATTTCTTCTTCAATTCCCCAATTAGGGGCTCTGGAAGCA
Source organism: Cryptomeria japonica (assembly GCF_030272615.1). Taxonomy (NCBI): domain Eukaryota; kingdom Viridiplantae; phylum Streptophyta; class Pinopsida; order Cupressales; family Cupressaceae; genus Cryptomeria; species Cryptomeria japonica. Next base: position 532,119,848 of record NC_081407.1, read on the forward strand.
TTTGAATCATTTAAATCATTGTTAGCTGATTTTGAACTCCATTCTAAGTCCGAGAGGTTCAGGCCCAAAATTGAACATTTTTGGGCTTCTTGAATTTCAAGACTAGACATGAGTAGAGAGGAATTGATCTTTTCTTCTTGAGAGGCAAGGATTTCTCCTTCGTCTGGTTGATCATTTTTATCTTGCAGTTCATTTCCTTCACAAGTATCAACCACCACTTCAACTATATCATTTGGGTAACAGTCTGATCTTTTTTCTCCCCTATTTGAGAAGTAATCAAAAGGTTGACAATGGTTGAATCATTTCTCAGAGCTTCCTAGGTTGTAGGACTGGAGATAGAGACTAAGGGCACTTCCTTCTTCTCCCCCAAGGGATTAAAATGATTTGAGTTTTCTTCTTTACTTTCTGAGTTTTTAACTTGCCATACCATTTTTTCTGGTGCCCTTTGGTTCTCAGAATGGGGCTTAGGCTACCTGGATTCTGCCTTGGGTTTGATGGGATAGGACTTCGCCCAGTGCCCTACTTTTTTACAATGGAAGCAGGCAAAGGGAATATATTCATATTCAATATGTTGCTTCCATTTTCCCAGCTTTGATACTAGATCTATCTATTCCAGCATATCTGCATCATGGGTTGTCCCTATGCAAAACCTAGCATGAGTGAGTCTCCTTTTTGAAGCTGTTACTGGGTCTATAGAAAGTAGTTCACTAAAAGAGTTTGCAATTCCAGAGAAGATACTTTCTGCCCAATATTCCAGAGGCAAGCCTGGCAGCTTAACCCAAACTAGAACTTGTGTCAAGAGAGAGTCATTCATATTCAGATTCGGTTTCCATTTACGAAGAACCAAGGCTGTCTTTCCTACCAACCAAGGGCTTCCACAAAGAATCATGCATTTATCTTCTTCGCAAGAGAAAGAAAAGGACAGAAGGCCTTTGGGTAAGGCTGAAATTTCAACATTACCCTTAAGGGCCCATTTTCATTTGACATAGGCCCTAACAACTTCAATGTTAGGACGCAGTCCCATAAATTTGCCTACCAAGGAGTTCGACATACTATTAATATTATTGTCCAAAACCAAATCAGGGATAGAAATAGTGAACTTACCTCTTGAAGGATTAGATATATTCTTGACAGGAGGAAAAGAGGATTTACCAGATGGTCTAGTTCCAAAAAGGGAAGACCATTTTTTTTATTCTTTTCCGTTCTCCCCAGAACAGTCACATGGGATGGGCCCCCTGTTGGTCCCTTCCCCCAAGGGTCCAGAGGAACCCACTATCTTCTCTGGTAGAGTACCACCAGTCTGCTGAATAGCAGTAGCTTCCAAATAGTCTGGAAGCTTATCTTTCTCTCCTATGGGACCATCTACAATATGGCCACTCCCATCATTAGAACTAGAGTTCTCGACTTGCAGAGAATTTGAATTTTGAATTCCCCCATTGCCACTTACTGCTCCTTCCCCCATTGCCACTTTCAGATGCATATGAGTGTTATGTTGCAGATTGGTAGTTCAAGATTGTTGTTGTGAAAAAAAATAGAAATGAAATATAAAATAGTATGTTTATTTGTTTACCGACTTATATGTGTATGGTATAAAAGGATATAAACTGTTCATACCAACAGAACACTGATTCACCCCCCCTCTCGGTGTTCTTGGATCCCAACACAAACCAAGCCATAAGTCCCTGCCAAAATTGAAAATTGGTAGGTTTTCAATGATGATGATGATATTATGAGATTTTTAACCTGTATAGAGCAGTATGACGGTTAGGAGATTGATTTTGGTGCCTTTGTACAGACAGAGGATGGAAAAGAAATAATCTTTGGGAATGAAGTAATCCAATTAAAAATAATAAGATCCCTAAAGGGCTAGTAGTATTGGAAAGGGTGTTTGACAATCAAGATAAGGCAAGGACTACCATTTCTACCCCGCACCCTGAAGATTTGGAGGAAATAAACCTTGGGACAGAGGGAGCTGCAAAGAAAGTATACATCGGGAAGAAGATGTCACCAAAGGTGAGAAAAATGTTGATTGACCTATTAAGAAAATATAGGCATGTTTTTTCTTGGTCGTACGATGGTCTGAAAGCTTATAAGGAAGACTTGTTTCAACATGAAATCCCTTTGAAGGAAGGGGCTAAGCCTTTCTGACAAAAGAAAAGGCCAATCAATCCAACCTTTGCACCTAAGATGTAAGAAGAATTAGTTAGGTTGAGGGATGCTCGAATTATAAATCCTATCAGACATTCATCATTGGTGTCAAACTTGGTGGTCGTGAGAAAGAAAAATGGAGGTATCAGATTGTGTGTTGATTTTAGGAATTTGAATATATCTTCATTAAAAGATAATTATTTGTTGCCTAATATGGAGGCAGTGTTGCAAAAGGTCACAGGTTGTGAACTTCTATCCATGATGGATGGATTTTTCAGGTTACAATTAGGTAATGGTTAGAGAGTCAGAGCAATTTAAAACAACATTCACCACACCATGGGGAACATATGTTTATGTGAGAATTCTCTTTGGGTTGAAAAATACAGGGGCAATATTTTAAAGAGCTATGGATGTGGCATTTTCTGACATCATAAATATATTCCTAGTTTTATAGCAAGATGATTTAACAACATATTCCAAGAAAGAGGGTGATCATTGTGATCATCTAGAGAAAAATTTTAACAGAGTTGTTGAATATGGAATATCTTTAAACCCAAAGAAGGTTGGTTTTGGGGTGACTGAGGGTAAACTATTGGGCCACATCATTTCAAAAGATGGTGTGAGAATTAATCCAGAAAGGGTAGCAACAATTGATAAGGTCCCTCAGCCCAAAAATGTAAAAGGTATTCAATTAATCTTTGGGCAGATCAATTTCCTGAGAGGTTTGTCACTAACTTTTTAGAGATCAATAGACCCATCTCTAAATTGTTAAAAAAGGGTGCAAAGTTAGAATGGGAAGGTGAGCCAATCAAGGCCTTCCAAGAGATCAAACAGGCTATTAAGAGTGCACCTATTTTGAAAACACTAGATTATAGAAAACCTATGCAAATATTTTCATCCGTATCTTTTCATACTATTGCTGCAGTACTATTACAAAAAAATTTAGAGGGTTTTGAACAACCTATAACATTTTTCAGCAAGTCTTTGCAAGATGCAGAGTTAAAATATGATATAAATGAAAAACAAGCCTATGCACTAGTGAAGGCAGTAAAAGATTTTAGGAGATACTTAATGGGAGAAACAATGGTTGCATATGTCCCTAGTGCTATAGTTAAAGACATCTTCACACAACAGGAAGTGTCTGGAAGAAGATGTAATGGATCAACAAGATCCAAGAATTCAACATTGACATCCAAATCACTAGGTTAGTGAGAGGACAAGGATTGACCAAATTAATGGCTCAAAGGAACTTGGATGCCAATCAAATAAATGTTATAGAGGAGGAAAAAAGGGCTTATCTTGGTGACATGGATAATTGTGAATGGTATGTAGATGTAATAAGCTACTTGCAAAAGATGAAGTGTCCTGAAGGAATGAGTGATAATAAAAGGACACTGAAGTTACATACCATTAAATATGTCATTGTGAGTGGCAAGCTCTAGTGGAAAAATAGTGATGGTGTCATGTTGAAGTGTGTGGACCAGGATCAAGCTTAGAAACTGCTAACAGAAATGCATAGTGGGGTTTGCAGAGAGAATTATATAGCCAAAACAACTGCACATAAAATTTTAAGAGATGGGTTTTGGTGGCCAACAAATTTCAAAGATGCACATCAGTTGGTAAGAAAATGTGATCCATGGTAGAGGTTTTTTTGGAAAGTTGAAGTTTTCAAGAAATTTGCCATTAAAGCCCGCGAATGTGCAAACCCTGTTTCAATAGTGGGGTATTGATTTTATTGGGGAAGTAGCATGTAAATCTAGTGGTGGTCATTCCTGGATCCTGGTAGCCATAGATTATTTCACTAAGTGTGTTGAGGATATACTAACCAAAAGGGTAACAAGTAAGGTGGTGATTGATTTTATCACTGATAATATATTGACTAGATTTGGTTGTCTAGAGAGAATAGTCTCTGACAATGCTATGAGTTTTAGATCAGAAGAATATGAAGATTTCTGCAATAAATATGGTGTCCAAATTTCATATTCGTCACCTTACCACCCCCAAGAGAATGGACAAGTTGAATCAAGCAATAAGAGCTTGATGAAGATCACCAAAAGAATCCTAGACACGAATAAGAAAGTTTAGGATTCAAAGCTGAAACTGGTAGTTTGGGCAGACAGAGTAACTATTAAGAAGGCAATAGGATGTGATCCTTTTGATTTGGTATATGGTATACAAGCAAGGTTGCCCCAAAATAATCTATTGCAAATGTAAAATGTTGTCCAAAAACATGATAATGACATAGATGATGATATGTAACTAGGGTAGAAGCTTTGATAGAGCTGGATGAAACTAGGAGAGAAGCTAGTGCCAGAAACACAAAATTGCAAATGCAAGTAAAAAACTTGTATGATAAGAGAACAATTGCAAGAATTTTTCAAACTGATGACTTGGTCCTGATGTGGAATGCAAGGATAGAAGATAAAGGAAAACATGGCAAATTTTATGCCATTTGGCTCGGTCCATATCTGATCCAAAGCAAGTGGGGAGAAGATTCATATTTTCTCCCAGATATAAATGATGAAATTCTTGAACTGCCTATTCATGGACAGTTCTTGAAGCCCTTCTTTCTTAAAGTAGTTATTTTCCATGAACGTTAGATTAGATTAGGTCAAGTTTTGTATATAGGTTGGTTTGTTTCCTTTCTGGTTTGAGCTACCATGTACAAGTAGTTTCCTTTTTGGTCTTCTTTGTGGCTGGTCTTCTTAACTAAAGATTCAGGATCCTTGTATTATCCTAGAGCAATGACCATCCCCAACTAGAGCCACTCATGGTCAGTGAAACTGACCTAGCAAAATTTTTCATGCCTTAGATTAAAATGAGTCAGGTTTAGGGTTTTATGGATTTTGTTTAAATCTTGATGAGATCCCTTGAAATTGTTATGAATTTGCATTATTTTTTCACTAAATCCTGAGGGTTCTAGTAATATTGTCAGGGCCATTTTCTATGTCCTAGGTGTTTACTTGTTACATGGGTCCTAATTTTTCTAATTATGCACTTTTATTTTCCTAGGCAGGTCCCTTTTCAAGTTTAAGCCGACATATTTGTAATAACAATCGAGCTACTAATGTTTTCCATTGTCTGCACATGTCTTTGTGGATGGAGATATTTTAATCATGATTAGAAAACATGCTTGGTTGTTAAATGATTAGAGAAAGTGCACATCATGGTTAGCAGTATAAAATGTAGATAGATCCGACAGTTCTTGCTACACCATGGTAGAAAGTGTTCAAAAGATAATGATCATGGCATCACAAGATGATGCCACATGTATAGGGTGGGCCGAGAAAAGTCAAATGGTGTGGGCTTTTGATGTCCTCACTTGCCATGAAGGATGGCCAATGTTAGATTGACTAGTATAGATTGTGTGATGTGCCATCGTGGAAAGAATCGACGACCAAGTTTCAAACTTGGTTCAAATATGAATTAGAGCTATTTTCCACTCACCCGAGTAATAATGGTGAACAATATAGTGATGCTTGATCCCAGAATAGAATTAAAAGACTTTTCAGAATTATTTTTTGATTCACAAAGAAATTCAGAAGTGACCAGAAGGCGATTCCAAAGTCGGAGAAGATTCAAGCGAGTTATCATAGTGCAGAATTAAGGGTTTCTCAATGTTTTCAAAACTGTAAGTTTCTTACCTTCCCTTCTATGTTTTCAAAGATGGATAGTGTAAATTGTGTGGAGTTCTGTTGAAAGGATTGAATATTACTGTAGGGTTTTAGAGTATTGGAAAAAGGAGTTTAAGAATTTCTCACTCTTCTATGTTGGAATTGTCAATTCTTGTGTTGAACCCTAGCTTCTATTCCCTGTTTGTTGATAATTATTAAGAAGGCCCTAGTTTAGTAAAATGGCTCCCTCATGAAACCACTCAGGATAAACATAATATTTAAAGAGGAATTTGTATGATGGTTTTTTGGACCAATTAAAACCATCAACAAATGATAAGTATTAGGGGATAAATCTTATTCAAGGGAAAACCCTATGAGAAGGGTTAGTTGATAAAGCATACACAATTTCAAATGCTAGGGTACCCATGACTGGGATAGACATGTTTAAGTTATGGTATGGACAGAGGAATTTGCAGTCTCCGTTCTCAAGTGCATGGTAGTATGACTTAGGTAAGCTAGTGGTTCCTAATGTGTTCATGGGTTTTTAACTTCTTAGAGCAGTTGTAGACAGGTATGACCCTTTTTCAATAGTGATAAGGCAAAATGATGGAGAGGTCTTGTTGACAATTTAAAGGGAGGAATTCCAAGAAGTTTTTGATTTATATGAACCCTCTACTGCCCTGATTAAAGTAAATTTGAATGAAATAAAGGCTGAGTATCACAAAACAAAGGGTTTTGTCAGATCAAACCTTCTCCCAACCCACTTGGTGAAAGAGAGATAGATCATATTGGCCCAAGTTCAGTGGATCCTTTTCTAATTGGTTCTTTTGTTAAATATTTGCAGGCCACTTTCTTTTCTCTATGCCAGGTTTTGGGTTTTAACCCTTTTACGGTTATGCCACCGGATTACATGCATATGGCCATTCAGATTCAACATCCTGATTTTACAGTGGTTTTTGATTTTGCACCATATCTTGAAGAAAAGGTCCATGAGGGACTATTAGACATTAAGAATAATATATTAAGCACTAAATTCTTTTGGTATTCATTACTGATGCATATGTTCTTGTATACGAACTCACATTATTTTGAAGATAACATGAATCTCGGAAGGACAATTAATAATGTTGAGATATCAGTGCAACTATGGAGTATGGATATGTCATGGGATAGACAGGAAGCTATTTTTATAAGATTTGATAATGGTTTTTCTTCCAAATTAAGACAACGATTGATAGTAAATCCCCCAAGGATTCCTACATAGTTACATGATTTCTTCAGACCAAAGGAGAGGCTACCAATCATGAGAAATGAGTATAATTGGGGGGATATTATCCCTTATGCAGTCAACATGATCATCAGAGTTTATGGTTTCTCGGGTGAACCTCATGTGCTACCCTTTAATGTCCCATTAAGATTAGGGTTTTCTGAAGTAATTTGGCAAATAGGTTGTATCTAGGATAAGGATTTGAGGGGTGAGGGAAAGGGAACTATCTTCCTTGATTACACTGTTATTCCCTACTTTGCTATTATGAAAGGAGGGTATGTTCATTTTGATAAATATTTTGTACAATATCACTTGGGAGTTGGTGTAGTCAGGCACAATGATCTAGATCAAGGGTTCTATAATATTTTAAGGCAAAGAATAAAAGGAGTTGCATTGCCTCATGAACACCATTTTCTTAAAGATGTAATTAGAAATGATTTCGATTTCTCTGCTCAAGATTGGAAGAAGGAGAAGTGGATATCTTTCAGAAAGCTATGGGAAATTGTACAAAAAATGGATCCAAGTTTTGATCCATTGAGAAGCTTCAATCCTTTCTGTGCCAAAGTTTATTTTGTTATGAATAGTTTTGATGAGTTAATTCTTTCTTTAAAAGAGAAGAAGACTAGGCTTGAGGGAATCATGGCCGATAGGTTGATAAGAGGAATATACAATGACCTACACCCATTTCACCTACAGATGCATCCAAAATTCATCAAATAAGGATGAAACAACCAAGCTCACCTCTTCCTCTACCTCACAAAATGGATGGGCTAGTAGAAACTAGACCTAGTTATAAACCCCCTTCAAGGGGTGGTATTATAATAAAAATAGTAAGGCCGGATGACAAGAGTAGTGATGAGGATAGCAGTAGTGACAGTGGAAAGTTGGTGAGGAGGAAAGGAAAGAAGATAATGAGGGTAGAACCAGCCCGAGAGATACATATTAGGCCTCTAAGAGGAGTCCAGATCATTGATCTAGAAGACTCAAATAGAAGGCCGTCACCAGCACATGTGCCTTCTTCACCTCCCAGACAATTTAAAGAGCATGGAGGAGATCAACAAATGGAAGAACAACAGGATAAAGACACCATTGAAATTATGAATGCAAGAATGCAAATTGGTGTTCCTTTTGAGTCACCTACTTTATAATTTGACATCACTCCTCTGTATATTCGGGGAAGAGCATTTAGGGATGCTAGAAAGGATGCATGTGACAAATTTCTTGAGGATGAAGATTTTGTGAGAAGCTTGACTTTCCTTCAAATGATGTGGAAAGTAAAAATGGATTAATACAAGAAGAGAAGTGTCGAGAGAATGGCCCAAAGGTCAGACAAGTCTAACCAAGAAAACCAAGAGGAGGTCAAGACTAAAATGATGGAAGAATTTAGGGCAATTACTGCTGATGAAGGCATAAAGATTGTAAATTAGGTTGGTATCTTGATTCTACCAAAATGGGACATAGCTGATGGAGTGACATTTGATACAATTAGAAAATCAAAAGGCCAACAATACGACTCAGAAGAGGAAGCAAGGTTGGCACTCAAAGGATCATATTTTATAGAGGATCATGCAACCTTGACAATATGGTTACTAGAGAAAGGGCCTAGGAGGTTGTGAGGCCCTACCTCGACCCATCCTATCTCTTCAGTTATTTTCATATTGGAACTATTATGGATGCTAGTTTTGACACACAAGGGATATAGAACTTTATATGGTCCCACGATTTTGGTAATATTGATATATATTGTTGCTTCATATCTATGCCTTGTGGTTATAGAATATTATATGATTCTAGATTAGGGTAACATTGTGATGATGTATGTTATTATCTGAATTTCAGGATTTGTTATAATGCTAGAAATATGTTTGCATATCTTGTAGATGGATCAAATTTTGAGGATTATGATGAATTGCTTTGATTTGTGACAAATCGTATTTTATAATGACAAGTCTTTGCAGAATGAATGTAATGTATTCTAATTATGTGTTTTATATTATATGAGGCTATTGGGAAGTACTAATGTTTAAATTGAGATGTGCAGGAAATTATCCATGTGACCATGGAAATATTATGAAGAATCAAGCCTAGGCCTATGTGCGTTCGTAAAACTAGGGGTTGTCTATTTGGAGAGGCAACACCCCATATGTATTGTATTTTATTCATAAATGTAAAATGTTGCATGAGTGTAAATTGTATTTATTGAATTGTTTAAATTGTTTAAGGGACAATTGCCATGTGTGTATTGTGATGTGGAATTATTTTGTAGTGTCACTTGACACCTATGTAGTATGTTGTGTTGGCAATTTGTCATGTCACCTTTTTGGAGAGTTTTATTTTTGTTAATTGTTATATCTCCTAATTATCCTTGAAGGAACCAAGAAATCTAGGTTAGTGAGCCACAAGGAGGGTCAACTCAGAGTTGACCCGTAGGTTAACTTTAGGTGGACTTTCTGAAGGTCAAATCAACTCCTAGAGTAAATTTTAGAGCATTTCTATTAGGCCTCATGGGGTACCTATGGGTGAAGGCCAAAATTGGCCATGTGTCTTTCCCTTACGACTTGTTTAACCACCCAAAAAAGTGGTTTTCCCAAGATGGACGAATTCCATCTATAGGAGTGCCATCCTTGGTAGGATAACCTTGTTGAAGGGAGTAATCCCTCTTCCCCATTCCATTTCCCTTCTCTAGGTACCTAGGTTAGGGAGTGTGTAAGACCTAGGGAAGACCAACCCAATGGGGGATCCCTCACTCTATCCAAGAGGTTGGAAGGAGTGAGAGAGGCCTTCTTAGGCTAAGAATGGAAGCTTAGTGAGCTAATCACCATCTCTCCATCCTTGGAGATTTTTGGAGAAATTTTGGAGGAAAACCAGTTTTAGGAATAGTAAATTTGGGGCTAAGGAATTGTAGAAAAAGATTTGAGGATTGGGCAGCTCTTCATCAAGCTTTCCCCTAGATTTTCCTTGGTAGGTCAAGGTTGGTTTTACTTTTCCCTCTTATGTAAATGTAAGTGTGTTCTAGAATGCTTGAATGGAAATTGTTGTATTTCTTTATTTGTGTTGTACTTGTAAAAATCTAAGTCATTTCTTGCTTATTTCTATTTTATGTATTGTTGTGTTTGGGGAGTGTTCAAGACCATCCTTTCCTTGGGAGGAAAGATTGGTCTTGGGGGGTGGAAGGAGCTTGATAGCCCTTAGGGTGAGAGGCTCTCATTTTGAGAGTGATCTCAAGGGTCTGTCCATGAGACCCTTGCTGCTTTCTTTTGTGTTATTTCACTTGGGGGTCATAAGGGGGAGCAAATATGACATGTTTGCCTTTTTGGGGGTCATAAGGGTGTAGGGATTAAGGATGATTGTTGGTTATGCTTTCATGGATGCCATGAGTTGGCTGTAAGTTCTATCTAGCAGATTTCTCCCCTAGGGTACTTGGTCCACTTCCACCCTAGTAAGACATCACATTTTGTGATGGAGTTTCAGCCTAGGAAGGGATGTGTCTATTGTGTTGATTTTTCCCCTTTGCTTGTTGTGTTGCTTGGTTGTAACCCTATCTAGGTCTTGATTCTCCAAGCTCGGGGGTGGCTTCTAGTAAGCCTAGGCTGGGAGGTGAGCACCCCATGGTAACAGCCCTAAAAAAAATAAATTTGTATGCAGGTTGCTGGGAAAAGAATCTAGGAGTTGCAGATTTTTATTCAGATTCAGATTTTCTATTTAGATGCAGAAAAACAAAAATGTAATTTTATGAATTGTTGCAAAAAAGAAAAAATGTTAATAAAGGGCTTTAAGTTGTTTTCTTTTATTTCTGTTTAAAGAAATGTATTCTTTTATTCAAGTCCTCATCATTAAGAATGAGAGACTAGTTGGGTTATTTCACCTATTGTAAATGTGGACCCTGGTATTCAAATATTCTATATGCAAAGTACCTTTTATTTAAGTTCTGAACATTTATTAGGTTGTTGTAAATTGTATCAAATTCTGTCTCAAAAAAAAGAGAATTTTGTTGTCATGTTTATTTCTGCAAATTTAAGTTAAGGAAGGAAAAAGAAAAAAAAAGAGAATGTATTATGTTTGATTATGTTTGAGTAATTTCTTGCAAAGTTTATTTACTGTTATTTTGTTACTTTTAACTCTGTTTAGGCATAGCTGAAAAAGAACTAGTATTTAAACATTGTTGTAGAAAACATGTTGCACAATTGTTTTAAAAATATATATATAATATATTAATAACTTCTAAATGCTGCACATTGAAATAATACACACCTAGGAAATGAAATATTCAGTCAAAGCATAAGCTGTCATTATTTTAACCCTTCCTATAAAGTTTTTAAATATAAAAAGAAAAGTAAGACTTATGTGTATTTCTGTTACAAAAAAAATATAGGGGTTGCATGCTTATGTGTTAAAATTATTTGAAATTAGCTTCCTAATCCTAACCCTATTAGGTTGATATATATATATATATATATATATATATATATATATATATATATATATATATATATATATATATATATATTCCCTGCATCTGAAAACATACTCAGTGGATACCTAAAAAAAAAAGAGATATATGTATATATTCTGGACATGGCAATGTATATATATATAAATATATACATATAAATATGTATTTATATATATATATATATAAAAATATATATATACATATACATATAAATATATATATATATATAAATATATATATATATTTATATATTTATATACTTTTATATTTAAAAAAAAAATAAACATTATCATATAAAAATAAAACAAAAAAATAAGGGAAATTGGGGGTACCGGCCAAGCCACTGTGTGTTAACACAGTGGACGGCTCATGGCCGAGCCACTGTGTTTACACATAGTGGGCGGCGCAGGAGGCACCGCACTGTGTGTAGACACAGTGGAATGGCCGCAGCCACCACTGTGCTACACATAGTGAGCGGTGCCCCGCCACTGTGTGTATACACAATGGGTGGTGGTAATACCATCTGCCACTGTGTGTGCACACAGTGGGCAGCACTACCCGCCACTGTGTGTACGCACAACGGCATCCGGGGGAGCCCGCACCACTACCTCTGCTCCTTCCCTCTTCAAAAAAAAAACTTCGCCATTTCCATGGCCGTTGTGCCCTAATCTGTTCCCGTACCTGCAATCACACACACACACACACTCTAAACAAAAAGTGGTATAATAAACCCTAACCCATTTCGGGTTAGGGTATAAATCATTAAGAAAATAAAATAAAAGTGGGAAATAAATAGAAATGCAACCCTAACCCAATTTCGGGTTAGGGTTAGCATTTTATGAATAAGAAATTTCTTTTTTTAAAAAGAATTTTGAAATTTGATTTTAAGTTTTAACATTTTAATTAATAATTAGGGTTATTTAAATAATTAAATTATCATATGCTTATAATCTTTAGAGAATTAAAATTTTAATATAGTTAATTCAAAGGGGTTTAAAAATGAAGAGTTAATATAGTTGGAACACTATACACTAAATCAAATTAATTTATTTAATTAATCAATAGATTTTCCTCAATTTAATTGTGGATGTTAGGTTATATTGTGCATGGGGAAAATTTAAAAGGAGAAATTGTAAATTAATTTTATGAACCATAAGCCCTTGAGACCGGTTTTGGCCGGATTAAAATTAAATCGTCAAAATTAAGGGTTTAGGGAAATTAGAATTGGCTTTAGCGTAATATCGGATTTAGTGGGCAAATGGCATTATAGGAATTCGAACCCTTATCGGTTGGATTTGAATTAATAAATTTGCATGTGCAACAATTAATTAATAACATTATCATTATATGGTCGGGAATGATTCAATACATTTAGATAACCAATTAACCCTCATTTTTAATTAGCGACAACTTAATTAAGGTAATTGAGCTAGCTAACTAATCTGTGACACTAATTAATCTCCACCAAATAAGGTCGCTCGTTCGAGTTGGTTAATTAACCCAACCTTAGTAAACAATTTTATTTTCATCCTAGATAAGACAAAACTCTAAAAAAGTTATTATAATGTAGGATATGTTGCGAGTTCATGTTGTCAAAAAAAATTTGTTATTCCATTTTTGTGCCCAAAAAGTTGGGCATGACAGAGGCCTGATATAAATCAAAACCTGAAAGGAGGTCTCATTGTAAAGAGAGCCTTTAATACATCAAATCTTGGAGAAACAAAGCTAGTTGTTGATACGGCCAAATTGGCCCATGAAATTGCAAAAAGAGAGGCTAAGAAAAAGTAGGAATTAATGAAGAAGTTTGAGAAACTTTTTAATGATTATAATGAAGTCCAACATAAATATGTGGAGCTGCAGAATAAATTTTAGCTTCTTGAACAGAGACAACCAAGAGCACCCTCTTCAACACTTACCATTACATCAATCCCATCAACATCTAGGTCTCCACCAGTCTCATACATAGATGCATTAGTTCAGTTTCATAGTGAGATAGATATACCAACAATACCACTAGTACCTTATGTTTATGATGATCCTGAGACCACTAGATCTATTGATCCAACTAGAGCTCAAATTTTGGAAAATATTGATGAGTTGGAGCAAAAGTTAAAGGAATCAGAAGATCAATCTGGCAGTAAGATGAGAGAGATAGTCAGCTCTGTGTTGACTCATTTAAATGAGAAAGTGGACAGTAGAATGAATAGTGTTCATTCTTTATATTCTTTATTGTTTAATGCTATTCAGAGTTTTGATAAAGATAAAGACGTAGAAATCTCTTTGTTTACAAAATGGTTACAGAGGGGAAATGAGCTTAGAATAATGTTCATGGCTTCAAAGTACCATGCTGAGAGGCCACCAACACTTCAATGAACTTATTTATTGGTAAGATCAATGCAGGAAGCCCAAATGCTGCCCAATAATATAGAAAGGAAAATAAGAGAGTTGATGAGAACTTTCAATGAAATGAATGAGACACTTATGCCTAGTAGTGAGAGTGAAAATGGGGAAATTAAACCTTTACAGTTATAGAAAGAAGTGGCAGAAAGAGTTATCAACACATAGGTGGATGTGATTTGTATTGATTCAATCACTATCATGTTGAAGGACAACATGTATAAGACAATACACATAAGATCATTTTTTGAAACTTTTGAAAGGGAGGCAAATCAAGTAGCAATTAAGTACATTCCCTACAGGGCAAAAGCTGACGAGGTTATGATTTTCAAATGGCCGTTAGATGAAAAATATGATGAATGAGTAATACCTATTTGATGGATTAATGAGTACATTAATTAGTTAGTTAGTTAACTATGTGATGTGGAAGTCTAGCAGATAGTTTTAGTTCTATACAATGGTCACTTTTTGGACATGAGCAATAAAAGAGGTGGGCCCTTTGCAAATATTCATCGATAATAACAAAAAGGAAAAGGAATCCGTAAAGTGTAATGATGAATCAATTGCAGATATTTTTGTCTTGGTTGTGACATTCCTTAAATGGAATATTTTGTAACTGAATTGTTAGTAACCAGTCATTTTGAATGATAGGTGTCTCTTCTGGCCTGTAGCCTTTTCCACACCCTTATTTCTATAAAAGGGAATTCAAGGCCAAGAGAAAGGGTTTAGAATTTGGTCTCTGTACTTAGTAATTTTGAAAATTCTCAAAGTCATAAGGTTCCTGTAAAAAATCTTAGTTGAAAGTGAGCAATTGTAAGGATTTCGGAAAGAAAATAAATGAGAGTCATGTTTCTATCTTTTCTTACAGGTTCTTAAAGGAGTTATGTGTAAATGGTCTTTATGACAGAGATAGCAAATTAATTTAAAAGGAAATATAATTCTGATTTATTTCTCTCCTTTATACAATTATATTGTCTTTTGAATGAAATGTAATTAAGGATTTATTTCATTTAGTGCCCTGTTGTGGTGTATGTACTTTCTATTCCTTCTTTGATCTAAGGGGTCAATTAAAATGCTTGAGTAGAATTGTAGAGTGATAGGACTTGTTCATGGATTTGATAAGTAGTTTAGATCAGGGTTGTAGATGGAAAACATTGTAAGGAAACATTTTTTCAATATTTGAATGCTATTAGATTAATTCTATTGTAACTCATTTATATATGTTGAGATAAAGCCCCCAATGGATAGAGGCACTGGTCATAGTTTTTCATAAGTCCTTACAATTATTTATAATCTCTATTCATCTATGTTTGTTGCATAACTATCGCTTTCATTTTATATGTACCGTTGTGCGTTTCGTCGATCTCAAGCTCCATCTAGGTTGAGGATCACTAAAGGATTAGCCATCCTTGAGAATTATTCTTGCTGTTGAGCTTATATCTAAGATTTTTTGCTTAATTTGGGTGAAGGTATAAGTATGGCACAAAGATTATAAGTTCATCAAAGGATCACCCTCCTGGGTTTTGCATTGCCCAAAGTGTAGAAGGATAAGTAGTAGTCCTTGTCATATGTTGGTCCAAGTCATTGGAGAGCTCGAATAGTTGGAGTTGGCTTCTCCTCTAATAAAATCTAAAGAATCAACTTGGTTTCTACCTACTTGTAGTGTAAACCCCATTCTGGGCACTAACAAATTATTATCACAAAAGTTTGCACCCTTGTTAAACACCCATACCAAACAACCTTGTGAAACATGAAAATAACCCCAAATTGTGGGACCTTGCACAAAGGGGGTTGAATTTTTGGAGAAGGCCGACTTCCTTCTCAATCCAAGTGTAGGTGTTGAACCAACTCAACACTCCAAATTCTATTGATAAACCTATCCTAACAACTTGCAGAGGAAAAGGGAAGAAAGATTGCTAAAATGAAAAAAGGTGTTGCACCAAGATAAGAGATGATCTTTTACCCTACCTATGACTGCACAAAAAATCAATGAAGCAACCCAAAGCATACACAAATTCCTACCCTTAATCAGTCCCTAAGGTATTGATTAGGGTTTAATGGATAACTAAGAGGAACTCAAACATTCACAGATAGCTCTTATAAACAGAGTTGATACAACATATAAATCAAATAACCAATAAGAAACAAATTCATAACAAAGGCAAAGAAATTTTGCACAAGGTAAATGAAATTGCAAAGAGGTAAAAAAGGCTAACTTAATTGATGCAAAGGCAAGGTAAATTTATAGTTGCAGAAATCATAGAATTCTATAAGAGAAAAAAAGGAAGAAGATCCTCTACAATATGTTACAAAATTGCGTTTATAGACCAGGCATAACTCATATAATACTTTGGGTTCAGAAACCCTAACCAGCTAGTGTTAGGTTACAAAGAGAGGAAGATTAGATTAGAAAAGATTGATCTAATGGTTGCACGCCTTGAAGATCCTCACAGAACTATGAAAGAGAAAGAATCCTTGAAAAAGGGGAGAATCCCTATATGAGTGGTGTGTTAATATCCTCTATTGGCCAAAAGTATTCGTTCTACAATAAATAGGCAAGGTCGACATATGAAAATCCTCTGCATAGTCATGGCAAAGTAATGGTGGCTGCCTGAAAGTGGTTGGGATGGATCTAATTCAATCTGGGCCACTGACATGGGAGAAATTGATTTTTTCCCCATTAAGTTGACAACCTCTCCTGGGCATCAATTTGAATTTAACATTCTTTCTAGGTTTAAATTTGGGCCATCAAATCCTCTCTCAGCACACAAATGGATAGTTGAGATGCGCCTAGAGGACTTCAAAAAGGTTGTAAAAGAAGTTAAAGCATGGTCATTGATCTCCCCCTTAAGTGAAATTGTACGACCATGATTACACTAAAAAACAGCTAGCCCCACCAATCTCATCACTATTTTGCAAGGTGGACCCCACCAACAACCTTCCTTCATATTGCTTTGTCTATCGGTCATCACCTTGTCACGTGAAAATGGAACAGTCGTAACATGTAGCATTGTTCCTATTTCATGAGAAGCAATGATAGGCAACTACCAAGTGACGACACCTCTTTTCCTCTTGCCAGACACTCATTGTAGTGTCACGTGAAATAGAAAGATTGAAATAGGAAAAAAAAGTGGAAGTTCCTGACCAGCGTGACAAAGCGATAAACAAGAACAATTGCTAGCTGGTAGTGGGTGAAAGAGGTCGATCCCACCATGAAGATGTTGGCATATGCACACTCCAATGAGACATTGTATGTGATTGAAGGTTTTTTCATTGATGGAAACCTTACAATCCTATTACACCAGCAAGGCATTACACTGACAAGGTATTACACCGACAAGATAGTTCATCGGCATCAATAGATCACACTCTACACTGGCACTCAGACCACTGGCATCGGCACAGAGAAAGGAAGCATACCGGCACAAAAGTCGACAAGATTTTTGTTATATTATATTTTGTGTATTATTGTAAAAACTTTGTAAGCCGACTTGGCAAGTTGTAATATGACTCTTATATATAAGAGAGATCATTGTAGACATTTTGTAAGTAATGGAAGCAAAGAAAAAGAAGATATTAGGTAGACCTATTATGCAAAATATAGGTTAAAGGTTTTAAGTAAAGAATAGAGTAGAAACCGGTACTAGATCAGGCATTATAGATGCTATTGTAAAGCAGTACAAGATATTGGATTTGTATAATCCACATTGTAAGTCAATGAGACTTCCCATTGAGCAGTGAGCTCTAGGCAATTGGCCTTCCTGCATGTACAGGCCCCTCTTGTAAGTAATATTCTCTTATTGACTAGTAAGTGGATATTGTGGGTCACAAATCCCACTGAGGTTTTTCCTACACCGGATTTCCTCATTAAATCCTTTTGTTATGGTGTGCTTTTCATGTAGATGCTTTTAATTATGTTTATTGCATTATTTCTTACATACTGGTACACTGTTATAATATGTTCTGCATGTTTTAAGTTAAGAAATTCTAATTACCGGTCAGATACTGATTCACCCCCCCCCTCTCAGTATTTGTGGGATTCCTAACAATTGGTATTAGAGCTTGGTCCTCTATTTTTAGAAGCCTAACAACTTGAGGAAGATCTTGACACCGGTAGATATGGAAAATCTAATGAAGCAACTTGAAGGAGCTCTCTCAGACTATGATACAGAAAAACTGAAAAATATCAAACTAGAAGATGATCTAAAGGCAGCTCAGGATATCATTCAGGCACTTCAAGAGAATCTTACTATTGCAAGAAATGAGAGAAGAGAACTTTGTGAAAAAATGCAAAATGAGAATGATGAAAAGGAATCACTTAATGATATGTTAAGTAAGTTGAAACTGGAGAACATAACTACAAAGAATGAGATGCAGGATATGACTATGAGATTTTGTAAAGACATTGAAGATAGGAAGAAGAATGAAGAAGAATTGACTAGAAGACTAAGTGATGCAGCAAATGAGAACACAATACTTAGCTATGAAAATGATTTATTAAAGACAAATCTGATGCACACTCAGAATGACTCCAATGAACTGATGAGACAAAAAGAAGTCTTAGAAAGGGAACTAGAAACTGCAAATCAACATAAAGAAAAATTCAAGAAAAGCTTAGAGGAACTTGGTAACTTGCTAAAGAATAAAAAACCTAAAGGTGACACTTCTGGAATTGTCTTTGAAGTTGGTGAAAGTTCCGATACTGCAAATACACAACAAACCGGTAAGGCAACCTAATGCTTATAAGTTCAATGGAAAATGCTTTAACTATAATAAGTATGGTCATAGAGAAAATGAATGTAGATCTAGAAATTATCAGAATATCAACACACCCACCGATCAATGTTCAAAATGCAACAAAGTTGGTCACAACTCTAAAAATTGTAGAATGAATGTGAGATGTTATGTTTGTGGAAGATTTGGACATTTATCTAATCAATGCAGAACACAAAACGGCATAGGCTATGGGAAAGCTATTCAGAAGAATAATGTGAATTGTTATGCATGTAACAAGATTGGGCATATTGCAAAATTTTGTAGAAGTAAAGGATCACCGGCAGACAACAAAAGTTCTAGCTTGAAAGGTAAAGAAAAAGTTGAAGAGGTTAAGTAAGAATTCTCAAAACAATGGATTAGAAAAGCTTATCTAACTGTTGGGAATACTCCTCCACTGGTAGAACCAATCAATGCTTCACCGGTAGGACATAGTGATGCTTCACTAGCAGGACAGAGTGATGCTCCACTGGCATGACACATGTGCTATTATTCCCTCGGTTAGAGATGAGAAGTTGGAAATTACTTCATTACCGACAGACAATGTTAAGTGAATACTTAACTGGCATGCATTAAATGTGGTAGATAGCAAATAAACACTATAAATTTGTGGTTTTGGCTCCATTTCATTTCACCGTGTTTTCAAACATTCGTAGAGCATGAAATTTGCAGAGCTAAGGAATTTCAAGCAAAGAGGTGAAGCACTTCAAGCAATCAATCCATCCAAGATAGAAAAAGGTATTTATCATCATGGCATCCACCTCTGCACTTGAATATATAGCAAAACCTACTATATTTGAGATCATAAAATGCCCTAGGCCCATATTTCAACTCATTCCTGAAGTAGCAAATAAAGATGACAATATAGGTGCTTTCTAACAAATACCAAAAGGAGTTGTTTATGTTGAAGACCCCAGAATTTACATTCACTGCAACATAGAAGAATTGGGAGATGAAGAGATCAAAACTATGTATAAAACTGTCATATGTGATAATTCCAGAAATGTGAAACCGGGACATAAAATCATTGAAACCCTAGGATTTACTGAAATCCTCTGCATTCCTAAATTTCCCAAGGATGTGATTAGGATAGTCTTAAGCAGGGTACATGGTGAATTTTTCTGGTTAGATGCAATTCACAAAATCACCAAGGAAGTTGTGAAAGCTGTCACAAGGTTACCAACCACTGGTAAAAGGCCAGATAAAATCAAGGTCTCAAATGACCTAGTTACTAAGCTAACTGGTGCTACATCTGATAAAAGGTCCTTAAGAGTCAATGATTTAATCGACACCAATGTAAGGTTTATCAGCATGATATTAGGGTATAAGGCAACTCATGCAAATAGACTCAATTCAGTTTCAAGTTTATGCATTAAGAGTGCTTATGACATGATCAAAGATAATGTAAAGATTGATATATGTGAGTGGTTGAAGGATGAGTTAATTGACAACCTAGGCAAGATTAAGAAGGATAAGAAAGGAACTTTTAGGTTTGGAAATCTACTAGTATGTTTGATGCTTCATATAACCAAACAAGTTCCCGGTATAGGCTACAAAGAACTTGGATTTGATATACCAGTAGGTAAAAAACTAAAAAACTATTCAAAAATATGGGAGAAGATAAGGAAAACAATATCCATGATTACTTTCAAGCACTTAAGACCAAAATGAAGAAGAGAATCAGATTATCACAAAATATTGTTGACAAATATAAGGATGAAATATGTTTTGTAATAAAAAAGGATGAAATATGGATGGAAGTAGTCATCCTAAGAACAATCTATGTAACAGAGATGGGCTATGAGACAGATGATCATATAATAGAGACTTATGCTAAAGCACTTCTGGAAGCACCAAAGGAAGAAGTATTTGGTAGTGCTAAGACTATAGAAAAACAAATACAATCTAAGAAGAGAGTGAAAAAGGTTGAGGTAGTTGTGAAAAGAGGCTCTACACATGCAAAGGCTATTAAAGAAGATGTGTTAAAGAAAACTGGTATCACTAAGGATGAGCGAGGAACTCTACAACCTGAGACTCATCTATCACTAGTAGGCACTTCTTCAAAAAGTGACATGCCTGCACCCTTCAAAAGAGTTGTAAGGAAAAGAGATCCCTCACCGACAACCACACCCTCACCTAGGAGGACAAGACAGAAACAACAAGAAGTGAGATCTCTAGTTAAGAAGACTACATCAAAGAAGAAATTGACACCCAAGAAGAAAAAGAGAATAAAACAAAACCTGGCTCCTCTTGACATACTATTGAATGAAATTATAGAGGAAGGGAAACTGAAGAATATAGAGAAATTGTATGACACTCTGACTGTAGATGAAAAAGAACAAGTAGAAAACAGTGTTATATTGCATATGGACATGTCTAAGAAATTTTTGATGGAAGTTGTAGATGAAGTACCAGATGAATTGTTCAAAAGACTGGAAGCAAGGAGACAAGTATTAATAGAACTTGACAAGAAAATCAAGATAGAAAAGCTACTTGTTGTGTACCCAGTGAACTCACCTAAAGAGATTGATGATTTAATTACTAAAGCAAACCAGTCAGTATTCTCTACTGCACACCGGCACATTGCATTAATGGTTGGAAGAGTGAATGAGGTGACTGAAGAAACAAAAAATGGATGGGATATATTCCTAGTTGAAAAAGAAAAATAGGAAGAATACAGGAACCCCAAACCAATAAAGGTATATCAGAAAGAAAGAGACAAAGGAAAAGGAAAGGTTGGTGGACCTCCAAGTATCAAAGTAAAAGAAAACTTACCCCCACCTCCTTTTACATCACCGGTAACAACAACTACAGAAGATCAACGAACAGTTGAAAGTATGGATGTAGAGGATGTCAATCCTAATCTTGAATTCTTATATATAGTAGATGTTGATACACAAAAGATCAACATTATGGTAGACAAAGATACAACTGGTAAGACTGAAATGGCTAGTGAGCCACCGGTAGCTGAGCAGACTGATAACACACAAGAGAAACCGGCAAATGACAAAGAACAACAGAATGAGACAATGCAACAAGAAGAGCAACAATAATAGGAACATGCTTCAGAACAGGTACAGGAATAGGTTCATGAGGAGACAGTGCAACCAGAAACTGGAGAAGTACACAAACCATTGCTTAAAGAAATGCAAACACAAACAGACCTATTAGAGGTCACAACAAGCTTGGTTACTTCCTCCACTGGCAGAATTCAGAATGTTGGTTCCTCCTCAGCAAGCCACAAACCAACAAATGTAACTGAAGTACTTTTTGGATTCAATCAAAAGGATAACAGATTGTAGTTCACAGGCTTATAAAGCTATAGATGACACAATCCCAATTTTGAAGGTAATTTCTCCTAACTATAATATAGATAGTAAAGATTCTTTAGGACAACTTGATACTTTGTGTAAATACATCACTGAGAACATTGAGAAAATAAAGGAAGAGACATTGAAGGACAAGGTAGAAATTGAAAAGAAAAAATTCTTTGAAGATCAAATAAAGAAGTGTACTAGGGAATTTGACACACTTCTATCGGAACTGTGTAACTTATTAAAGGAATACAAAACTCTATACAAAGACACCTGCAAGACAAAAATTTTTGACAGTAGACATAGATAAGAAAATAAGCAAGGTACAGGATGAAATCAATAAACTTGCTGATAATTTTGTTAACTCACCTGATACATTATCAGTTTTCGAGCAAAGGATAACAAATTTTGAGGAAGAGTTACTCAAATTAGAAAGAGAAAAGGAGAGAATAGTGAATAAGGAAAAACATTTGAGATTAAAACTAAGTCCAAGTTTGGACTATCTAGCATCATTGTGGAAGGAAATATCTGAGGCACTGATACAGGGATAGAAAACACCGACAGAGCATTTGAAGCACCTCACCGGTATAGTTAAAAGAATAGAGACAACAATAAGAGACAGTAAAAATTTTATGGAGAGTATAAACTTGATTTTGGCGGATCTATTTCAAATTGTAACTACCCAGTTACAAGGTTGAAACTACAAACTCTACTGACATCTTGACAACCTTTGTCATTGATGCCAAAGGGAGAGTAGTGGTATGAGAAAATTCAATATCATAGGAATCATATGCTTAGGGGGAGCACACATTTTTGGTAACATTTTTTACTTCACATTTTTGGATACACTTTTGAAATTTCTCATGAGTGTTGCCATCAATGCCAAAGGGGGAGATTATTGGCATATGCACACTCTAATGAGACATTGTAAGTGATTGAAGGTTTTGTCATTGATGGCAACCTTACAATCCTATTACACCGGCAAGGCATTACACCGACAAGATAGTTCACCAGCATCAACAAATCACACTCTACATTGACACTCAGACCACTGACACCGACACAGAGAAAGGAAGCATACCTGCACAGAGGTCGAGAAGATTTTTGTTATATTATATTTTGTGTATTATTGTAAAAACTTTGTAAGCTAACTTGGCAAGTTGTAAGATGACTCTTATATATAAGAGAGATCATTGTAGACATTTTGTAAGTAATGGAAGCGAAGAAAAAGAAGATATTAGGCATACCTATTATGCAAAATATAGGTTAAAGGTTTTATGTAAAGAACAGAGCAGAAACCAGTACTGGATCAGGCATTATAGATGCTATTGTAAAGAAGTACAAGATATTGGATTTGTATAATCCACATTGTAAGTTAGTGAGACTTCCCATTAAGTAGTGAGCTCTAGGCAATTGGCCTTCCTGCATGTGCAGGCCCCTCTTGTAAGTAATATTCTCTTATTGGCTAGTAAGTGGATATTGTGAGTCACAAATCCCATCGAGGTTTTTCCCACACCAGGTTTCCTTGTTAAATCCTTGTGTTATGGTGTGCTTTTCATGTGGATGCTTTTAATTGTGTTTATTGCATTATTTCTTGCATACCGGTACACTGTTATAATATGTTCTACATGTTTTATGTTAAGAAATTCTAATTACCAGTCAGATACTGATTCACCCCCCCTCTTAGTATCTATGGGATTCCTAACAGAAGAAGGGGTCCTCCAACTAGTAGCCTTTAAGTTAAATGAGTGCCCCAACTGATCAATGAATAAAAAGAAATAAGGCCAAAAAAGATTTTAAGGAAAAAATCCTTTAGGGTTTTAGGCCTAATGGATTTTAATAGGGTATTTAGCCAGTAGGTCTTCTTAGATTGGTTTCTTGCATGACTAAGGTTGACATAAAAAAGGTCAACATTTTTGGTGACTTAGAGGGGTGGAAAACTTGCTTGGAACAAGACTAGAAGCCTATGAGGAAATCAATTGGGCACAAAGCCATGACTAAAACATGATAAGAAATCTCTACCCCTATAACCTGCAAAAGATCAAAACTTTGCAATTCTAGGAAATAATGGCTTGTGCTCATGCACTTCTTGAAAAAATTGGAAAATTATTTAAAAGGCCAAAATCATGTCAAGCACAGGCTTTAAGGTGGATACCATTGACTGCAATGGGGAGGGCTTCACCACTAAGCCTGGATAGGTGGAAATAATTTTCCTCCTTGCAGGTGGTGATGACATATGGGCCACTCCAAATAGCATCAAACATGGAGTGCCTACCTAGTTTAGCTCAATCTACATCCCACTTTATGACAAGGTCACCAACCTTGAAGGTCCTAAAAGTGGCCTTTTTGTTAGAAAAACTCTTGACCTATCCTTGATGGACATTAAGGGTCTACATAGCCCTATTTTTTATTTCTTCTAGCTCCATCAGCTCTGCATATCTAACTATCATGGTGTCATTCTCCAAGAGCTCTAGATGGTGCGCTAAATAAAGAAAGGATAATTCAAGAGATAAGGGAAGCATTGCTTCCCTTCCATATACTAACATGAAGGGTGAATTACCAATTGCTCTGTTGAGTGTGATTGGTTAACCCATAGGGCTATCCCTAACTTCAAATGCCAAGACTTTTGATTATTATCTAAAGTCCTCTTGATGATTTTGATAAGGTTCTTATTTCAGGACTCGTCTAGGCCATTCCTTTGAGGTAGCAGTTTGATGATGTATTCAAATATACATCATGTTGAACTGCCCATAAACTGATTTAAGATCTAATAAAAACCTTGGCATTATCAAATATAATGATGGAAGCGGCACCAAATCTAGTTACAATTCTCTCTAGAAATTGAACCACTAAATTTTTAGTTGCATCCTTCAAAGCAACTACCTCTGTCCACCTTGTGAAGTAATCTGTGGTGGCCAAAATCCATTTATGGCTTGCACTTGACAAAGGGTTGATTGGGCCAATGAAATCTAGGCCCCACTGAGCAAAAGGTTGATCATTATGTATAGGATGAAGAGGAAGGGTAGGCAATCCTTGTTTACTTGAGAAAAGGGCATATTCCTTGCACCTTCTCACCCACTTGTGTGAAACTATGAATAAGGACAACCAATAATAGCCTACCTGAATTATTTTCATGGTAGTGGTCCTTGCAAAAAAATGGCCACTTGAGGGGACATCATAAAACTCTTCTAGTAATCTACTAACCTAATCTTCTTTGATGTACCTCAGTAAGACTCCATTCGGGTCCCTTTTGAACAAAATTCCATCCACTAATACATAGGGAATAGAATAAAGTCTAAAGTGTCTTCTCTTAATTCTATAAAAACTAGGACGCTAACTACCATCCCTTAAGAAGACAGTCATGTCATCAAACCAATTGGTTTGTCTACATTCATTATTGCCTGGTTGCTCTTCTTCCTGCAACACAAGGGCGGTCTCTTGATCCATGTCAAAAGATGAAACAAATTGTTCACACAGGCCCTTGCCTCTTACCAACTTGGTGATTTAAATATTAAGGTCATATTCCATGACCTTGGTGATCCACCCGACCCTCTTTTCACCAATATCCTTGTTCAGGAGGAAATCTTTCACACTTGCATGCGACACTAGGAGCTGAATCTAGTTGTTAGAAAGCATAGTTCTAAATTTATTTATTGCTCTAACAACTATAATGACCTACTATTAGCATTAACAATGGAGGAAAACTAAGAGGGGGGGGGGATGAATCACTTTTCACTGGATTTACTAACTTAACCACAAAAATAGATATGATAAACTGTAGAAATTATAAGGATAAGAAAATTGATAGCACAACACACAACACCAAGATTTTGACGTGGAAAACTCGGTTAAGGGAAAAATCATGGTGGGATCCTACCCACAATTAGATGGTACTCTATAGTAGTATGTGAAAATATTACAATGGGGAATGCACATGCATTTAGGTACACTACCTAGATCTCACTGCTCAAAATATAATGACTGGGAAGGCTACAACCCTCAGGGAAGTCTCACTGACTTACAACAAGATTCATACTACAATCCAGAAGAAATGAACTAAAATAATAGTATCTTCAAATGCTTGATGATAGTTCCAGTTAAGCACAATTGTCTGCTCTACAACTCCAAACTCTCCTCAATGCACTACACCAAAAGATGAATCCTTATTCATACATACACCACACTCTGATAATGTAGACACAACCTTGATACCTAAATTACATGACTATATCACCTATATATACAATTCATCAACCTTGACAACAAGGTCAGCTAAACTCTAACTCACAGTTACAAAATTACATCACATGATACAAGGATCGACCACCAAACCAATGCAATGATATAAATATTGACTTTTTCTCTCAAGTAATGATATTTGATTGACACATGTTTAGTTTTTGAATGTTGCACCAGATTCTTTGACATGTTAATAGCACTAGAATTATCATAGTATATGATAGTAGGCTCATCATAAATAACTCTGATATCTTTCAACATTTGCTTCATTTAAACTACCTGAGTCTAACTACCAGCAACACCAATGTACTCAGCTTCAACATTATATAAGGACACTGAATCTTTTTTCTTACTAGCCCATGAAACCAATTTCTTACCCAAAAAGAAAGCACCATCGGATGTACTCTTCTAGTCATCAACATCACCAGCCCAATCGGCATCAGTGTAAGAACATAACATGAAATCAATTCTTCGGATACCACAAGCCATAATCCATAGTTCCCTTCAAGTATCTAAATATTCTCTTAACAATAGTGACATGACTCTCTTTTGGATCAGCTTTATATCTAGCACTCATGCACACAACATGCATAATGTCTAGCCTAATCTGGGTAAGATATAGCAGTCCACCAACCATAAACCTGTACAAACTCTGATTAGCTTTCGAAGAATCATAATTCTTAGATAACTTGTAGCCAGTCACCATAGGAGTTCCAACTGGTTTGGAGTCATCTAACCCAAACTTCTTCTACAATTCTTTCACATATTTAGTTTGAGATATAAAAATACCTTTTCCAGTCTATGAAATCAGCAAACCTTAAAAAAAGTTCATCTCACCTATCATAGACATCTCAAATTCCTTCTACATATCACCGACAAAATTCATTCTCAAGTCATCATCACCTTCAAATATAATATCATGAACAAAGACTTCAACAATCAAGATGTTATAATTTTTAATCTTAAAATATAGGTTACTATTAACAGTCCCTTTATTAAATCCCAATTTCAAAAAATACTTATCCAATCTAGCATACCAGGCTCTAGGGGCTTGTTTCAATCCATAAAGAGATTTCTTCAGTTTACATACTATGTCTCCATGATCTGATAATGAAAATCCATCAAGTTGCTTAGTATATAATTCTTCCTCAAGATCACCATTCAAGAAGGTATACTTAACATCCATCTAATATACCTTAAAAAATTTATAAGAAGCATATGCAAGAAACAATCTAACAACTTCAAGTCTGGCCACTAAAGAAAAAGTCTCCTCATTATCAATTCCTTTTTTTTGTGAATATCCTTTGAACACCAATCTTTCTTTATTCTTGACAACTTCATCAAATTCATTCAATTTATTCCTGAATACCCATTTAGTACCAATAACATTCTTATCTTTAGGTCTAGGCACAAGTTCCCATGTGTTATTCTTTTCAATATGATCTAATTCTTCTTCCATAGCTCTAATCCAATTTTCATCTTTACAAGATTCAACAACATCTTTAGGTTCAACTTTAGAAATCAAACATACCTCTTCAGCATCTAACCTTCTTCTAGTTATCACACCTTTATTTTTGTGACCAATAATCTGATTTTTTGAATGATTCAATCTTACATACCTCAGTGTCTTTTGATTGTTCTAATATATAGGTTCCTAAAACTCTCCTCCAACAGCAACAATATCCATATTAACAGTCTCTACCTGATCATTCTACTTCAGTTCCTCAGTTTGAATAGGATTCAAAACAATGTGTTGACCATCATCATATCCACAAGCTCTGATCTCTTTCCCAAGGTTCTCATCCACCTTCACATTTGCACTTTTTATTGGCAATTTAGAGGAATTGATTATGTGTTGCATTGATATTTTGTCATTGATGGCAACATTGGTTGTTTTGGTTGTTTACCGGTTTCTGGTTGGTTCTGGTAGAGTGGTTGATTATGATATTGATTCTATATGATTCGATATGCCTTAGTTTGTGGAATTGGTTTGGATATTCCATTCATGTTATTCAGATGTGTATCACAATCAGTTGTCAGGATTTGATGACTCAGGAGCTATCATTTGTTCTAGTAAGCCTTTTGGTCACCAGTAAGGGTTTTACCAGTAGAGCTTTGTTGAAGATATTTTGATGCACGTGATAAGTGGTGTTGGTGTAGCTTCTAGATGGATTTCAAGATACTGTTGGTTATCTTGTTCGTGTTCCAATTCATCGATGGTGTTGAATTTGGTTTATGGCGACCTATTTTGGTCTGGTGCTATCTAGGTTATGGACCGGTTTCTATAACATGTTGGAGGATGTTCCTAATGCATTACTGATGGGATTTAATAATTGGTTAACATTGTTTTTGGCCTAAGCCAACTTGGTTGATCATTAGATTGTGGGTTTATGTTATGAACTTATTGTATTATCTTTTTGGTGGCCAACCTAATTGTTTAGGTCCCGGGTTGGTGTAAATATGATGTAAGATCTCTTTGTAGATCATAGGTCAAGGTTATAGGCTTATCTATGTGCGAAAAATGTTGTAATCATATGCAGAAGGTTTGACGATCATAGGTGATCAAATTAGGTTTGTAAGAGAGGTTTAACGCCTCTGGTATTGAGATTAACCAGAATTGTACTCAGGCATAGGAGATGCTATGATTGCAGTTCACTCCTCTTTCCCAATTGTAGTTCAATGTTTATGTAGTTAGTGAGGCTCCTTTTTGTGATGAGCAATGTGCTCTAGGCTGTTGGCCTTCCTGCATGTGTAGGCCCCTCATATTGTAATTGTTGTCACATGGATTTGCACCCGATGCAAGCTTGAAATTCCTACAATCCAGTGACACATTGGACTACTATCAGGCTGTGGGTATCCTATTATGAGAGAAGACCTTCAAATTATAGGCCGGATTCCTATTTGATCACCTAATACTAACCTGAAATTATGAGAAAAGGGAAGAAGGATATGCATAAGACTGAAAATTAACTACTGCTAGGCGATCCACCAATGATTGAAAAATGACTTGCAATGATAAGGAACTCACAAGAATCTAATAAAGAAAACTAAAACACTCACAACTCCAGATTGTATACTTCTCATAAATGCCTCATGTGAAAGGTTCAGTCTTTCTAATATTTTTGTGAAGGAGAACAAAGATAGTGCCCACAACTTCATTTACCAAAAAGTATAACTCAAACACTGATTTGCACTATAGTATGCTTAACCATGCACTAAACATTGAAGGAATAAAGATAAAATGAAGAATTACTTGATAGTAATCACAACTAATTCATCCAAAAATATTCACAATAACATTTAGAACAAAAGAAATTAAGAGAAGGATTCAGTTATTTATTGAAAACAAGGAGTATTTCTCATTACAAAGTCTAAATAATGCTCATGAAAATCTGAAAATATTCATTAAAAAAAATTTGAGTTACAAGAGCAAAGATCTCTTCTATTGAATAGGTACCAACTCTAGAACTCTCCAAAAAAGAGTGAAAAACAATCACTTATACCAAATCTTGGCTCCAAGATGGATCAGTTGTCATCAATTCTAAGCCTTTCCTCGAAATCAGGGGCTTAACTAAGAGAGAAACTCCTCCAAAATTGTTGACTTCTCGTCATTTCTCACTAAATTCACCTGGATTGAGTCACTCATTTGCAAATAGCTTACAACTCATGCACCTTCTTATCGGGTTAATGACATAGCATCAAAATACTCCCACCGATATCGGATGGCGCGCTCCCAACAGTATACTGTTCCATCGGATTTTCGGTGTAGCTCCTAAACATGTTGTACCGATAGTCGATGGTGCACTTCAAATGTTAACTTTCGATGATCGATGACAACTTTTTGTGCTTCACCACGTGGCACATCCTGATTTACCTTTGGATCCAACTAGGCACTACCTTAACCGCCATGTCATCATTCGCTATGTCGCAGGGGATAACCTTCAGGCACCTTTTCATTGTGGTATAGTGATATCCCTCGAATCTTCAGGAATCTGTTCAATTTTTAACCATCTCTTTAACCTTCAAAATAGACCCACTTTTGAGTCATTCATCTATAGATCCTTGCCACGTGTTACAATCTGACTTGTCTGTGGCCACCACCTGGGCTCCAGCTAAACACCTCAACACTTTAGACTAGACCCACTTCTTCCTGGGCTCGCCTTGGTAGTTCTTCTACACTCTACCACGTGTTACAATCTGACTCATTCTGAGCCCACCTAGATGACCACATCAACTGCCACCTTGCTAGTCGCTATGTCACAGGGGATAACTATTGAGCATCTTCATCTTGCGGTATAGTGACAGTCGTTGGATCTTCTCAAACTTGTGTGACACTTATCTCACCTGAGCACTCACCTTTTCTGCATGTTCTATGTCACCAAGTCACGGAAATAACTAACGAGCTTCTTTCTATAGTGGTATAGTGATGACCGTCAGACCTTTCTTGAACACCATTGATCTTTCTAACTTGCTTGTTGGTTAATCCCGACTGATCTGCTCCCCTCTATCATGTGTCACCATGTGGCACCCCCTAGTTCTCTCATGAGATCCGCCTAGGCACCACTTGTCTGTCGGGCCTGCCATGCATCATCCTACGACCTGCTCATAGATCCACCTGGACCACCACATCACTAGTGGTTCTATTGGATATCATTCTTTCGGCCAAACTACTCCCTCGGTAAATAGTTTTCATGTCTCATTGAAACTGTAGTTTCATCGATACCTCTTATTTCGATGAAACTGATGCATTCGATGAAACCATTTAGAGATCTATCGTGGCCAAGGTTTGTTCGACATTCACTTTGATGACATGCCACCTGTTCTATCACGTGTCACCATGTGTCATCTTGTGATTTTCTCAGAGTCCACCTTGACACCACCTGACCTTCTAGTTGGATGCCACCTCACCAGTCGCTAAGTTGTGAAGATTAACAGTCGAGCACTTTCGCATAGCGGTATAGCGATGGCCGTCAGATCTTCTGCAACCTACGTGCCTATTAATTTTCCCTTTTACTACAAAATTTGGCCGCTTTGAGATGCGTGCACATGTGGGGGGCCCACCAATGTTGAGCTGCAACTTGCCAAAAGCCCTTAAGCTTTGACACTAAGGATATATCCAGCCTTGTATATAAATGTGATAAATTTCCTCTGCGCGGTCAATGTGGGATAATTGGACTATGCCTGGACCTTTCCATCGGGTCATTAGGATAACCTGAGATAGCTCCTTCTGATAGCCAATGACTTCACACACCTCTTTGCACTTTCCATCGGGTCATCGGGGTAAGTCTTGCAGTTTGGGGTAGGTCTCACCGATAAGGAAAAAAAATTCAAAAAACTACAAAGAAACAGCCATCTCCCTCAACATGCTAGGCTCAACCCTCATGGGAGCCACATTTTACCCCACATGCTATAATTCAAAGAAAAAAAAGCTATTTTCCCTGTGTCTACACATGAAGTAAACAAGTTATACAAAAAAAAGAGTATTCTTTTCATACTTAGCACTTGTTTCTCCTTCTGAGGCATATTGAGCTTGTAGAAAAAATAGGTAACATTTTTGGTGACATCTGCCATATGTTTGCCTGCTAAACATTTTGACCAGTAACCTTATGCATTCCATTGGGCACATAGTCACTGAGACTGATAGAAAACTGAAACAACACATCACACATGACTACAAAAACTCACTTTTCTCTCAAAAATCTATCCTAATCTATTCAGTACAAGTGTGAGGTTTGTGGTAGTGAGCTTAACACCTTACTGTCATGAATTAGGCATGTGTATTGACAAATTAGGACATGACAAAACAACAAAACACTTCTGAAACACTGCAATAATTTATTGCAGCTATATGAGGGAGATGCCTTTTGTGTGTGAGAGGGGATAAACATATTCCTTGTTTCATATGATTGACACCTCTCTTTTATAGCTTTGATGGATTGTAATAGTATGACTCTTATTACTCCTTCTGAACTGTGCACTAGGCACTTAGGGAAAACAAAACTACAAACTGACTTACTGTGCAAGGCACTTATTACCACTAGAAAAACTAAAATATGTACAAATTTTAGGCATACCTCAAAAGAAATGCTTGAGATGAATCCCATTAACTGGGATAGGTTCAACTTTACCATCCAACTTAGACAGCTGGAAGGCATTGTGCTGCTTGCACTAAAAAATCATATACAAAAAGTATCAAACTTTGTATGCTTTCCTGACCTACTCTTGAATTCATCCCATTTCAGGACAATATCACCTTCCTTGAACACTCTAGGATAATCCCTCTTATCAAAAGATCTTTTTATTTGAGTTTGGTGATGCTCAATTTGCCTCATTGCCTCATTTCTAACTTCCTCTAGCTCAATCAGCTGAGCCAATCTTATTGTCGTAGGCTCTTCTTCAGTCATATCTAGCTGGTTAGATAGATCAAGGGCTGGAAACTCAAGTGAAATAAGCAACATTGCTTCTTTCCCATACACAAGCATGTATGGAGACATTCTAGTGGACCTCTTTGGTGTGATTCTATCAGCCCATAAGGCTGATTTAAGCTTGGTATGCCAAGCTCGCTGATTTCCTTCCATGGTCCTTTTGATGATTCTGAACAGATTCTTATTTGTGGACTCAACTTGTCCATTCCCCTAAGGGTAATAGTTAGATGAGGTTCTGATATAAATACCATTCTTTACTGCCCAATCAGATATTTTGGCTCCCTACAAAAGCAAGAGCATTATCTAAAACTATAGATTCAGGGACACCAAATCTAGTTATCAACTCATCATAAAAGACCAAAACACATGTCTCGTTTGCTTCCTTTAGTGCTACAGCCTCAGTCCACTTAGTAAAATATTTAGTGGCTATGAGCACCCACTTATGGATAGTACTTGAAGGTGGATTTATGACTCCAATGAAATCCAAACCCCACTTCATAAAGGGTTGTTCTACCTAAATAGGCTGCAATAGCAGCACTGCCAACCTCTCTTTTCCTGCAAACATGGCACATTGTTTACACTTTCTAATATAGGAATGTGCATCTCTGAACAAATTAGGCCAATAATAGCCTCCTTTCATAACTTTTAGAGATGTAGATCTTTCTGAAAAGTGTCCTCCTATTGATCCTTCATGAAACTCATGCAATACCTTATCAACATGATCAACATCTATGCATCTCAATAATACACCATGAAACTCC
This sequence comes from Cryptomeria japonica, assembly GCF_030272615.1. Taxonomy (NCBI): domain Eukaryota; kingdom Viridiplantae; phylum Streptophyta; class Pinopsida; order Cupressales; family Cupressaceae; genus Cryptomeria; species Cryptomeria japonica. The sequence continues at coordinate 532,153,239 of NC_081407.1, forward strand.
TTTCTAAATAGAAAACCATTCAAGAGTAAATAGGGAATGGACTGAAGTCTATAATACCTTCTTCTTGACTTACTCAATCCATGAGGACACTCACCAATCAACAATAAATGAGTCATTTCTTATACCCAGCCAGTAGGAGGAACAGGAACAACTACTTGTTCTTCATCTTGGAAGGCTAAAACAACCTTCTCCTCATCCTCTTCACTGCTATTTGTGTGATCAACAAGATACTCACATAGTCCCTTACCTCTAACTAGCTTGGTGACCTTAATATCAACATCAAATTCCATCACCTTAGTCACCCAACCAGCCCTCTTATCATTTAAGTCTTTGGTGAGAAAAAACTCTTTAACTGAAGGATGAGCAACCATCAACTTAATCCTATTGTTAGACAACATATGCTTAAATTTTTTCAATCTCCTAACAACAACAAGAACATGTTTTTTAACAAAAGAATATTTCTCCTCATAATCCTTAAGGCCTTGACTAAAAAGGGCCAAAGGTTGCTCCAAACCATGCTCATTTTCTTGAACCAACATAGATGAGATGCTTTCAATACTGCCATAAGCATACAAAATAAAGTCTTTTGAGAAATCTGGGTTTAGAAAAGTAGGAGTAGATGCAAGTGCCTCTTTTATAAGCTCAAAACTCCTCCTCCCATCCTTAGACCAGCTGAAAGGAATATCCTTTTTCAACATAGAAGTTAGAGGTTTTAATAATTCTGAAATATCTAGAATAAACCTCCTAACAAAATTAATCCTACCCAAGAAGCTTTGCAAGCCCTTGTTGTGTGCTGGTAGAGGTAAGGAAGGAATAGCACTTACCCTCTCTAGATCAATAGTAATACCCTCTTTTGACACCACATAGCCCAGAAGCTTACCCTCATGAACGAAAAACACACATTTTTTCGGGTTAAGAGATATACCATACTGTCTGTGCCTCTCAAAATTTTTCTTTAGGTGAGCTAGGTGTTCAACTGAATTTCTAGAATAAATAGTGATATCATCCAAATAAACAAGTACAAATTTATACATCAAACCATGAAATGCCTTATCCATAGCACGCTCAAAAGTGGCACCAACATTTGACAAACCAAATGGCATATTTCTATATGCCACGGTGCCCCATTTAGTTGTAAATGTTGTCTTAAATTGATCTTCCTCCTTCACTAAAACTTGGTTATAACCTAAAAAATCATCTAGCAAGGTGAATCTCTCAAAACCTGCAACAACTTGTAGAATCTGCTCCATAGAGGGCAGTGGATATCTATCCTTCAAAGAGGCTCTATTGAGATCTCAGAAATCAACACAAAGTCTGATTTCACTATTCTTTATCCTAACTGGGACAAGGTTTGACACCCAAGAGGTGTGTTTAATAGGAAAAATGATGCTTCTCTCAATGAGTTTATTAAGTTCTTTGACCATAAGGGGCTCAAGCTTTGGATTAAGAGGCCTCTATTTTTGGCTCACAAGTTTAGCATTTGGCTCAAGCTCTATGGTATGTCGAGCAATACTAGGGTCAAAACCTTTTAAATCAGAATATTGCCAGGCAAAAATGTCACTAAACTCTTGGCATAGTAAAACAAATGCATGCCTTTCCTCTAAAGTATACACCTTGCCAAGCTTTAACAACTTATCCTTTAAAATCTCAACATTTTCATAATGTTCCTCTTTAATCTGCAAGATGGATTTTTATTTTCTCACTTGATCATCCTCATTGAAAATTGACTCCAATGTGACCAAACCCTTATGTAGTGCCCCTACCCTAGTCAGCTTTGTAAAACCGGTTTGACCTTGGTTGACTTTTTATGTGGCATTCTTGAATTGTTGATTTACCATGATGTAATGTTGTAGTCAGATATTATGATTATTGTGTATACCTATTACGGTGCTTTCGCATCGATTCTTATGTAAGTTTAATTGTTCCCCTGATTCTTGTTATTGATCTCGAGCTAACATCTTCATTATATATATACTTGTGTGACTCCTGGTTGCAGGAGATTACAGGTACAATACTACCTAGGTGCGAGGTTCATCTTCATCGGGATTCGCAGGGTTGAGTATACCTCTTTCGTCCTTAGAATTTGGATTAGGTGGTCGTAAAATCCTCATCTTACCCAAGTCATGCTCAAGTGAGCATCATTTGTGGTCCATCAATTTCCCTTTTCATTTGGGTTTGCGGGTCATGTATTTGGTTGACTTTCTTGGGTTTGCATGTGGTAAAATTGAGTATTTCATCCCAAGTATTTAATTTGATTTAATGTGTTCATTTGCACATTAGTAATTGAGGAATTAAAATAAATAGGTTTCTTTTATATAATTAATCATTAATTAAAAAGATCGCTCTATTTATGTTTGTAGCAAGTTTAATTTTAAATCATGAATTTATTTAGTTTATGCATTTTGAAAGGGAAGATTTAAATTTATTCGAAATAGAAATAATTAAATCTCTTTTGCATTTTGGAATAGAAAGGTTAATTTTATTTAGTTTATGCATTTTGAAAGGGAAGATTTAAATTTATTCGAAATAGAAATAATTTAATCTCTTTTGCATTTTGGAATAGAAAGGTTAATTTTAACTATTTAAGAAAATTGATTTTAATTAAAAAAGCAAGTTTAATTTATGTATATTTGATATAGTGAAAGATTGATTTTGAGATTTTATTTTAATAATAATAAAAAAAAATGTTTTACCCTCATTAATATTGTGAAATATAAATGTTAGTTTTGTTAGAATTGAGAAAATTAAAATTAAAAATTAAATGAGGGAGAGAAACATTTTGATTTTAATTAGCAAAGGAAAAAAAAACAAGTTTAGAATATTTGTATAGTTTGAAAATAATGATTTTTCATTTTAATTAAAAGAAAGTGTTTAAATTCAAAAATAGGAGATTAGGTCAAATTTCTTCCATTTAACCTAGGTTTGAAAATATTTTTGGGGGTTGTTGATTTTTTTGGGAAAACATTTTTGGATGGTGAAAATTGGGGATTTTGGAGGAGAAGAAGGATTTCTTGAGCTGGAGGATTGGGCTCTTCAGCAAATCTCATCTAGGATTGCATATAGAGATAGGATTCTTAATTTTTTCCTTGTTGATAGAAAAATAAAAATAAAATTTGTAAGGACCCGTTTGACTTAACCCTAGTTAAACCAAACTTAAGCTCACTGTTTTTAATTAAAAATTAAATTTACCATTATTGCACATGAAAAAGCAATGATTATCAACATGCAAGTAATAGTTAAGTAACTGAACAACCATGCAACTCATAAATAACATGTAGAAATTAAATTATCATGCAAAAACTCATAACTAAATAACCTACTAGATAATTAAATATGACCATGCATGCATGCGTAAATAAAAACTAATCTAAGAAATTAAATCATGCATGTTAGTGGGTTAGTATGTTAGTAGCCTTTTTCTTCTTTTCTTTTGTTAGTTACATTGCATGGTGACTTCCTGTCACTTTACATCAAGTTACCTTATAGGTCCTTTTTCATAACTTCTACATGCGACCATTCTAGTCTTTACAATGAAATAAAATATACATCTTTAATTATTACATAAAATTTTATCTGGAATCTTTGACTTTCTTTGTCTCCGGATGTGACACCTCCATTTGACCTGGATAACCTCCTCTCACAAACCGGATGATAGACATACAACCCAGGCATTTTATCCACCCAACCAAATGAAGCATAAGCTTCTCAGTGCTCTTGATAAGTTCCTGTCCCTCATGACGGAGTATCCTAGCAAGCCAGTACCAACTGGTAGTAAAGGAATCATGTGCAATCATGTAGAACTAACAACCCATCCTAGTTGAACTAACTACATGTGTTATGGCAGGGAGAAAAATAAATAAATAAATATGATGACCATCATTACCCTATTGGGGAGGTGAAGAAAATCACCCTTCCCTGGGTAGCCCATAAACAAGCACTCTCGTTCCATAATCATCCCTCATAGATAGAAAAATAATTAACCCTCCACGGATTAATGTCAGAATAATATTATTTAATGAATTTTCTTTATAAGTTTTATCAATTTTCCCTTTATAATATAATTTCCTCAAAATCAAAGTTAAATTTTAATATTATCAATAATTCCAATTAAAGAATCTCTATCAATTCCTATTTTATCCTTGTTAGTATACTTTAACAATATATATATATATATATATATATATATATATATCCTCTTTTTCCAAATTAAAATATTTCCTTAAATCAATTAGAATATTTTTATATAAATAAAATAATCTTTATTTAGTATATTCTCCCCCTTTTAAATTATTTAACTTACCTTCATCTAAAAACTTATTTAACAATAATATTTATAAACCTAGAGTGTTGCTCATGGTGGGATTTGAACCCATGATCAAATGACTCCAAAAGAAATACTCTATTGCCACTCCACCACAATCAAATTTAAAGATAACATTCCAGAATTTTCTATAAGAATACTATTGAATTTTTCTAACAGAATACCCATATTGAGAAAACTGATTTAATGGTAGACATAGCAAATGAGAGTGGGGGGCGGGGGCTCTTGCTGCTGAAAAGATAGAGGCAAGACTCTGACGTAGAATATGGTAACAGAACAAGACATGGAAAGCCAAACACCCAACACCCACGTAACCATGTGGTCTGCAAACAAAAGAGGAGGATGTGTGCTGGAGTGTAGACGTGGTTGTTGAAGTGAAGACTTTCAGAAATAATGTCCCCTCCCCTTTTTCCTTTCGAAGGATGCTTTGGGCTGCAAGTTAGAGGGAGGCATTGAGAGTGAAGGAGCTTGCCTCAGCAAACACCTCTTTTTTTATATATTATTTTTAAATGGAAGAAGAGAAAGAAAGAGGTGGAGGGATTAACGCCTACCCAAATAATGATAAACCATCATACCGAAAATCTGAAAACAATTTCCTATTCCTGGAGAAAACATTATTTAACAGAATATGTGATAAAAGAAGATATTTTGACAGGAGAGAAGATGTGGAGGACAGTAAAAGAGAAACAATCATATTTCCTGATGATCAAATAATTAGATCAAACCAATCAATAATTTCAATAATAGTCAAATCTGAAATAAAACTAATAACAATACAATTACCAGTCAAATAGAGAGAAAGAACCAGGTGGTGAGAAAATAAGAGGAAACTTGGTTCTTTCCTGTAGCTGATCGCTCTCCTCTCAATTCCCTTGTTCAAATTCATAAATTGAGATCACTCTCAGCAAGAAAGTAATAACAAGACTCAAAAAATTGGATGATAAATTCTGAATATGGAGCCTTATATTTATAAATATTGAATTCTCTAAAAATAAAAATTAACTGATTGCATGATTAAGTTTTCAAAATAAAATCAAATTATTATTAAATGCATGATTTAAAACTCACAAAATGTTTTTTAATTAATTTAATTTTATTAAATCACAATTTGTTAAAGATTTAGTTTTTTTAAGAAAATAATTAATTATTAGGCCCTCGCATGTCGTCTATATTTTTAATACATAAGTCTACTCCAACATTGTATTTTTGCATGCCTTGATCATTCATTTAAATTTATTAACTAATATTTTAATTAATTTCTTGAATTAATTCTCTTTATTTAATTTAATTAGTCCTTTAATTTTAGTATTTATAAGATATTATATCTTAAATATCTTTTATATTTTAATAATTTAATTATCAAATGATTTTATTTTTAATTGCTCAACTAATTTATTTATTTACTCTCTTTTAAATAATTATATTATAATTAATTTCTAGCTTGATTGTAATATTAAATACTTGTATATTTAATAATTTATCCTTATTATTATTTAATTTTTATTTTAATAATTTTATTTTATCATTTTATATTAAACTCCCTAATTTAATTTACTAATTGCTTATCTAATTGGGTACTTTACACAAGGTTCCAATACTTAGGTTGCTACTGGCGAGCTAGAAAAACCCCTCCTCGGTCATATGTCTGCCTTCGATGATTAACCTGCAACTTACTCCAACTCAACAAAAGGTCGTCAGGTCACGATAATAAAATGCATTATTCATATTATTTTATTTATATTATTCTGAATATGGAGCCTTATATTTATAAATATTGAATTCTCTAAAAATAAAAATTAACTGATTGCATGATTAAGTTTTCAAAATAAAATCAAATTATTATTAAATGCATGATTTAAAAGTCACAAAATGTTTTTTAATTAATTTAATTTTATTAAATCACAATTTGTTAAAGATTTAGTTTTTTTAAGAAAATAATTAATTATTAGGTCCTCGCATGTCATCTATATTTTTAATACATAAGTCTACTCCAACATTGTATTTTTGCATGCCTTGATCATTCATTTAAATTTATTAACTAATATTTTAATTAATTTCTTGAATTAATTCTCTTTATTTAATTTAATTAGTCCTTTAATTTTAGTATTTATAAGATATTATATCTTAAATATCTTTTATATTTTAATAATTTAATTATCAAATGATTTTATTTTTAATTGCTCAATTAATTAATTTATTTACTCTCTTTTAAATAATTATATTATAATTAATTTCTAGCTTGATTGTAATATTAAATACTTGTATATTTAATAATTTATCCTTATTATTATTTTATTTTTATTTTGATAATTTTATTTTATCATTTTATATTAAACTCCCTAATTTAATTTACTAATTGCTTATCTAATTGGGTACTTTACACAAGGTTCCAATACTTAGGTTGCTACTGGCGAGCTAGAAAAACCCCTCCTCGGTCATATGTCTGCCTTCGACGATTAACCTGCAACTTACTCCAACTCAACAAAAGGTCATCAGATCACGATAATAAAATGCATTATTCATATTATCAGGTTTAAAATCTAATTAAAGCATTAATAACATTAATGATCATAATGTAAAATAATAATTCATCATCATTAAATAACGATATTATAAAATAACTAACCATCATTAATGTCATTAAACCACAAAATACCATCTAACATCATGAAAAAGCTAATCAAATAATTACGTGTTAAAATGTCAACAGTATAAGTATCTGGCATAGTAAACTAAATCTAACTAGGGTTTAAGTCGGGTTGTGACATCCTTCCCCACCAGGAAGAGATATCGTCGCGATGTCATAATACACATCTGAAAAATACATCTCTCTAGTAAGGTCACAATGTGCAACCAATAATCATCTATACACTAATGTTTTAAGAAAGATATGCATAATAAATGTTATTAACAGAGAACAAGTATCATATATCACTCTTAAACTCATAACTATATCATCCTTCATCCAATTAGATTTCATTAATCAATTTATACTTATTTATAATTTAAGAAACTTCATATTTTCTATCTATAGGAGGTTATGCCCAAACTGATTGAAAATATTATGTTAACTTTATAGGTTCAAACCTTTCACATAGTGATCATAAAATGATAGTCTAAGGTTATGATTGCCTACACATCAAAAACATTACTTAAGAGCTAATTATTAACAAGTTACAATCAAACTATGCCTTCATTTTGTTTAATGATTTCATCCTTCTGACTGCCTTAGGTGACCTAGGCATCCTGCCCATCTCATCACCATTAATTATGCGACCTAGGCATTACGTTCATCCTGTCACATTTTATTATCATGTGACCTATCTCGTCACATTCCGTATTAAATTTTTTAATATATCTCAAAGTTTATCATTTACACAAAACAAGGATGTCCACTTACTTTGTTCTATGTCATTTATGTAGGTAGTCATATTCTCAATATCCAACAAACCAAGCTATATCGGGATTTCTTACAAGGTTTAATTTCAATCCTCTTATTTCTAAAATTCTAGAATTTGAATAAATTCAATATGATAATTCAAGTGCAACTATGTACTCACTTCATTACACAAGAAGTCATATGAGGGAAAACTCTACCATATCTACATATAATCTCTCTTAATTGCAAAAAGTATAAGGTATAACACATAATATTATTTATAATGCTTCTCATAACAAATTTAGCAAATAGGTTATGATACACGACCTTCATTACTTTGACTCAAAGAGAATGTTTTCCTTTAGCTAATGTTCCAATACATGATCAACATATCATAATTGAATACACTAGGCCAAAATATCTTATGAGAAGGAATTTATCTTTCTTGCTTATGTAAAGTAGGAACATCACAACCATAATTCATGAATATGAGAAATTGACTCTCCATATTGTCCTAAGGTAATAAATATCCCAAGGAGAAAAATAATTTAGCAATGAAATTTGTTAACCATTTAATCTTAGAAAGATACCTTATGTATCTTTTTAAATGCTTTCTTTTTCTTTTCTTTTTTTTCTAATTTTGAAAATATTTCAATGAGATACCTCACATACCTAGTGAATAGAGCAATATTTAATAATTCAGTCTTCTAGTGCACAAGGTCCATCTCAGATTTATTTCACCCCTTAGTCCAACTCTTATGATTTAAAGTTTATATTACTCCATATAAGATATTGATAAACAACCATTAAACACGAAGTATGGAAGGACATTCAAGTCCATTCAAGGGTATCATCCCTTATACTAACCAAGGTTCAATACTCATTCAAATTTGGCATGTTCTCCGCTGTTTACCCCCTTAACCAACCTATCTATAAACATTTGAACATGATATCAAAATCACATCAAAGGACTAGTAAAATAAACACAAATCTAGTCACCACAAGAAAGTAAGAGAAATCTCAAATTGGAAGTAACAAAATTCCTTCATTAAATCATAAAATGCAAAATCAAAAAGTGTGTTAAAGAATCATGAGAAGAATAAGGAATAAATATTTGGTGACTAGTTTCAAATATTTTTTACTGCTAGTCCTTACAATAATTCAAAATTATCAATCAATAATAGAAAAAAAAGAAGAAGAAGAAGATTTAAGCACAATAACCAATTTCACATAAACTGTGTGGCTGATTCTAGTCACATCGAGGGAGTAAAAGCTACACAACACCTTGTGTCCAAGGTGTGTTTTAGAGAACATGACCAACAATTAAGGCGTATTGCTCATATATCTATTCATCATTCTAGGATTTAGAGATAATCACATCATTTGTATAGCCTTAGTGCATTCTATATAAGAATCATTCAATCATGCATCCTTAATCTTGATACCCTTGTCAATTTTCATTTACTATCCTTAAAATCACACATATCTACAAATCAATACAAATTTATTTCCATATCAAATAGTCAAGGAATGTATGTGAAAGAAAATAATATCTAGCATTTCTTATACTTAGTAATTCCATTACTCTTATATGGTTTCTAGTAGTTTAAAAAATAATTCCCTCTACTCTTTAAAGATGATATGCACAATATATATTGATTTTCATAACAAGATTAGCAATATCATGCTTCTAGATGAGACCAAAAGTTGAGAACTTAAGGCTTCTATGCTTTTATTTTTTATTTTTTTTATTTTTTTTAAAGAATCAATGCTAAGTACCAATACTTCATTTCAAAATTTAAGCAAAGACCCATGTCTCTTAACCACTAATTAAATTTAGTAGGGTATTTCATATTATTACTATAAAAGATTATAATAAGGCTAAGTAGAGAATGTGTTGTTACTCAATGACTATACAATTTCTTTCTAAAGAAGATGTTTATTTAGGAATGCTATGAGAGATAATCACAAATCATTAATAATAATCTAGGTGATTTATTTACTGATTAGAAAAGTGTTTAATCAAGAACTAATGTGGAACTAAAAGGGGTCATGCTCTCCCTTGCATTTATACAAAAATAATCTAATCATCTTATTTCATACAAGGTGTTATCTAATGCATCACTCAATACAAACATTATCCATGATTATGTTATGCATGCAGGTGTTACACATGATCATCAAGGGTGATCATCAATCACATATATAAAGTACTAATTTACCTAAAAGCATCTATTTATGCTTAACTACACTTATTAAAAATAAGTTTTTTTTAAATAATCTCTTTCTTAATTTTTTTAGTACACTTTATGTATATTTTCGTTTCTCATTCTCTATAAGCTTTTGGTTATATATATACTAGAAACTTAATAAAGTAATTATATATGTAACTATATATTAATAATAATAATATTATCTTACTGTTTTGATAAAATTTAATATATATTATAAGATTGTGAAATAGTCTAGTTGGTCTGACTATTAACTCAATTGATAAGTGCATACATGTAAATGCACTGAGACTAGAATATCTTGTGATCAACTATCACATCACAGAATAATAAACTAAAGGCCCTAGTGTGGAACCTAGAGCTCTGATACCAAAATGTAAGGACCCGTTTGACTTAACCCTAGTTAAACCAAACTTAAGCTCACTATTTTTCATTAAAAATTAAATTTACCATTATTGCACATGCAAAAGCAATGATTATCAACATGCAAGTATTAGTTAAGTAACTGAACAACCATGCAACTCATAAATAACATGTAGAAATTAAATTAACATGCAAAAACTCATAACTAAATAACCTACCAGATAATTAAATATGACCATGCATGCATGCGTAAATGAAAACTAATCTAAGAAAATAAATCATGCATGTTAGTGGGTTAGTATGTTAGTAGCCTTTTTCTTCTTTCTTTTGTTAGTTACATTGCATGGCAACTTCCTATCCCTTTACATCAGGTTACCTTATAGGTCCTTTTTCATAACTTCTACATGGGACCATTCTAGTCTTTACAATGAAATAAAATATACATCTTTAATTATTACATAAAATTTTATCTGGAATCTCTGACTTTCTTTGTCTCCGAATGTGTTGCCTTCGTTTGACCTGGATAACCTCCTCTCACAAACCGGATGACAGACATATGACCCAGGTGTTTTATCCGCCCAACCAAATGAAGCATAAGCTTCCCGGTGCTCTTGATAATCTCCCGTCCCTCATGACGGAGTATCCCAGCAAGCCAGTACCAACTGGTAGTAAAGGAATCCTATGCAATCATGTAGAACTAACAACCCATCTTGGTTGAACTAACTACATGTGTTATGGCAGGGAGAAAAATAAATAAATAAATATGATGACCATCATTACCCTATTGGGGAGGTGAAGAAAATCACCCTTCCCTGGGTAGCCCATAAACAAGCACTCTTGTTCCATAATCATCCCTCATAGACAGAAAAATAATTAACCCTCCATAGATTAATGTCAGAATAATATTATTTAATGAATTTTCTTTATAAGTTTTATCAATTTTCCCTTTATAATATAATTTCCTCAAAATCAAAGTTAAATTTTAATATTATCAATAATTCCAATTAAAGAATCTCTATCAATTCCTATTTTATCCTTGTTAGTATACTTTAACAATATCTATATATATATATATATATGTATCCTCTTTTTCCAAATTAAAATATTTCCTTAAATCAATTAGAATATTTTTATATAAATAAAATAATTTTTATTTAGTATATTCTCCCCCTTTTAAATTATTTAACTTACCTTCATCTATAAACTTATTTAACAATAATATTTATAAACCTAGAGTGTTGCTCATGGTGGGATTTGAACCCATGATCAAATGACTCCAAAAGAAATACTCTATTGCCACTACACCACAATCAAATTTAAAGATAACATTCTAGAATTTTCTATAAGAATACTATTGAATTTTTCTAACTGAATACCCATACTGAGAAAACTAATTTAATGGTAGACATAGCAAATGAGAGTGGGGGGCTCTTGCTGCTGAAAAGATAGAGGCAAGACTCTGACATAGAATATGGTAACAGAACAAGACATGGGAAGCCAAACACCCAACACCCACGTAACCACGTGGTCTGCAAACAAAGGAGGAGGATGTGTGCTGGAGTGTAGACGTGGTTGCTGAAGTGAAGACTTTCAGCAATACTATCCCCTCCCCTTTTTCATTTCAGAGGATGCTTTGGGCTGCAAGTTAGAGGGAGGCGTTGAGAGTGAAGGAGCTCGCCTCAGCAAACACCTCTTTTTTTTATATATTATTTGTAAATGGAAGAAGAGAAAGAAAGAGGTGGAGGGATTAACGCCTACCCAAATAATGATAACCATCAGACCAAAAATTTGAAAACAATTTCCTATTCCTGGAGAAAACATTATTTAACAAAATATGTGATAAAAGAAGATATTCTGATAGGAGAGAAGATGTGGAGGACAGTAAAAGAGAAACAATCATATTTCCTAATCATCAAATAATTAGATCAAACCAATCAATAATTTCAATAACAGTCAAATCTGAAATAAAACTACTATACAATTACCAGTCGAATAGAGAGAAGGAACTAGGTGGTGAGAAAATAAGAGGAAACTTGGTTCTTTCCTGTAGCCGATCGCTCTCCTCTCAATTCCCTTGTTCAAATTCATAAATTGAGATCACTCTCAGCAAGCAAGTAATAACAAGACTCAAAAAATTGGATGATAAATTCTGAATATGGAGCCTTATATTTATAAATATTGAATTCTCTAAAAATAAAAATTAACTGATTGCATGATTAAGTTTTCAAAATAAAATAAAATTATTATTAAATGCATGATTTAAAACTCACAAATTGTTTTTTAATTAATTTAATTTTATTAAATCACAATTTGTTAAAGATTTAGTTTTTTTAAGAAAATAATTAATTATTAGGCCCTCGCATGTCGTCTATATTTTTAATACATAAGTCTACTCCAACATTGCATTTTTGCATGCCTTGATCATTCATTTAAATTTATTAACTAATATTTTAATTAATTTCTTGAATTAATTCTCTTTATTTAATTTAATTAGTCCTTTAATTTTAGTATTTATAAGATATTATATCTTAAATATCTTTTATATTTTAATAATTTAATTATCAAATGATTTTATTTTTAATTGCTCAACTAATTTATTTATTTACTCTCTTTTAAATAATTATATTGTAATTAATTTCTAGCTTGATTGTAATCTTAAATACTTGTATATTTAATAATTTATCCTTATTATTATTTTATTTTTATTTTAATAATTTTATTTTATCATTTTATATTAAACTTCCAAATTTAATTTACTAATTGCTTATCTAATTGGGTACTTTACACAAGGTTCCAATACTTAGGTTGCTACTGGCGAGCTAGAAAAACCCCTCCTCGGTAATATGTCTGCCTTCGACGATTAACCTTCAACTTACTCCAACTCAACAAAAGGTCGTCAGATCACGATAATAAAATGCATTATTCATATTATCAGGTTTAAAATCTAATTAAAGCATTAATATCATTAATGATCATAATGTAAAATAATAATTCATCATCATTAAATAACGATATTATAAAATAACTGACCATCATTAATGTCATTAAACCACAAAATACCATCTAACATCATGAAAAAGCTAATCAAATAATTACGTGTAAAATGTCAACAGTATAAGTATCTGGCATAGTAAACTAAATCTAACTAGGGTCTAAGTTGGGTCGTGACAAAATTTCTGGTTGGTTTTGAAAGAAATTTCTTGATGGAAATGGGGTTTGGGTTTTAAATTTGTGCATCTTAGTTTAAAGTTTGGAAATTTGGTGGATTCATTTTTTGAGAAATGATCTTCTTTATGCCCAAAATTTGTAATTTATTTGAGAAAATTTTGACTATTTTAGGCCTGGTTATTCTGGAAAATTTTAATCATTTGTTATCCATGGACATTCTGGAAACTGTTTGAAGTCTCTTTTTGAGACTGTGAATATTAAAATCAAACTAGGTTTTGTTCTTTCTTTTGGAAATCTATTATTAAATGTATAATAAAATATATAAAAAAAAAGAACAAAACAAAATTTTAATGGTGGATTTTAGGGTTGCAGGGCTGAGGAGCCGAGGCTCAACCCATGCCCCCTACCCTCCGCAAAGCTCTGCGACCCCATGGCGGCCGCAGAGATCTACGTCCACCATGGTGGTCGCAGAGTCCTACGCCCATAGCGTGGAGGCCGCGGGTCTTCATCCACCATGGTGGCCGCAGCCTTCGTAGCTAGGGCACAACCTCTGCTCCCGTGGAGGGAGGTGGGCCCCTCAGTTAGCTTATTTTAATTTTTTTATTTAAAAAAAAAAAATACTATCGCCTTTTTACGATGTGGGTTATATTAAAAGTTTGTTTTTATATTTTATTAAAAGTTTTAAAATAGCTTTTGTTTTAATTATTAATTATTAATTAGTATGTATGGTATTAATTGGGAAATATATATATATATATATATATATTAATTAATACTTAATTTGTAATGTTATTATTAATTATTAATTAGTATATATTTTATTAATGGTGGATTAATATATATATTAATTAATATTCAATTGGTATTTTTCCTATATGTATGTAAGGAGGTATCAATTTATTTGAGGAAATGATCATCGACTTTATTTCTTTTAAAATTTGTATTTCCATTTTTCAAAAGTCTATATGTGTGTTGCAAGAGATGAGATTTGATTATCGTTTTTCATAAAAATGGAAATGATGTTTTATTTGAAAATGCATATCGTATTTTTAGTTGATCAATGTTTATTTAATTATATTCTTGTGATTGTTGTTTGGAAACTCATAATAATTTAATTATGTTATTGTATAATGTTAATGAAATATAGTGAGTTAGTAAACCATAAATGTCATGTTTTTAGACAAAGTAGACAGATAGAAAACAACTTAGATCTATTAGAAAACTGGATCGACTATAATGTTTAAACAATATGGAAGTAGGTGGTCATTTCCGATTTATGCATTTGCATGTTTAATTTTCTATGTTTGCATTTTCTTAAGAAATGGCAAGTCTATGATTTTGAATTGTTGGACCCTATCGTATGGATTGAATTGGGGTACCTTCTTTTGCCCTCGGTCTCGAGTTTGACTGTTGTTTGTGATGGTGTTATATCTGGTCTTGTCCTTTATGTGGGTGTCGAGTGTTGATTTGTGGTTGACCATAGCGAGTCAAGTCTCTAGTTAGAGTATCGTCGGGCAATGGACCTTGTATTAGCTTTTAATATGTTTAGTTGGATCCGTTTCTATGTAGAGATCATTTATGTATGTAATTGACCGATGTGATCATTTGTAATTTGGTTATGTTTGCCTTGATGGAAGGATTGTAAATGATGTGAAACTTATGTATCCTTAACTTACTTAAATGATCAGAGGGGTCTTGCAGTTGAGCAGACCCAGAGATGTAGCGCACTAGGGGTGAACTCCGATACCATCTTGGTGTTATGTGATGTTTTTGTTCTTATGTTTCATGTTTAGTGTTAGCATGTATGGATGGTATTTTGATAGAAAGTATAAGTGGATTAGATGAGACTTATCATAATGCATGTATTCAGTCATCCCTTAAATGCAATAAATTGGATCATGGAGGAATGTATTCTGTTAATATTAATGAAAATAAGTATGCATGAAAAAGACCTCATTAGTTATGATGAAATTATAGTGCGTTTTGGAACAAGATGCATGGCATGTGTTTAATTTAAAATTGAACGTAATGAATGGATAACAATTATTGGATGAACTCGTCATATTACCTAAATTGTAATTCTAATGGATGAACATCATTTAGTTATCTACATTTTAACCTTGGTAAATGAACTTCATCATAATAGCTATATTTTAACTAAAATGGATGAACTCATTTAGTTATTTACATTTTAACCTTGATGAATGAACTTCATCATAATAGCTATATTTTAACTAAAATGGATGAACTCATTTAGTTATTTACATTTTAACCTTGTTCAATGAACTTTATCATAATAGCTATATTTTAACCAAAATGGATGAACTCATTTAGTTATTTAAATTTTAATATTAATAAATGAACTTCATCATAATAGCTATATTTTAACCCTAATGGATGAACTTCATTATGTTATTTACATTTTAACCTTAATATATGAACTTCGTCATATTAGCTATATTTTAACTATAATGGAAGATCTCATCAAGTTATCTAATTGTAACTCTAATGGATGAACTTCATTAAGTTATTTTTTTTTTTACTCTAATGGATGAACCTTCACATGTATCTATGTTTTAACTTTAATGGGTAAATTTCCTCATGTTAGCCTCATCTTCAACCTTAATGGATGAACGTGTCCTATTATCTATTATTTTAATTTACTGAACAAATTATATCCATGTTTTAAATAATAACATGTAATTAAGATGACCTGCTTAATTGGATCAAATGTCACGAGTTGAGTTAGGTGTTAAGTTACGTAATCACATTGAGAAACTCCTTAGGTTTGTTTAGTCTTCCACTGTGTTATCGAAGCTTTAGATAACTCAATGTATCTTAATGTTGTGTCTTATTTAAAAAATATATATATTTGCACTCCATTGTGTGTTTTAGCTTTATCCCTTCGGGGTTTCCTAGCGGGGCATTACATTTGGTATCAGAGCCCATGTTGCAACACTGGGATCTCTGGTTTCACTTGTGCCCTGAGTTGGTGTGAGGTGTATCAACCTTATGTTGTATGCTTGTCCTCCTTTTTTGTATGTGTGTAATTGAGCAGACCTTAACTAGTGTGTAACGCGTGTGTTCGCACCTTGTTTTCACTTTCTTGATATGGGTTCTTTGGAATGATTATATGTTCCTTGTCTTCTTATTGAGGTCTTGGTCTATGATTTCTCTTATTCTGAAAGAGAGTCGTATGTACCTTCCTTCTTGATTGTTGTACTCTTTTGACTAATCCATTTGGGTTGGTTAGTGTTGTCTTGAATCTGAAAGTACGAAATGTGTGTGTTTAAGAGTATGATCTAGCTTAATGTTGTCCACTTGAAGGACTAGTATGGTAAATATTAAATGATTATTTTGTAGAAAAATGAATGATAATCACTCTTCCTCCTCTCTCTCTCTAGAAATTAAAATGCTTGTTATATGTATAATTATCCCTTACATGAGTTTTCTTTTGCAAGAGTAAGGTTGCGACTTCTTGAGCCCTTGTGTGAGCCTTATAACGCTTATGTGTTTTTAGATTATAAAAGGGCTTTGGGTTGAAAGTTCATAATGGTTATTGGGAGAAAATTGTATGTTTACATTAAGGATTCTCCATGTGTATTGTAGGAGTAACATAATTAAATTCTATCTTAAGTAATGTGCATTAAAATGCAAATTGTTGTTATGTGAAATTACTTTGTTTGTAAAAGAAGTATAAAAAAAAAGGGGACATGTTATAGTAGCTTCGAGAGTGTATTAATGTGTTTCATGAAAGATTGTTTTATGTGTTTCATTAAACCAATTTGATTGAGGATCTATTTTAGCAATGCTCCATTGAACTTGTCTTTGGATATATGTAATTGCCTTATTATGTTTAGAAAGTGCGAATGAAAAGCTTGTTTGATGTGTATGCATTAATGTGTATTATTTAGTTGATAGCTCCTCACTTATCTTCTTACCATACCTTAAATTTTCAATGATCGGTTGTAGATTTTGATATGTTTTGTTTTGGACTAAGAATAGTGAGTGTTCTCAAGAGGTCTTGTATTATCGAAGGATTGTCTGACTTGATTTCTTTTTCGGAAAACTAGAACTTTCTGTTGCAACCATAATAATTGGAAATGTCATGTTAGGCTGTTGGCATCCTCCTAAAATGATAGTGAAGTGAAAACCGTGCAACTAAAATGAGAGACTTATAGTGAGAAGTTTAAGCTTGTAGTGTGACCTTGTTGATTATGTGTCTTTGTAGGAAATAGTTTGATTATCAAGCTCTCTTTCCCTTCTCTTTGCCTAAATCATAGGATTTTTAGAAATGCTACTAAGAATGCATTGATTTAAAAATAATTTTAATAACGCAAATGAAATCGTATGTTTTCTTTTGGGCTTCTTATTGAAAGATGAGTCTTAAGCTTCAAAAATAAAATTGCATAGTTAGTAATGTGAATACGAATGTTGTTGGTTAAGTATTCCCCCCCATAGACTATATCATGAGTGCAATATCACTATTCAAAGCCTTTAGGTAAAACAAAAAAGCATAATCATTAGAAGGTTTTACCGATGTTGGAATCTGATTCCAAGTCCTTTGAAACCGATAGTTGAAATCCATCATATGCTCATGTGGAGCTCTTTTGATGGTAGTGAGCTGCTCCACTAATGAAAGATGATCTATCTTGTCTTCAAAATGCCAATTTAAAAGTTGTCCAAGCTCATCCCATGTAGCTATTGAGTTCACAGGCAGGCCCCTGAACCACTGAAGGGCTTTCCCTTTGAAAAAGGCTGCCAAAAGCCTCAAAGCAACATTTTCTGCAACAACATGATACACTCCACACAAGGAAGCCACATCTCTAATATGTTCAATAGCTATTGTTTGATCCTCTATAGTGAAAAATGGCAAATTCCTAAGTGCTGCAGCTGGTATGTCATCATGTTGAACCAATTTTTAAGGACTACCCTGATTAAAAGGCACAAATGGATGAACCCTAGGGAGCTAATTAAGAGCCATATTGTTATTGGAATAAGCAACATTGTTAGAACTAGTGGTATTTGGTGTATTCTGATTGGAAGAACTTGCAAATAGTGGATTGCTATTAGCTGTAACAATAGGGTAAAAATTAGAATTAACAGGCAGCACACCAACTACTAGATTTAGAACTTTGTTAACTACCCTAGCTGTCCTTTTGGGGGGTGATAGCTAGGTATGATTAACTGAGGCTGCACTTTGCCTAGTCTGGTATTTTCTCATAAGCTAGAAAGTTTGGATTGCTAAAATACCAAAGATTTGAGTCGCTAGGTGTGAAAAATAATTTGTTGCTGCACACACCAAGACAACATACAGTGGCCTTCTATGAACTATAAAGTCCAACAGTCCCACCGGGCATGCCAAAAACTATTGTCACATGGATTTGCACCTAATGTAAGCTTGAAATTCCTACAATCTAGTGACACATTGGACTACTCTCAGGCTGTGGGTATCCTATTATGAGAGAAAACCTCTGGATTATAGGCTGGATTCCTATTTGATCACCTAATACTAACCTAAAATTCTGAGAAAAGGGAAGAAGGATATGCATAAGACTAAAAATTAACTACTACTAGGCGATCCACCAATGATTGAAAAATGACTTGAAATGATAAGGAACTCACAAGAATCCAATAAAGAAAACTAAAACACTCACAACTCCAGATTGCATACTTTGCATAAACACCTCATGTGAAAGGTTCATTCTTTCTAATATTTTTGTGAAGGAGAACAAAGATAGTTCCCACAACTTCATTTACCAAAAAGTATAACTCAAACACTGATCTGCACTGTAGTATGCTTAACCATGCACTAAACATTGAAGGAATAAAGATAAAATGAAGAATTACTTGATAGTAATCACAACTAATTCATCCAAAAATATTCACAACAAAATTTAGAACAACAAAAAATAAGAGAAGGATTCAATTATTTATTGAAAACAAGGAGTATTTCTCATTACAAAGTCTAAATAATGCTCATGAAAACCTGAAAAATATTCATTAAAAAAAATGAGTTACAAGAGAAAAGATCTCTGCTATTAAATAGGTGCCAACTCTAGAACTCTCCAAAAAAGAGTGAAAAACAATCACTTATACCAAAGCTTGGCTCCAAGATGGATCAGCTATCATCAATTCTAAGCCTTTCCTCAAAATCAAGGGCTTAACTAAGAGAGAAACTCCTCCAAAACTGCTGACTTCTCATTATTTCTCGCTGAGTTCAACTGGATTGAGTCACTCATCTGTAGACAGCTTACAACTCACGCACCTTCTTATCGGGTTATCAACATAGTGTCAAAATACTCCCGCCGATATCCTCCAATAGTATATTATTCCATCAGATTTTTGGTGTAGCTCCTAAACATGTTGTACCAATAGCTGATGGTGCGCTTCAAACATTGACTTCCGATGACCGATGACAACTTTCTGTGCTCCACCATGTGGCACATCCTGATTTGCCTTTGGATCCAACTGGGCACTACCTTAACCGCCACGTCATCATTCACTATGTCGGAGGGGATAACCTTCAGGCACCTTTTCATTGCGGTATAATGATATCCCTCGGATCTTCAGGAATCTATTCAATTTTTAATCATCTCTTTAACCTTCAAAATGGGCCCACTATTGAGTCATTCGTCTGCAGATTCTTGCCACATGCTACAATCTGACTTGTCTATGGCCACCACCTGGGCTCCACCTAAACACCTCAACACTTTAGACTGGACCCACTTCTTCCTGGGCTCACCTTGGTTCTTCTTCGACGCTCTGCCATGTGTTACAATCTGACTCATTTTGAGCCCACCTATGTGGCCACCTTAACTACCATGTCACTAGTTGCTATGTCGCAGGGGATAACTATCAAGCATCTTCATCTCACAGTATAGTGACGACCATTGGATCTTCTTGAACTTGCGCAACCCTTATCTCACCTGAATACTCACCTTTTTCACACGTGCTTTGTCGCCAAGTCGCGGAGATAACTAGCGAGCTTCTTTCTATAGCAGTATAGCAACGACTATCAAATATTTCTTGAACACTATTGATCTTTCTGACTTGCTTGTTGGTTAATCCCTGCTAATCTGCTCCCCTCTTCCGTGTGTCACCATGTGGCACCCCCTAGTTCGCTCATGAGATCCACTTGGGCACCACCTATCTGTCAGGCCTACAACGTGTCAGCCTATGGCTTGCTCATGGATCCACCTAGACCGCTATGTTGCTAGTGGTTCTATTGGATATCATTCTTTCAACCAAACTACTCCCTTGGTGAACGGTTTTCATGTCTCATTGAAACTGCATTTTCATCGTTACCTCTTATTTCGATGAAACTGATGCATTCGGTGAAACCATTTAGAGATCTATCACGGCCAAGGTTTGTTCGACATTCACTTTGATGACATGCCACTTGTTCTATTGTGTGTCACCATGTGTCACCTTGTGACTTGCTCATAGTCCACCTCGACACCACCTGACCTTCCAGCTAGACACCACCTCACCAGTGGCTAAGTCATAGAGATTAACAGTCAAGCACTTTTGCATAGCAGTATAGTGATGGCCATTAGATCTTTTGCAACCTGCGCACCTGTTAATTTTCCCTTTTACTACAAAATTTGGTCGCTTTGAGGCATGCGGGCACGAGGGGGGCCCACCAACACTGAGCTGCAACTTGCCAAAAGCCCTTAAGATTTGACACTAAGGATATATGTGGCGTTGCATATAAATGTGATAAATTTCCTCCGTGCGACCAATGTGGGATAAATGGACTACACCTGGGCCTTTCCATTGGGTCATCGGGATAACCCGAGATAGCTTCTTCTGATAGCCGATGACTTCACATGCCTCTTTTCACTTTCCATCAGGTCATCAGGGTAAGTCTTGTCGATCGGGGTAGGTCTCGCCGATAAGGCAAAAATTCAAAAAATTGCAAAGAAACACCCATCTCCCTTAGCATGCTGGGCTCAACTCTCATGGGAGCCACATTTTACCCCACATGCTATAATTCAAAGAACAAAAAGCTATTTTCCCTGCGTCTGCACATGAAGCAAACAAGTTAGACAAAAAAAATGTATTCTTTTCATACTTAGCACTTGTTTCTCCTTTTGAGGCATATTGAGCTTGTAGCGAAAATAGGTAACAGGTAATCACATACTTACTGTAGAAGTATTATCTGACTGTGGGCAGGCTTCCCACCGTTGCTTTTCCCTTTACTAGGTTTTCCATGTACAAATCTTGGTGTTATGTGTTATGGATGGATGGTAACTGTTATGTGATTTATGCTTATGTTTGATTTCTTAATCAGTCATTCTGGTATTTGGTTTATTTATTCCGGTACTGAGTTTATGTGTTCCGGTAATAAGGTTTTGAATGCTTAAAGTTCTATAATCCGGTGACAACTGATTCACCCCCTCCTGCTCTCAATTGTCCTCTAGATATTTGAGCTATCTAACAATTGGTATCAAAGCTTGGTCCTCTCCGCAGAAGCTTAACCGCTTGAGGAAGATCCTATGGCATCTAGTAGTTCAAGTTCATCAAGTTCATCTGTAGCTATTTTCCAGAGAGAAATTCCTAGGCTTGATGAAACAAATTACAGGGTATGGAAGATTCAGATGGAGACTCACCTGAGATGTCTTGGAAAGGATATTTGGGATATGATTGAGAATGGTGTTACATCATTTAATCCAACATCTAGCAATCCTCCTCCAACAGGTCTGGATAAAGAGCTTGTGAATGACTATAGAGCTAGAGAAACCCTTTTGTGTGCACTTTCTGATCAACAAATAATGGGACTAATTGACAAATCAACTACAAAGTATATATGGGACAAATTGGAGACTCTAAATGAAGGTGACTCTACTATTAAAATTGCTAAACTTGATGGTTACCAGGTGAGGTATGAAAACTTGAAGATGGAATAAGATGAAAGGGTTATTGCTTTTATGGAGAGAGTTAATGAGATTATTTTGGGAACTCAATGTTGTGGTGGATCTTTGAGCGAAGATAAAATAGTTTCTAAAGTAATGAGAGATTTACCACTAGCTTATAAGATGAAGGCTACTACAATTAATGAGTTGAGAACTATGGAAAACACCTTTGTTAATAGGGATACCTTGGTTGGAAAGTTATCTACTTTCAAGCTTGAGGAATTTGGACCTTCTGGTGCTGTGAAATTTGAACCTGCTTTTCATGCATTTGCATCATCTACCTGCAAGAGTGATTGGAAAGCTTTATATGCAAAGGAACTAGAGGATATGAAGAAAGAAGATGAAGAGTTTGAGCAACTTGAAGCCTTATATGCTAGAATAGTACCAAAGGACCGACAGGAAGTATGAAGGAAAATCACCTTTTAAATGCTTTGCATGTAATAAGATAGGTCATTTTGTATCTAGATGTCCTGAAGGAATTAAATATTTGAAGAAAGAGCTAGAATATATTTTAGGCCTAACCATGACTATCAGAACAAGCATAAGTATAGGAAAAACAAAGACAAATCATGCTACTATGCATATGAGGAAGGTGTGACTAATTCTGATGATGAACCATCACAAGATTCAGCTAGTGGATCCGACAATGGGAAGGAATGGGTATTTTTGGCTATCAAGGAAGATTATCCAATACCTGAAGAGAAGGCCCTTGCTACTAAAATTGAAGACAAGGATGAATGGGTAATTTACAGTGGATGCTCACATCATATGGCTGGAGATAAAAGGAAGATCTTATCTATGCAAGAATTTGATGGTGGTTTGGTTAGATTTGGAGATGACAAAGCATGTATGATCAAGGGAAGAGGAAGAGAGGATGGTAAGCATAACACTGATAAGGTTTATTATGTTGAAGGTTTAAGGCATAATCTTTTGAGTATAGGACAGTTGGTGGACAAGGGATTTCAATTACAGTCAAGGATGGAAAATGCAAGATTATCAACAGATCTAGATTGGAAATTGCAACCAGTACATAGACTAAAGGTAATATCTTTCATTTGAACTCTGGTGAGAAGACATGTTTGATTGCACAAATTGATGAGAGTAAGCTATGACATAAGAGGTTGTGTCATGTGAATTTTGATTGCATTGTGAAGATCAGTTCTACTAAGGCAATTAGAGATATGCCTAAGACTGTAAAGCCCTATAATTCGGTATGTAAGGAATGTCAAATTAAAAATAAAGTTAGAATTTCTTTTAAGAGTATACAAGACAAATCTAATGATGTTCTTGATCTTGTTCATACTGATTTGTGTGGTCCTACTAGAATCAAAAGTTTTCAGGGTGATAGATATATCATGCTAATCATTGATTATTATTCTAGAATGATGTGGGTTACTTTTCTAAGGAAGAAGTCTGAAGCATTTGCAAAGTTTAAAATCTTTAAAGCTAAAGTTGAGACAGAGATAGGATTGAAGGTTAAATGTTTAAGGTCAGATTAGTGTGGAGAATTCACATCTGGTGAATTTAACAACTATTGTGAGAAGAATGGGATAAGGAGACAGTTGTCTGCACCCCAAACACCTCAGCAGAAAAGAGTCATTGAAAGGAAGAACATAACTATCTTGGATGCGGCTAGAACTATGATGATGGAAGCTAATCTACCGTATATCCACTGAAGAGAAGATGTAAGCACGGTGGTATACACATTCAATAGAGTTCATATCAAAGGAGATACTAGTAAGACACCTTATGAGTTATGATTTGGTCATACACCGACAGTTAAATATTTTAGAATCTTTGGTAGTAAATGCTATATCAAAAGAGATGATTCCATTAGAAAGTTTGATCCTATATGTGATGAAGGAATATTTCTTGGTTATTCTAATGAAAGGAAACCGTATAGATGTTATAACAAAAGATTACAGAGAATTGTGGAGAGCACAAATGTTAAAGTGGATGAGCAGAACATAAGTAAATTTAGAACCTATGAGAGAGAATTGGTAGTGGAAATGTTCATAACTAAACCGGTAGCACCTACACCAAAACAAAATGTTGAACCATACTCTGGCAGTATTAGAAAATTCAACACTAACTGAAGATCAGGACAGAGGAACAAAAAATCAAAAGACTTCTAGGTATGTAAGGTTGAATCATTCTGAAGATCAAATCATTGGAGACAAAAGAAAAGGAGTGATGACAAGAAGAAGGTTGGCAGTTGATGAGGTATGTTTTATTTCTCAATTTGAACTGACATCTCTAATTGAAGCTTGTAAAGATGAAAGTTGGATGAAAGCTATGGAAGAAGAATTGGATCAGATAGAAAAGAATAACACATGGACTTTAGTTCCCTGATCTAAAAATAAGAATGTCATTGGAACTAAATAGGTTTTTAGGAATAAATTGAATAAGGATGGATAAGTGGTGAGGAATAAAGCTAGATTGGTTTGTAAAAGATATTATCAAAAGGAAGGAATTGATTATGGTGAAACCTTTTCACCAGTAGCTAGGATTGAAGTTGTGTGATTATTTCTTGCTTATGTTGCACATAAGAACTACAAGGTTTATTAGATGGATGTTAAGTGTGCATTTATGAATGGAGATCTTAAAGAGGAAGTTTATATTGACAAACTTGATGGATTTTCACTTTCAGATGAAAAAAACATGGTTTGCAGGTTAAAGAAAGCTTTATATGGATTGAAACAAGGCCCTAGAGCTTGGTATGCAAGACTGGATAAATATCTTTTGAAGCTTGATTTCACTAAAGGTAATGCTGATAGTAATTTATATTATAAGAACATTGATGATGACATATTGATTATTGAGGTCTTTGTTGATGATATCATTTTTGGAGGTGAAGATAAGTTGTGTATGGAATTATATAACAATATGAAGAATGAATTTGAGATGTCTATGATTGGGGAGATTCTTTTTTTCTTGGGTTTGTAGATTACTCAAACTAATAAAGGTATTTTCATCTGTCAAACTAAGTATGCTAGAGAGCTATTGAAGAAATTTGGTATGGAAAATTGTAAACCGGTTAGTACTCTGATGATTACAAGTGAGAAATTGACAAAGAATGATGAATCTACACCAGTAAATCCTACTAGGTACAAGTCTATGATTGAAGTTTTGTTATATCTGACTCTGACTAGACCAAATATAATGAATGCAGTTTATATTGTATCAAGATATTAGAGTGATCCTAGAGGAAATCATGAGAGTGGTGAAAAGGATTTTTAGGTATTTGCAGGGAACAACTAAGTATGGTTTGTGGTATCCTAAAAATGATGACTTTACATTATGTGCATATAGAGATGCAGATTAGGTTGGAGATGTTGATGACTGGAAGAGCACATCTAGTGGAGCTTTCTTTCTTGGAAAGAAACTTGTTTCATGGATCAACAAGAAGCAGTCATGCACTTATTTATCTACTACTGAAGCCGATTATGTTGTTGTTGCTACTAACTATACACAAGTTCTATTGATGAAGAATATGTTGAAGGATATAAAGGTGGATTATAATGAACCGGTAGTTATTCACTGTGATAACTTTGCTACTATTGATATATAAAAGAATCTGGTACTTCATTCTAAGACAAAGCACATATCTATCAAGTATAACTTTTTGAAGGAGAAGGTGGAAGCAAATGAAGTCAGTCTGGTTTATGTGAGCACTAAAGAGAAGATTGCAAACATTTTCACTAAACCTTTGCCTAAAGAATCATTTGAGTACTTCAAAGACTGATTGACAGTTTTTGTCCCTTCGATAGAGACCTGAGTGATGCTGATGTTGGCAATTGACACTCTTGGTTGGTTTCACTATGTTTTCATTGATGGAAACATGATTTTGGGTTCCAGCTTCATATGGTGTACCGACAGGCACTTCACAGATTCTACACTGGTACCGACATCGATAGGACAAAAAGATTTTTTTGGTCACTGACAATGCAGGACGACATGGTATAGTAAAGGTTATTGGTATTGGAGGCCGACTTATCTTGGATCCGACATCAACAACTTGTTTTAATGTTTATACATTTGTGATATATGGCTGACATGTAATCTGATATTGTGTATATCTTTATAAGCTGACATAAGGCATAAATTTGTATAGGGTATATAGGGCAGATTGATTAGATCATTTTGATATGATAGGGATGTAATGTAATGGATATGTAAATGTAATATGATGAAAAATATATTAGGGAGATTATGTATGTGAGGAATTTATTGTAAGGGTTATTCCAGTAAAGGGGTTTAAGGTTTCAACCGGAACGGACAAATCTTAAACTGAAACTGTATCCTAGCATAGAAGATGCTATCTTAATAGTTCATATTTCTCTGGATTATTGTCTAGAATTTAATGTAGTCATTGAGGCTCCTATTGTGATTGAGCAGTGTTCTCTACGCTATAAGCCTTCCTACAAGTGGAGGCCCATCCTATATTGTAATATCTCTTCATATGGCTAGTGGATTGATATTGTGGGTCACAAATCCCACCGTGGTTTTTCTTCATTAAGGTTTTCCATGTATAAATCTGTGTGTTATGGTTCTCATTTATGTGTTTGGCTTATTGGTTGCTTTACTTATTTGAATTTTGTTTATACCAAAATACCGGTTGGTGCATGAATATTCTGTTAAGGCTAAAATCTACTATTCCGGTATAACACTAATTCAACCCCCCTCTCAATTTTATTGGTTTCCACTAGTTAATTGGCATCAGTCTGATATACATTATCAAAGCTATTACTCATTCTGGATTGATGTGGTGGTGCTACTACTCAGGGGGAGTATTTAGTTGTAATAATAAGAGGTTTTATGAATTTTATTTGATGTTTATGTCAAATTTCTAGTATTGATGTCAAAGGGGGAGAGATATATGTGAAAAATAAAGCTTTACAAAATATCAGTCAAAGGGTGAGTTTGGTTCAAAGCTTCATTGCTATATCATTTTGTGGGAGATTGTTGGTTGTCTTCGATTGGGGGAGACTTGTTTGGCATTTCTTGGCACTTGGATATTTTTTACATCTAGAGTTGCCATCAATGCCAAAGGGCGAGATTGTTGGCAATTCGGAGGAATTGATTATGTGTTGCATTGATATTTTATCATTGATGGCAACATTGGTTGTTTTGGTTGTTTACCGGTTTCCGGTTGGTTTTGGTAGAGTGGTTGATTATGATATTGATCTGATATGATCTAGTATGCTTTGGTTTGTGGAATTGGTTTGGATCTATCATTCATGTTATTTAGATGTGCATCACGATCAGTTGGTTTGAGATTTGATGACTCAGGAGCTATCATTTGTTCTAGTAAGCCTTTTGGTCACCGGTAAGGGTTTTACAGGCAGAGCTTTGTTGAAGATATTTTGATGCACATGATAAGTGGTGTTGGTGTAGCTTCTAGATGCTTTTAGGATGTTGTTGATTATCTTGTTCATGTTCCATTTCATCGGTGGTGTTGGATTTGGTTTATGGTGACCTATTTTGGGTCTGGTGTTATCTAGGTTATGGACCAGTTTCTGTAACGTGTTGAGGATGTTCCTCATGCATTACCGATGGGATTTAATGATTGTTTTACATTATTTTTGGCCTAAGATGACTTGGTTGATAATTGGATTGCGGTTTTATGTTATGAACTTATTGTATTGTGTTTTTGGTGGGCGAGCTAATTGTTTAGGTTCCAGTTTGGTACAAATATGATGTAAGATCTCTTTGTAGATCATAGGTCAAGGTTATAAGTTTATCTGTGTGCAAATAATGTTGTAATCATATGCCAGATGTTTGGTTGATCATAGGTGATCAAATTGGGTTTGTAAGAGAGGTTTAAGGCCTCTAGTATTGAGCTTAACCAGAACTGTACTCAGGCATAGTAGATGTTATACTTGCAGATCACTCTTCTTTCCAGATTGTAGTCTGATGTTTATGTAGCCAGTGAGACTCCTTTTTATGATGAGTAGTGTGCTCTAGGTTGTTGGCCTTCCTACATGTGCAGGCCCCTCATATTGTAATCACATACTTACTGCAGAAGTATTATCTGACTGTGGGTAGGCTTCCCACCATGGTTTTTCCCTTTACTGGGTTTTCCACATACAAATCTTGGTGTTATGTGTTATGGATAGATGGTAATTATTCTACGATTTATGCTTATGTTTAATTACTTTATTAGTCATTCTGGTATTTGATTTATGCATTTTGGTATTGATTTTATGTGTTCCGATAATAAGGTTTTGAATGCTTAAAGCTCTATAATCCGGTGACAACTGATTCACCCCCCCTCTCAGTTGTCCTCTAGTTATTTGAGTTTTCTAACACTTTCCACTATATTTGTCAGTCTCTTATTGTAGTACTGGTAGGATTTTCTCTTTATTGAATATCCCAAAAAAATTCCTTCATCACTTCTTGCATCAAACTTTCCTATGTCCTCATCTCTCTTGATATAACATTTGGTACCAAATACTTTGAAATATCTCATAGTAGGAACATGACCAAACCATAACTCATAAGGAGTCTTACCAATATCACCTTTGATATGAACTCTATTGAATGTGTAAACAATAGTGCTAATAGCTTCTCTCCAATAGATATTCATAACATTCCCTTCAATCAACATAGTCCTTGTAGCATCCAAAATAGTCTTGTTCTTCCTTTAAACAACTCCATTCTACTGAAGGGTTCTAGGAGCATATAATTGTCTTCTAATCACATGCTTCTCATAAAATGAATTAAACTCACTAAAACAAAAATTCTCCACCTCTGTCAGATCTCAAACATTTTACCTTCAATCCTGACTCAGTCTCAACCTTTACTTTGAATATATTGAATTTATCTAATGATTCAGATTTTTCCTTCAAGAAGACAATCTACATCATCTTGGAATAATCATCAATTAGCAACATAAATATCTATCTCCCTACACACTTATAACATTTGTAGGTCCACATAGGTTAGTATGCACAAGATATAGCAATCCATCAGATGTATACTGCTAGCTCTTAAAAGAAATTCTTGTTTGCTTACCCAATTGACATTCCTTACATACTAGATTAGCATGCTTAACAATCTTAGGAAAATCTCTAACAAATTGAACAAAAATTAACATGACACACTCTCCTATGCCACAACCAAATCTCATCAATCTAAGCAATCAAACAACTTTTCTCACCAGCATTCAAATGAAAAATATTACCTTCAATATTAGTTCCAGATGCAATCTTTGTTGGTATTATGGATGTGTTGCATTGGTTTTTTCATTGATGTCAACACTTATCCTTCTGGAGATATACATTGTTGATTTGGCACTACGGTTATATTGG
The DNA here is from genome assembly GCF_030272615.1 of Cryptomeria japonica. Taxonomy (NCBI): domain Eukaryota; kingdom Viridiplantae; phylum Streptophyta; class Pinopsida; order Cupressales; family Cupressaceae; genus Cryptomeria; species Cryptomeria japonica. The sequence continues at coordinate 532,182,932 of NC_081407.1, forward strand.
TTTACTGTTGAACCAACACATTATGTTCATTAGCAAGGTCAGTGACTTATGCACAATCACCGGTATATGCTCATCTGCAGGTTATATGGTTCACCGGTACTGATGATGACTTGTTATCATCTGGAGATCACTTGATTATGTTGAAGACATGGTTTGGATACTTGTTTTTGGTGTTTTGGTTATTAATCTAATCGATTTGACATATTTTTTGTTATCGGCATATAGGTCTAGGTTATGGACCGGTATACGTTATCTATTTCAGATCAACATGATATGTTATGGAGATGATTTATTGATTGGATATTGTTGTAAATGTATTGAGCCAACATGTTGTATTACATCAAGACTTATTTGCAATTGATTTGAATGTAATATTCTTAGTGAGCCGACCTTAGTATTTGGTCTTAGGTTTTGTATAAATGTAAGATCTCATTTGTGAGATGAGGGTAATGGTCATGGTATGTGTGAATATTGAAGATCATATGAGCAGATCATAGAGTGAATCAAGAAAACATCATTTGAAGGTTAAAGGAAGGTTTAAATGTGTTTATCAGAGCTTAAACCGGTACTAGATCTAGCATTGCACATGCACTTTGAAGCAGTACATTATTCTAGGATTTAACCATCCTACTATAGTCAGTGCAACTCCCATATTTGAGTAGTGTTCTCTAGGCGGTTGGCCTTTCTGAATGTGCAGACCCCATTTGTATACACATACTATCTACATTAGTATCATCTGATTGTGGGTAAGTTTTCCCACCATGGTTTTTCCCCTTACAGGGTTTCCACGTCAAAAATATTTGTGTTATGTGTTGTGGATATTTTTTCTCTTTCTGTTTCATGCATTAAGTTTCACTGGTATTGATATACACTGTTAATCTGTTTAATCGACATTAAGTTTGGTTTACTGGTATTAAGTATTAAGTTGAATTAATTGATATTTGGTTTGAAATTCATTGACAACTAATTCATCCCCCCCTGTTTGAGTTGTCCTTCCGGTTCCTAACAATTGGTATCAGAGCTAAGTCCTCTTTTTGCAAAAGTCTAACAGCTTGAGATCCTATGGCAATGAACATTTTCAAGAAGGAGAGTCCTAAACTTAATGGAACTAACTATGGTATATGGAATATTAGAATGGAGACACATTTGAATTGCATTGGAAGAGACATATGGGAAGTTACAAAGAATGGCTATGTTGGTCCTACTCTGAATCAACCTAATCCACCAACCTTGGGTAAGGACTTGGAGAATGATTGTAAAGCAAGAGAAACACTTCTGAGCGCATTATCAGATCAACAAATTATGGGATTATCAGACAAATCTATTGCTAAAGCTATTTGGGATAAATTGGAAACATTCAATGAAGGAGATACCACTATCAAAATTGCAAAACTGGAATGAAACATTTGAAAATGGAAGAAGATGAAATAATTTATGAGTTTATGGAAAGATTTAATGAAATTGTTTTAGGAATACAATGTTGTGGAGGATCCTTAAGTGAAGATGAAATTGTTTCTAAAGTTTTAAGAGCTTTTCCACTGGCTTACAAAATGAAAGTAACTACTATTAATGAGTTGAGAACAATGCCTAATACATCAGTATCTAGAGATACCTTGGTTGGAAAAATTTCAGCATTTGAGCTTGAGGAATTTAGTCATATTGCTATAGTTAAGACTGATTTAGCCTTCAGAGCATCATCATTTGCAACATCATCATTATCTGACAAATCTGATTGGAAAGCACTTTATGCAAAAGAAATTGAAGATATCAGGAGGGAAAATGAAGAACTGGAAGAACTTGAAGCACTATTTGTGAGGAAGATGCCTAAAGGTCCAGTTGGAAGTAAGTATGAAGGTAAAGCACCATTTAAATGTTTTAATTGCAATAGAGTTGGTCACATAGCATCTAGATGTCCTGATAGACATGCAATATTAAGAGAGGAAGCTAAAAGAACATATAAGCCTAACCCTGAATATCAGAGATACAGATTTAAGAAGAATAGAGATAAATCATGCTACTATGTTGATGAAGGAGTTACAAATGATTCTGATGAAGAAACAACAAACAATGGATGAGCATTTGTTGCAATAAAAGAAGATCAACCAGCACCTACTATCCCACCGGTAGAGCAGGCCCTGGCAGCTAAATTGAGGAAAAACATGAATGGATCATCGATAGTGGATTTCCACATCATATGACTGGTGATAAAAGTAAATTATTATCCTTTCAGGAATATAATGGAGGTCTAGTAAGATTTGGTGATGATAAAGCTTGTTTAATCAAAGGAAAAGGCACTACATCTTTGGATGGTAAGCACAATACTGACAATGTTTATTAACAAGGTTGAAGATTAAATGCTTAAAGTTAGATCAGGGTGGTGAATTCACATCAAATGAATTTAACAATTTTGGTGAGAATCATGGGATAAGGAGATAGTTTTTTGCACCTCAGACACCTCAGCAAAATGGTGTTGTGGAAAAAAAGAACATAACTATCTTGGATGTGACTAGAACTATGATGATGGAAGTTGATCTGCCTCATATCTATTGGAGAGAAGGTGTGAGAACAATGGTATACACATTCAACAGAGTTCATATCAAAGGAGATACTGATAAGACAACTTGTGAGTTATGGTTTGGTCATACACCTACAATTAAGTATTTTAGAATCTTTTGTAGTAAATGTTTATTAAAAGAGATGATTCCATTGGAAAGTTTAATACTAGATGTGATGAAAGGATATTTCTTGGTTATTCTAATGAAACCAAAGCATACAGGTGTTATAACAAAAGATTGTAGATAATTGTGGAGAGTACTAATGTCAAGGTGGATGAGTTGTACAAAGGTCAAATTAGAACTTTTGAGAGAGAACCAGAAGTGGAGATGATCATCATAATTGAATTGATAGCACCTATACCAGAACAAAATGTTGAAATAGTTACTCGACGGTATCAAAAAAGTCAACAGTAACTAAAGATCATAACAGAGAAATAGAAAGTCAGAAGGCTCCCAGGTGTGTAAGGTTAAATCAATCAGAAGATCAGATCATTGGAGACAAGAACAAAGGAGTAATAACAAGAAGAAGGTTGGCAGCTGATGAGGTATCTTTAATTTCTCAAGTTGAATTAGGATTAGTTATTGAAGCTTGTAAAGATGAATGTTGGATGAGAGCTATGGAAGAGGAATTAGATCAGATAGAAAAGAACAACACATGGACTTTAGTTCCCTGACCTAAAAAATAAGAATGCTATTGGAACTAAATGGGTCTTTAGGAATAAATTGAATGAGGATGGACAAGTTGTGAGGAATAAGGCTAGATTGGTATGTAAAGGATATTCTCAGAAGGAAGGAATTGATTATGATGAGACTTTTGCTCTGGTAGTTACGATTGAAGTTGTGAGAATATTTCTTGCTTATGCTACCCATAAGAAATACAAGGTTTATCAGATGAATGTTAAGTGTACATTTTTGAATGGAGATCTTGAAGAGGAAGTTTACATTGAGCAACCTGATGGTTTTTCACTTTTAGATGACAAAAAAATGGTTTTCAGGTTAAGGAAAGCTTTATATGGATTGAAACAAGCCCCTAGAGCTTGGTATGCTAGATTGGACAAATATGTTTTGAAGCTTGGTTTCACTAAAGGTAATGCTTATAGTAACTTATATTATACGATCACTGATGATGACATATTGATTGTTGAAGTATTTGTTGATGATATCATTTTTGGAGGTGATGATAAGTTATGTATGGAATTATTTGATAATATGAAGAATGAATTTGAGATGTTTATGATTGAGGAGATAAAATTTTTCTTAGGTTTGCAAATTACTCAGAATGATAAAGGTATTTTCATCTATCAAACTAAGTATGCTAGAGAGTTGTTGAAGAAATTTGGTATGGAAAATTCCAAACTGGTTGGTACTCCTATGGTTACAAGTGAGAAATTGAAAAAGAAGGATGCACCAACTCTAATAAATCCTACAATGTATAAATATATGATTGGAGGTTTGTTATATTTGAATTAGACTAGACCGGATGTAATGAATGCAGTTTGTATTGTATCAAGATATCAAAGTGATCCTAGAGAGAATAATGAGAGTGCGTTGACAAGGATTTTTAGATATTTGCAAGGAACAACTGAGTATGGTTTGTGGTATCCTAAAAATGATGACTTTATACTATGGGCATATATAAATGTTGACTAGGTTGGAGATGTTGATGACCGGAAGAGAATATCCAATGGAGCTTTCTTTCTTGCAAAGAAACTTGTTTCATGGATCAACAAGAAATAGTCATATACTTCTTTATCTACTACTGAAGCTGGGTATGTTGCTACTACTACTAATTGTACACAAGTTCTATGGATGAAGCAAATGTTGAAGGATATAAGGGTAGATTGCAATGAAATGGTAGTTATTTACTATGATAACTCTGGTGCTGTTGAAATATCAAAGAATCCAGTATTTCATTCCAAGAAAAAGTACATTTCTATCAAGTATAATTTTCTGAAGGAGAAGTGGGAAGCAAACAAAGTTAGACTAGTTTATGTGAACACTAAAGAGAAGATTGTGGATATCTTCACTAAACCATTGCCTAAGGAATCATTTGAGTACTTCAGAGACAAATTGGGATTTTCTACCCCTTCGGTAGAGACTTGAGTGATATTGATTGGGATCAATCCAATATACATTTATCAGTGCCATCATTCATTCGAGATTGATGTGTTCATTCTACTACTCAAAGGGAGCAGTCAAATGTATGGTTAAGAGGTTTTATGATTTTTCTTTGATGTTTATGTCAGATTTCTAGCATTGATGTCAAAGGGGGGGAGATATATATGTGAAAAATAGAGCTTAATAGGGATATCATTCATAGGGGGAGTTTGGTCTACTGGTTCATAACTTCATTGTCATATCATTTTGGGGAGATTGTTGGATGTCTTCCTTTGGGGGAAACTTGTTTGGCATTTCTTGGCACTTGGATGTTTTTCACATCTAGTGTTGCCATCAATGCCAAAGGGGGAGATTGTTGGTAATTTGGAGGAATTGATAATGTGTTGCATTGATGTCAACACTAGTTGTTTTGTTGTCTACCGGCTTCTGGTAGAGTGGTTGGTCTTTGATGTTGATATGGAGATCTATCTTCGGTTTGGTCCGGTTGTTGGAATTGGTTTGGATTGGTTATTCATGTGTTCCTGATGTGTATCACATTCAGTTAGTTTGGAATTTGATGATCTGGATTCTATCATATGTTCTAGTAAGCCTTTTGGTTATCGGTAAGGGTGTTTAGTCCTTAATGTGAGGTTGGTAAACTCATAGATAAAACAAGGGTCTCCCACACATACCAACTATTCATGTAACAAAATATTCACATATCAAAGCATAAGTAACAATAACAAACAACTATACCAGAAGAATGATATCTCTATTGAATTCTCAAGAATATGCCAGTACAATACCACCTTTATCAAGGTTCCATCTAAATCATATATAGACTCGACGCTTGGCCAAGTTGCCAACTGTCACTAACTACCAACTACCCCATGAGAACCTCTCGGTGACTCAAACATAAACATAAACATAAACACCCATCCCAACTACAAACTAACATGTGTTATTGACCCCTAACATCAGCCCCCCCCAAAAAGTAGTCGTCTTCCAAATGACTAAGACAATAGGAGCTGGAATACAAAACAAAAGACTAGGGCTGAGAAGGGGGAGGAGGAATCCCTATAGTGGTCAAAGAAGAAAAAGGTTGTTGCCCTATGTATAGTGTGAGGGTCTTCTCTGCCATCAGGGTAAGTGTACCAAGATGGTGAACAGAAAAGTGGCCACATGCCAAAAAAATACAAAATTTTTCATTACCCGTACGGGTTTTAAAATTTCAAAAATGTGCTAGGCTTGGTAACACCAAGCCTAGAGAAAAAACAATTAAAAAAACCAAAAGTTCCTCAAAACCCGTACGGGTTTTGAGGAACATTTTTTAAAATAAAAAAATTTAAAGTAGGGTTTTGAGAAACATATTTCTTTTGTTTAGGCCATGGGTTTTGGCCATTTTCAATGCCAAAACCCATGGAACAATAGCAAGGAGAAACCAAAAAAGCATCGAACCCGCAAGGGTTTGCAACAATTTTTTATTTTCCCATAATCAAAAGCAATTTTCAACAATGGCACCCCGTCGAACAGGTAAGATTTGATTTGTTTGATTATTTTTCTTTACATTTTAATTAAATTAGGGTTTTTTAATTGATTTAAGTTTTGTTTTTATTAATTTGATGTCAGATTCTTCAAGCAATCCCCAAAAATGAAATAGACAACAAATACCTCCTCCTGCACAAGCAACACAAGAAAACCCTGTTAACATTGTACAAGAGCAACAAGAAAACCCTCAAAATCCTGAAAATGTTGCTCCTCAACAACCACCACCACCCCGAAACCCTTCACATCCTCCATTAGATCATGTAGATGCCACACAAGAGGATCTCATCAATCACCTTACACAAAATAGTGCCCAAATTTCTATATTGGTGAATAGGTTGAGGACCTCTAAGCTTGAGCACCACTCAACCCTTGCCAGAACACTAGAAACAATGGCTAATAGTGCAAATGAGGTATCTAGCGAGGTTACGAAATGGGGTTCATGGAGGGATAGATGTCGAACATTTTATGCAGATGGGTTGTCATATGATCAAGTGAAGAAAAAGGGCATAGTTAAAGCTAACATATGTGCTCTTTTCACCGATCCTGTTACTAGTAACAACCTAGAACTAAATACGACTTAGTTTCCTATACATTGGTGTGTTCATGCTAGGTTGAAAGATGCTTTTTGGGATAGGTGGTATATGGTCTTTGAGCAACCACCTTGTAATAATTGGGAGGTGCCTCTATATTTTTTGAGAAAGTTGTATTATGAGTTTATCCTTGGAGAGAAGCTGAATTACTTTGACATCCGACAATTTCAAGGTAGAGGGAGAGGCTCTGTGTAGGATAGACCTAGGGCCCATAGGGTGGTAGATCCACAACATAGGAGACGTACAGCTCCTAAACCCATGGTTCATGTCACTGTCCCTATATCCTTGAAGGAGTCTATGGAATTACAGACTCTTTAGGCAGCTGCATCATTGACTGATGTCATTGTTCAACATGGGACATAGCTGGTCGGAGCAGAGGATGTACCAACACCTATAGCACCTCCTTCATTAGTGACACCTCCTTCATCAACAACACCTCCTTCCTCAGTGGCACCTCCTTCATCAACAACACCTCATGCATCATTTGGCACGAGCCAGCCCATTCAACATATGTGCCCCACCTGCCAGGGTGTATGTTCTAGTGTAGACACTGACGCAGATAAGGATGGTGGAACATCTCATTCATGTACATGTTGCAGGAGTAGATTCCATGCTTCCACTGCAGAGGATGTGGCCCTCACCAATGAACTGCTCAATATGTTGTACCCTCTCTATCAGACACAGGTGCGTTTAATTCTATTTATGACATGTTATCAATTAAGTGACTAAATCTTATAAAAAGAAATGAATTTTTATTTTTAGAACAATTTAAAGTGACATATAAATAAAATGCATTATAGGGTGCAACAGGTGGTGGGAGTACACCACATACTGTTCAATCGACTCCACGGTCACGAGTAGTTTCGCCACCAGAGGTAAAGATTTGTAAATTTGTTAAAAATATAATAATATATTGGATTCAAAATATATTTTGTTAATTATATGTATCATTACTTGATATTTTGTAGGGCTTATCAGTGGCTGAGATGTCCCAAGTTGATGATATCACACTTTCAGCCATTGACTTTGGCCAAGATAGCTATGCGGTACCATTTAGATTTATATATATTTTTACTTAAGTGATATATTAAATACATGCTCTTTTCCCTTATGTTAATTTTTTTCCATTAGTTTACCCCACCTGCCTCGAGGACATCTCATGTGAGAAAGCCATCCTATAACACTCTGAGGCAGAAAAAGATATCCTCTCGGACACCCAAATGACATAAGGTAATTCACTACAATTTAAATTCAATTGTTGAAATGTATTATGAATAAACATGTATATGTAGATATTGATAAATGCACTTAATTTATTTGTTCTATATACAGAAACATATGGGGTTTATAGAATTAATGAATGCACCTGATGTCGATGAGGTTCAGCAGAGGGAAGAGGTGATATCTTCATATTCACTTTGGATTGCATCATTGCTTGTTCAAAATAACTAAATCCTTTTATGTCTATATCATATGTTATCATTTTTCATACAAGAAATGGTAATAGCTGCATCAGATTCAACAAGGCCTCCTAAGGTTATAGGAGAACTATACGAGGCTTCGGTGTGCATTTTTTCTACATATGTTAAAAATATTTGTTTTATCTAGTTTGTCAACAACTTTGGGTTATTAACTTGTATGATTGTCTTTAAACTATTACAGGCCCCTTGCAAACTTCCTACTATTATTCTACCATTCCATTTCAGTAGAAGTCCTACATGTATATTATGGGATCCAACACGACCAAGGCAAAAGGTATGTCTGTCTTAGATCAACTCCTTTACACTAAGTGCACAACGGAGTTGAAACCATCTAGTTAACTCCTTTTGGATCACTTACCATGGATATAGGAAATGGTCGTAACTGATTCATCTGTGACTTTGCCTTCTACGACCACAACACATCCATCTGAGGCTTCGGTATGCTTTAGTTTTTTAGTCTATTCATTTTTAGTTATTATGTGTTATTTGACATATACATCATTAACATGTATTAATGTTGTTTTACCAGTTACAACCTCCTGCAGGACATCCCACAGATCCTCAGCCTCACCGAATTGTAGAAGACAAAGATGAGGTAATCAACATTTCAACTTCAAACAATTTAGAGTTTAGTATTTAGTTATTTTGATGTTATATTGAGAAAATATATCTGATTAGACATTTGAATTGTCCTTTTGTAGCCACGTACTACTTCAAAGAGGCTCGATTTTGATTATCTGCCACAATCATAGATACAGATAGAGACATATAGTTATATTTGTGGTCATTGAAGGGCCAAATTTTTATATATTCGACATTTGTATATGTATATATCGACTTTGACAGACATGGCACATGCCACATTTTTGTAACTATTATTGATTTGGCATCTATGCCATTTTTTGGTATATGTACATGATTATTGTTCATTTTGATATATATGAAACTTGATATTCGATCCAATTTGTTCATTGATATATATGAAACAAGATATTCCTGAAACTTAGTTATTTTCTATTGAAATGTGATCAAATTTGTTAGTTGTGTATATGTCTTGAAATGTGATCCAATTTGTTCATTACTTGTAACTCATATGGTGTATACTTTTAAACTATCTATTGCTCATATTGTGTATACCCAAGTACTGATACCGGTAATGTTGATATTTTGTATTTTGATTGAGTGAATTTGCTTTGAGTCCTTCGTGCATGAAGAGATTGGAGTGAAGTTATTATTTCATAAACTCATGCTTATGGAGTGAAGTTCATCATTTCAAGAACCAATTAAGACATTTCATGCTTATGGAGTGAATTTCATCATTTCAAGAACCAATTAAGACATTTCATGCTTATGGAGTGAAGTTCATCATTTCATCACCTATAAAAGAAGAGTTGAAGCACTTAGTGAAGTTCATCATTTCATCATTTCATCACTTAGTGAATTTCTACTTGTCATGGGAATGAACTGTCAGTGAGAGCACATCCAATTGGCCGGGTTTATGCTAGGTGTTCCCTTGTCTCGCTCCCCAAGGCATCCGATCGTTACGAGCCACTGCATAGCGACGTTTTGCCTTGAGCGCCCAAAGCAAAAAAAATGATCAAACTTTGACGTAGCTTAACTCAGAGATCGTGGAACTTATGGATGATCTATTTGAACCTATGGGGTCATGTTATCACTACCTACAAAATCCTATCTCAATTTTGGGCAACTCCATTTCATTTTCTTGTGGTGAGAATTTTTCTGTCGCATCAAAAACCGTCAGTGAGAGGTGGCAAAATAGTGCATCTTTCATTCTGCTTGTCATGGGAATGAACCATTAGCTCGAGCACATCTGGGTGGCCGGGTTTACACTAGGTGTGCCCTTGTCTCACTCCCCAAGACGTCCGATCATTACGAGCCACCTTGTAGCGACGTTTTCCCTTGAGTGCCCAAAGCGGAAAAAATGGTCAAACTTTGATGTAGCCTAACTCAGAGACCGTGGCACTTATGGATGATCCATTTGAACCTATGGGGTCATGTTATCATTGCCTACAAAATCCTATCTCAGTTTCGAGCAACTCCATTTTGTTTTCTTGTGGTGAGATTTTTTCTGTCACCTCAAAAGCTATTAGTGAGAGGTGGCAAAATAGTGCATCTTTCATTTTTCTTGTCGTGGGAACAAACTGTCAGTGTGAGCACATCTGGGTGGCTGGGTTTACGCTTGGTGTGCCCTTGTCTTTCTCCCCAAGACGTCTGATCATTACGAGCCACCTCATAGCGACGTTTTCCCTTGAGCACCCAAAGTAGAAAAAATGGTCAAACTTTGACGTAGCCTAACTCAGAGACTGTGGCACTTATGGATGATCCATTTGAACCTATGGGGTCATGTTATTTCTGCCTACAAAATCCTATTTCAGTTTTGGGCAACTCCATTTTTTTTCTTGTGGTGAGATTTTTTCTGTCGCGTCAAAAGTTGTCAGTGAGAGGTGGCAAAATAGTGCATCTTTCATTCTGCTTGTCGTGGGAACGAACCATCTGCATGAGCATGTCTGGGTTGCCAGGTTTATGCTTGGTGTACCCTTGGCTCACTCCCCAAGGCATCCGATCATTACGAGCCACCTCATAGCGACGTTTTCCCTTGTGTGCCCAAAGCGGAAAAAATAGTCAAACTTTGACGTAGCCTAACTCAGAGACCGTGGCACTTATGGACGATCCATTTGAACCTAAGGGGTTGTGTTATTTCTACCTACAAAATCATATCTCAGTTTTGGGCAACTCCATTTCATTTTCTTGTGGTGAGATTTTTTCTGTCGCATCAAAAACCGTTAGTGAGAGGTTGCAAAATAGTGCATCTTTCGTTCTGCTTGTCGTGGGAACGAACCATCAATGCGAGAGTGTCCAAGTGGCTGGGTTTACACTAGGTGTGCCCTTGTCTCACTCCCCAAGGCATCCGATCATTATGAGCCACCTCATAGCAACATTTTCCCTTGAGCACCCAAAGCGAAAAAAATGGTCAAACTTTGACATAGCCTAACTCGGAGACTGTGGCACTTATGGACAATCCATTTGAACCTATGGGGTTGTGTTATTGCTGCCTACAAAATCCTATCTCGGTTTTGGGCAACTCCATTTCATTTTCTTGTGGTGAGAATTTTTCTGTCGCATCAAAAACTTTCAGTGAGAGGTGGCAAAATAGTGCATCTTTTGTTCTGCTTGTCGTGGGAATGAACTGTCAGCACAAGTGCATCTAGGTGGTCATTTTTACACTAGGTGTGCCCTTGTCTCACTCCCCAAGGCATCCGATCGTTATGAGCCACCTCGTAGCGATGTTTTCCCTTGAGCACCCAAAGTGGAAAAAATGGTCCAACTTTGATGTAGCCTAACTCGGTGACCGTGGCACTTATGGATGATCTGTTTGAACCTATGGGGTCATGTTATTTCTACCTACAAAATCCTATCTCGGTTTTAGGCAACTCCATTTTGTTTTCTTGGGGTCAGATTTTTTCTATCATGTCAAAAGTTGTCAGTGAGAGGTGGCAAAATAGTGCATCTTTCATTCTACTTGTCGTGGGAACAAACCATCAGTGCGAGCACATCCAGGTGGCTAAGTTTATGCTTGGTGTACCCTTGTCTCAATCCCCAAGGCATCCGATCGTTATGAGCCATCTCGTAGCGATGTTTTCCCTTGAGCACTGAAAGCAAAAAAAATGGTCAAACTTGGACATAGCCTAACTCAGAGACTGTGGCACTTATGGACAATCCGTTTGAACCTATGGGGTCATGTTATCGCTACCTACAAAATCCTATCTTGGTTTCGGGCAACTCCATTTCATTTTCTTGTGGTGATATTTTTTCTGTCGTATCAAAAACCGTTAGTGAGAGGTGGCAAAATAGTGCATCTTTCATTCTGCTTGTCGTGGGAATGAACCGTCAAGGTGAGCATGCCTAGGTGGCCATGTTTATGCTTGGTGTGCCCTTGTCTTTCTCCCCGAGATGTCCGATCATTACGAGCCACCTCGTAGCGACATTTTCCCTTGAGCGCTCAAAGCAGAAAAAAGGGTCAAACTTTGACATAGCGTAACTCAGAGACCGTGGCACTTATGGATGATCCGTTTGAACCTATGGGGTCATGTTGTCATTGCCTACCAAAATCATATCTCGGATTTGAACTATTCATGCTGTTATCACTGATTTAAATTGAGTTTTTCTTTTCCCATGACTGGTTGCTGTTTGTTGAATTTTGAATAGGGTGTAGTTCCAAATACTTCGGCTTTATTCTAGACCTCAAGGGTTTAAGGGTTTCTGGTTTTAAATCCTCTTGTGTTTCATTCTAAAACCTTTGGTTTCTAATCTTTCGTTACTTTATTCACTTAAGTAATGGGTCATGGGGTTGTAGGAAGTGTCCCCCCTTGTTGTTTGCCTAGGCGGTTATGTTAATTAATCAAAAAATTTATGCCTTATATGTTTTATTCTAAAGTTGTCGGGCCCAGTAACTAGTGCGCATCTCGCGGATGGATCCATGGCTCGCATTACTTTGCTAGGAGAAGTTGCGCGTAGTTTAAAACCAGCGAAGTTGCAAAAAACACATGGCATGCCACATAGACGGTCCAACTGGTGGTTGACAGCAAGTAAGTTGGCGGCATGTGGCACTAGTCACAACAGTCAGCGGGTCAGGATTAAAAGCTAAAAGGCAGGCCCCAGAGGTGAGTCAGGTCGTAGGTGGAGATGACCTAAAGGATATTGCTGCTATGAAAAAGGTGGGGCCCTATGGTTTCCTTTTGGCAAATAAGAAGGTGACAAGTCAGCTTTGAAAGTGACTGGGCGCTAGGTGTTAATGATGAGTCAGCGGGCCCACCCCTCCTAAGAGCCTTTTCAGAGGATTAAAAGCCGATCAGCTTAAGAGATGATCCAACGGCCCACGCTATTTCGCAAGGGTAAGATGCATGTTCTTAATACCCCGCGAAATAGTGAGAATGAACAAGAGCCGTCCATGTGTCATGATGATGACTTGAAGGATATCGCTGCTATGAAAAAGGTGGGGCCTTGTGGTTTCCTTTTGGCAAATAAGAAGGTGACAAGTCAGCTCCGAAAGTGACTGGGTGCCAGGTGTTCACAATGAGTCAGCGGGCCCACCCCTCCTAAGAGCTTTTTCAGAGGATTAAAAGCCGATCAGCTTAAGAGATGATCCAATGGCCCACACTATTTCGCAAGGGTAAGATGCATGTTCTTTATACCCCACAAAATAGTGAGAATGAACGAGAGCCATCCACGTGTCATGATGATGACCTGGAGGATATCGCTGCTATGAAAAAGGTGGGGCCCTGTGGTTTCCTTTTGGCAAATAAGAAGGTGACAAGTCAGTTCCGAAAGTGACTGGGTGCCAAGTGTTCACGATGAGTCAGCGGGCCCACCCCTCCTGAGAGCCTTTTCATAGGATTAAAAGCCGATCAGCTTAAGAGATGATCCAATGACCCATGCTATTTCGCAAGGGTAAGATGCATGTTCTTTATACCCCGCGAAATAGCGAGAATGAACGAGAGTCATCCACGTGTCATGATGATGACCTAGAGGATATGGTTGTTCAAACAAAAGTGGGGCCCCGTGGTTTCCTTTTGGCAAATGACAAAGTGACAAATCAGCTCCGAAAGTGACTGGGCGCCAGGTGTTCATGATGAGTGAGTAGGCCCACCCCTCCTGAGAGCCTTTTCAGAGGAATGAAAGCCGATTAGCTTAGAAGATGATCTGATAGCCCGTGCTATTTTGCAAGGGTAAGATGCATGTTCTTTATACCCCGCGAAATAGTGAGAATGAATGAGAGTCGTCCACGTGTCACAATGACACGTGGTCTAAGAAGAAAGTGTGGGCCCGCCAAGGTGGAGCCGGCGGTATAAAAGAAAGACACATGGCCAGTATCAAGTGGAAAGCAAAGGGAATTTTAAGGCCAATGGCTGGACGCCATGTGGTATCATGTAGCCAATAAAAAAGTGGGACCCAGAGTAAAGCTAAAGCCGTCAGTTAACTTAACGCTCGATCAAGTTTCTTTTGATCGAACGGTTGGCGTTATTTCGCAAGACCAAGTTGCCCGATGGTTATGCTTCGCGAAGTTGCGAAAGAGCAAAATGAAACACTTACAGGAATGTTGTGACCCGTTGGAGTGAAAAATACGAATTCTTGTATGAATTCAATTTCAAAGGGACGACCGAAGCATGTGGAATCAATGTTATAGTTAAGGCCCTAGGTATAAATATTTGATTTCCTAACAACCCGGTGAAGTATCTTGTAAAGGATTTCGTAGAAGAGCAGATGCAGAGTTATTTTCCTCAGATACAGAGTAGGTCGGTTTAGTTGTAGAGCAAATTCCTTCAAGCAAAGAATAGGTTCTCTCATATTTTTGTGTAGCAATTCTTGTGTAGTGTTCTGAATAAGATAATTGATTTGTCGAAGAATTGTTTAAGAGTAGCATTTAGTTTTTGCAATTTTCAAAATGGCTCCTAAAAGAGAATTTTCTGGTAAGGTTAACTATTCAGAGAGGTGTTTGTGATGATTTTTTAGAACAGTTGACATTGTCAACTAATCAGGCATCAAAGGCAAAAGAGTTAGTACCCAAGGCTCCCCGTCTAAAGATAGGAGAAGGATTATATGATAAGGGTAATTGGTTCAGAGACCCACAGGTTGGACTGTCTGGGTTGGGGTTGTTTAAAGTTGGATTCGGAATGAGAAATTCTCCTACCCTGCAAAACAGTATCTGGGAACTAGATGTTGGGAAATTAGTAGTCCCAGAGGTATTCATGGACACAGATTTGCTGACCCAAATGGCATTAAACTATGATCCAGTTACAAGAAGTATTCGGGATGTATATGGGAAAACCCTTGTTGAAATTAATGCTGACAATTTTAGGACAGTATTTGGGATTAATGAGTTTACAAACTTTCTAGAACCTATAAACTTCACATCATTAGCCCAAATTTATGGTGCACAAAGGAGTCATCTCAGGAATGGGCCTCTTAAGGAATTTTTTGTGAAAATTGGAGGGTTAAAAGTTGTAGGACCCAACACACAAGAGCCCTTCTCATTAAGTATGTTCACTCTAAGGGCCAAAGGAATGTATTGGGCACTTTGTCAAGTTTTGGGAGAAGATGCTGAAGCAAATATGCCGAATCATTACCTGCTAATGATTGCTCAGATTTTGAATCCTTCTCTTGCAATCACATTTGATTGTCTCTTTTATTGCTGATGCTATCCATGGAGGGTTGATAGGAATTAAGAATGGAAAGGTGCATAAGCCTTTCGGATGGTACTCACTCCTAATGCATCTTTTTCTCTTCAAAGGTGGTGATTATTTTGCCAGTGGATTAGACCTAGTTAAGGAGAAGGAAGGAGAAAAAATGCCAGTACAGTTATGGAGTACTATGTTGTCATTGGATAGAGAGGATGCCAGTTTTCTAAAATTTCATAAATACTTTGCATCAAAGATAAGGACTCTCCTCTGCTCTGAGAACCCAAGAATCCCCAAAGTTCTTCTGGAATTCATGAGACCAAAAGAATTCGCAGAGAACATAAAAATTGTTCATAACTGGGGTGACATTTATTTATATCCAGTCTCCATAGTTTTCAGAGTTTTTGGCTTCAGGGGCACCCCATTTTTGTTACCTTATCAGGTCCCTCTCAAAGTAGGAATTGCAGAGATCCTCAGACAAATTGGTGGCTTGCAAGAGGCAGAGTTGACAGGAAGGGGTAAAGGGACTATTTTCCCTGCAGCTACCATAGCCCACCAATTTGTAATAACAAAGGGAGGCTGGAATTGCTTTGAGGATTTCCTCAAACCTTATCATTTATCCACTGCAGTGTCTAGGTGTGCCGATCCAGAGGACTTCTTCAATGGTATGTTTAGGAAGAAGGTAGCATGCAGAGGTAGGCCTCATCAATTCCAGTTTCCTAAAGACCTCATCAAAAATGAATTTGATCTAGATGAGAAAGAGCTAAGGAAAGAAAAGTGGGTGGCTTACAAGAAAGCCCTAGATTTTGTGCATCAATTTGATGCTAGCTATGACCCATTGTCTAGCTTTTTCCCACTAGAAGAGAAAATACAATTTTTAATTGTTTGTTTTGAAGATGTGATGCAGACATTGAAGGAGAAGAGGGAAGCTGTAATCAAAAGCAACCCTGAGAAAGCCAGAGTGATCCTTGGTAGGTCAGCTTCTAGCAAGCCAATCCCTCCTGGTGATTACACATTACATAAGAAATCAGGTTATAGTGTGCTGGTGCCTACAACAGGGGAGCCCTCTACCTCAAAAGGAAAGAGGAAGATACAAGATGTCATCGACATCCAAGAGAGCTCAAAGAAGCAAAGGGTGGGGAAAGAAATACAATCAGATACACCTTTGTATTCCCCATCCCAATCCCCTATCCATATAGGAAATGAGCAAGCAACAACTGAGCAACTACTACAATTGGGTAGTCTAGGGGAAATTGCATACACCTATGATGAAGTAGAGGAAGGGATGCCGGAAGAACCCATTGCTGCTGAAATGGATATCACCTCCACTGAAATTAAAGGCCAGGAGTGGGATCCTGAGATAAAGAAGGCAAGTAGTGCCTTTCTAGCTGATAACAATTTTCTCACATCAGAAGCATTTATGCAGTTTATATGGAAACAATACATAGATAGATATAATGCTAGATTTGAAACAAGAAAGGCTGAGCAGCCCAATAAAATCCAGCCCTGGTGGAAGAGGAAATAAAGCAAGAGATGATGGAAGAATTGAAAACCATCACTCCTGAGCAGGGAAGAGATATGGTAGCACAAGCTGGAGTGCTTATATTACCCGAATGGGATATTGCAGATGCCCTGGTATTAGATGTAGTAAGAAAAGAGACTAAACCTATGGAGGGGGTTACTTTCAATAAGGACAATGTTGCACTTGTCATGTGGTCTCTCAAGAGAAATGAGAGTAGGAAAAGCAAAGACACCCCAGGGTCAAGTTACCTTGGTGGAATGATGGTAAAGAGAGTGCAGAGTACAGGGGTAGTGTAGGCTGCTAGCACTGTGTTAGAAACTCCAAAATTCAGTGTTGCAGTAGCAGAGAAAGAAGCCAAAGAGAAAGAGGCCCTCCAAATCAAGTTGGAAATAGTTTTAAAGGCCTATAATAGTGTCAAGCAGGAGATAAGAGGGAAGGATAGCATCATTGCCAAGCTGCAGAGCCAGTTGACTGGACAATCCCATCAAGGTGAGTCTTCGACACTAATGATCTCCTCTTCTCCTGCAAGACCCCACCTACTAGCCCTATCATTGAGTTTCCACCATCTCCAGCACCCTCTAGCTCTCAAATGATTGAAATTACTCCCCAAGAATTAGAAGATTTGAAACAGGCTCAGGCCTTGTATGCAAAGAAGTATGAGGAGAGAGTAAGGGCTACAATTTCCAGTTTTGCAAATACAATAAATGCCTCATTTCTCTACAACAATGTAGGTAAAATTATGGAAAGGTGGAATGAGCTTAGGAGAGACAAGGCTATTTTGACGTCTATTTTTGACAGATGGAGGCTTAGGGAGCAAGATTTAGAGTTTATGTGTGTATCCTATGATGAGGCAAGGGCCAATCCCATCATTAAATCCACTTCTGATGTTGCTAAAATTTTAATACAATTAGCAGCAGAGGTGGATAATGTGGATAGAAAGGTTAATCTGTGCAAGAAGGAATACACTGACCAAGTTTTTGAGTTGCTCCCAGGAGTTTTTGCTAGCTCGGATCAGTTAAAAGACAAAAAAATGTGGCTCAAGGAGATAGAAGCTAAATTTTCAGCGAGAATTAAATGAATTATTGATCTTGATGATGCTTCTTTCTTTGATGTGACAATATAAGAGATAGAGAAAATTAAGTCACATTATGCTTTTCTCAATTCAGAAGTCAACAAAATGAGAAATTCTTGGAAAAGGTTGACTAAGACTAAAGATAAAGCGATTAATTTCTCATGGCCGACAGAAGAAGTGTATAATGAGTGGACGATTAAATATGCCACCCATGATCTGGAACAGTTAGAGAGTGCCTCTGAAAAGATAGAAGAGGTTGCAACCAAACAAACTGTTGAAGAAACTGCAGAGGCTGAGAAGAGTTTGTAACTGCTTTTGCAAAAAGTTTGTAACCTCTTTACTCTAAAAGAAATGATTGTAACAAACTCTCCTCGAGAAGTCCGAAGCTTTGTGCATCCATGTTGTTAGAAATGGATAACAGGACTTGAGGATGAGGGATCGCAAAAAATTGTAAGAAAACGCTGCAGAAATTTATCTAAGCTTTTCTAAGTCTAATGGAGAATCAAAATTTCTTGTAATACTTTTTGAACTAAATATCAATATACAGACCATCGGTTTTGAGTAAAGCTCTATGTTGAATTCAAGTTTGTTCACAAATTTGTTTACTGTTTTCATTCTGAATAATCCAGGGTTGTTCTGTTTGAATGTAATTGCAAAGCAATTTTAGTATAAGTGTTCGTTAGCTTTTCTCTTTAGGAGGGAAATTAAAGAGGCAGGGATCACTCATACTAGTAAACTCTCTGGAAGGAACTTTGAATTCTGATGACTATAGCTTGGTTTATAATGCTTGAGTTCTTGTAGGTGTCAGACATATAGAAGGATTGATAGAAACCAAGCCGATGGGAAGCATAAAGATGTTTTGTTTGAGGAGTCTTATTTGAGTTTAGATGACTCTGTGACCTTGGAGAAGGCACTGGTATTAATTGAAGTTGTTTATTGCATGCTTTGTTGATCGAAATGTTGAACTTAAGTACAATTTCCATTCTTTGTTTTTAGTTGATTTCAAGGTGAATAGATCCACTGGTTTTTTGGACTGGTTTGCTGTGGGTTTATGTTTGAAAGCGTTAATTTAATTCACAAAGGTATACCCACCTGGGCTCTGAGTAAGCCCAAAGTGTAGAAGGTCTAATTAAACCTTGTCATATGTTGTCTTGAGAATTTCCTTATCTTTGATGTCTCTTCTGCACCAAGCTTGAATCATATTATTTTAAGGATGTTAGAGGGAATCAGATTTTGAAGACAACAAAAGTGGCGACTCTACTGGGGAGAGTTACAATTAAGATATAAGCATAGATCTGTGTTGAGGTTTGTAAAGAAAATTATTGTGTGTTTGCAGATAAGATTGTTTGTTTTCATTTTTCCTATAGTTTTGTGGGTGGCGACTCTATTACTTTGAACTAGTCCTTGTGAGATACAAATCTTTCTGAAAGGAAGACAAGCAAGATGCAAGGAGCAAAATACACAAGATCATTCATGAAGAAACATCCTCGTGAAACTTTGCAAGAAGGTCTGCCAAAACAGTCATGGAGAGGCCAGAAGAGATCCGTGTTGCATGAGCCATCAAATGCTGCTTGGGTACAGAAAAACAATACTACTGGTAAGATGCTTGACCAACCTGTTTATGCAAAGTCTAATTATTCTTCCAGAGATTTAGAGCATGATATCTTAGGTTTTCATTCGGGATCGTTTGGAAATATTGATGATGCACCTATTTTAAATCAAGAGCTATCTCATGCTAGTGTTTCTGCAAAAGATAGAACTAGTTCTAATGTAATTAGGCACTCTGTTCCTAGGACAATTGATGGGAACATTAGTCTGATTGACATAGATCAAGTTAATGCATCAGACTCTGAAGAAAACTTCCCTAATGAGGATAAAGTGTCTCAAAAGATTGAAGATTTAAATAAAAGAGTCCATCATTTAATCTCCTTAAGAGCCCAAAAGGAGGCAAATAAGGAGAAGGAAGTTAAAGCTAAATTAATGGAAAGAGATAGGCTTCTTAGATAGATAGCTAAACTTGAAATGTTTGCTAAGGAAAAAGAAAAAGGCGATGAGGAAGGCCCTGTGATTAGGGAAATCCTAATCCTTAAAACTAGACAAGCTTGTAAGTCAGTAGCCCAGCCAATTAGGGAAGTATTAAATGATTCCCAGCCTCCTAAAGCCAATTTGGATAAAGGAAAATAGAAATGGGTAGATGATGGAATAGAGTCTAAAACTACAGAAGAGATCTCTCATAGGATTCTAGCACATGAGAGAGAGATGGAAATGATGAGGAAGGAAAAGGAAGATCTCCAAATGGAACTGGAAAAGGCTGAGTTAGAAGCAGCAAATCAAGAAGTAAAAAGAAAGATTAACTACTTAAAGGCTCCCCCTATTACATTCCCATTAGAAGATCTTAGCAAGCCTAATCCCCAACACATTTTATTTCCTCAGGTTAATGCTCAACCTGCAGTACAGGCCAATATTGCCTCAGTAAGCCAACTACCTGTGAATAAACAGTACACCCTGGCACCTCAATCTCCAAATCCAAAAACTAGAATGACCATGGGAAATAATAGTGCTATTACCCCTTTTCAAAGAAGGCCCATCAATCTGGAACAATATAGACAATTGTTTTTTGATGGGATCCCAGGATATCCAAATCATGTTCCCACTGAGCTAAGAGACAGACTCCATAAATTTGCTGGGAACAATGCAATTAGTTCTGAGGAACATCTGAAATCTTTCGGGGATTTAATAAATGATTATGAGATAGCAGATGAAGATGTTATTATGAAACTATTTGTTCAATCCCTAGTTGATGATGCGAGAGATTGGTACAGAGGTCTTCCAATAAATAGCATAGGTTCATGGGAAGATTTTAAAAATTGCTTTCAAGAGCAGTATGGTGACAAGACTAATGTGAGTTTCATGCTGAATGAGTTCAATAATATTAGAAAATCTGAAAATGAAATGGTCACTAATTTCAATGCCAGATTCCAGAAAGCTATGCATAGATTGTATCAGGTGATGAGGCTAGATGACAACATGTGTCTTAATACATATTACAATGCTTTTGATTCCAAGATGGCCTATATCTTAAGAGATAAAAACCCCCATAATTTGAGAGATGCTTTTAGAATTGCCATAAATGTAGAGAGTAACAGAAAAGCATCTGAAAAATTAGGAAGAAGGACAGATGGTAGATTATGGCAAGAAACCAAACAGCAACCTAATAAAGTTGCTAAAGAGGATGATAAAATAGAGAAATTGGTTACTGCTATGAAAGATTTGACTGCTAAGGTAAACAAAAATGATAAACCTCATTATAACTGGCAAGATAGACCCCCTAGACTACATGATATGCCCTATAATACCAATTGGAAGGATGGTAAACCCCAAATTGAGAAGCCCAAAATTACCCAAAGTCAAGACACACCGGATCCCTTCAAAGGGAAAACTGTTCACAATATAGAAAATACTCCTTGGTGTATTGCTTGTGATGGACCACATTCTCCTCATCAGTGTGCAGTGGCTCAAGCTCTTGAAGAATCTAAGAGACCAGAAGCAGAGCCTGACATTAATATGTTTGAAACCACCATAGAAAGTGATGAGGAATCTGTGCAAAGTGAATACAGTGATGTGCTGAATAATGAAAAGTTAGTGCAAGGACAGTTAGCCTTAGGTTGGCATCCCACATTGAATGTGGTAACAATTGAAGATGAAGAGGTTCATCTTAGAAGGCCCAGTGAGGAAGAAGTTAGAAATCTCACTAAGGCTGCAATCGCCAAAGCAAAACATAACTATAATCTGAGAAGCACTGAGAGAGACACTGATCAAGGTGAGTCAGGTTCTATGTTTGTAAAGGAAGTTACAAAAAGGGAGGCATCAAGTAGTGCTACTACTATTCCTAAGGTTGGTCAAGAAAAAGGAGAACAAGTTAAAGATGTACATAAAGGCAAAGATAATAAAAATGTCAGTGATGTACAAGGAGTAGAGACAGTGAGAAAGGCAAGTCAATTCAAAACAGAAAAGGTTAGGGCTAATACTGAAAAATGCAATAATCCTACGTTTGATATGGCCCAAGCCTTAGCTCAAATGAAAGTCACTGTTCCATTAGTAGAATTGCTAAAGATTAAAGAACATAAGGATGCAGCTTTGTCTTTATTCTCTAGTATATCTGATAGTGACACAGTATTACCCACCCATTCGGCTAAAGTTGGAAAGGATCAAGAATTCCAAACCCCAGAGGTTTATGTTGGAACCACTATCACTCAGGAGCCTTCTCAGGTAGATCCCTTTTATGTTACTTTGTTAGTTAATAACCAGTTGATTAAAAACTACATGATAGATTCAGGGGCTGCTGCCAATGTAATGCCCTATGGTGTTATGAAAGAATTAGGGCTATCAGTAACCACTATGTATGGGAAGTGCTATGCCATGGATAACAGGGAAGTACCTGTGATAGGAACAATGAAAGATGTAGAAGTAAAAATAGCAGTATTTCCTGAAGCTACTTACAAAATGGATGTTATTGTTACTGACACTAAACCCCACTATGGTATGTTACTTTCCAGGCAGTGGGTAGCAGCAGTAGGGGGAAATGTCCAACTTGACTTATCTTATGCTACTATTCCTATTGGTGGTAATCATGTCAAATTATACAGAGAGCCACGAGCTCCTAGGGTAATTGAAAATGTAGACCCTAGTATGCTTAATTGTATGATTGATGTACTTTTAGATAATTTCAAACTTCAACCAATTTCACCTCAACTGAAGAATACTGACCCAATTGTAGTCGAGCTACAAGAATAGAAGTATGGGTTGTGGCAAATGTATTTTGATGGAGCTTGCTCCAAAGAAGGATCTGGAGAAGGGGTTCTTTTTGTGTCCCCATCAGGTATAACTTTTAAATACTCATTTTTATTGGCATTCTAGTGCACAAATAATACTGCAGAGTATGAAGCCCTGTTACTAGGACTTGAGGTTGCAAAAAGGCATGGAATCCAACTATTGAAAGTAATGGGGGATTCAGAATTGGTTGTTTCTCAAGTGAGATCTAAATATGCATCCAAAAATGATAGATTGAAGCAGTATAAGCATGCTATTTGGGATGTTATTGAGCATTTTGATGCATTTTCTATTAATTGGATAGAGCGAACAAAAAATATTATGACAGATTTCCTAGCTAATGTTGCTTTGAAAAATGATGATGCAACGCTAGCAGGTATTTCCTCTATGGAAATAAAATCTAGGCCTACTATTCCTGATAATGTGTACAATTGGCAAGTTTTTGCTGATGATGAAGACATTCTCAGGTTTATCCAATGTGTTGATGATTATGATGGACAAAAGATTGATTGTAATGCATTGGTGGAAGTGCTAGAAAATAGAGAGATAGTGTGTGGAAATGATGTTGTCCAATTGGAAACAAATGAAATACCTAAAGGGCTGGTAGAGCTAGAGAGCATGTTTAGTTATAATGATTGTCATTTACATCAGCAGTCTACCACCAAGTTGGAAGAGTTAGAGGAGGTAAACCTGGGGACAAAATTATCCCCTAAGTTGGTATATATTGGAAAGAAACTACCCCCTCATGTCAGGACTAACATTATTAATTTATTGAAAAGGTATAAGCATGTCTTTGCTTGGTCTTATGAAGACCTAAAGGCATATAGACAAGATCTTTTTCAGCATGAAGTTCCTTTACTTCCAGATGCTAAGCCTTTCAGGAAGAAACAAAGGCCTATCAATCCCTTGTTAGAAACTAAAATGCAACAAGAGTTGACCAAATTGAGAGAAGGGGGGATTATCAAACCAATAAGGCATTCTTCATGGGTCTCCAATTTGGTCCCAGTGAGGAAAAAGAATGGAGACATCAGATTGTGTGTAGATTTTAGAAATCTGAATGTTGCTTCCTTGAAAGATAACTACTCATCCCCAAATATGGAAGCTATGCTACAGAGAGTGATAGGATGTGATCTTTTATCCATGATGGATGGTTTCTCAGGATATAACCAAGTGTTGGTAGAGGAGTCTGAACAGTTTAAGACAACTTTTACTACTCCATGGGGAACCTATGTATATGTGAGAATGCCATTTGGATTAAAAAATGCAGGAGCTACATTTCAGAGAGCTATGGATGTAGCTTTCAAAGAATTCATAAACATCATCATGGTGGTTTATCAAGATGATTTAACTTGTTTCTCTAAGAAAGCTGACGATCATTGTGGGCATCTAGAGAAGGTGTTCGATAAAGCATTGGAATTTGGTGTATCTCTAAATCCTAAGAAATGTCATTTTGGGGTCACTGAAGGAAAGTTATTGGGACACATAGTTTCTAAGGAGGGGGTAAGAATAGACCCTGAGAGAATTGAAGCAATCAATAGGGTGTCTGAACCCAAAAATGTGAAAGGTATCCAATCCTTTTTAGGTAAAGTAAATTTTGTCAGGAGATTCATTGCAAACTTCGTAGAGATAGTGAAGCCTATTGTCAAATTGCTTAAGAAAGACACAAAGTTTCATTGGGATCAAGAAGCTTCAAAAGCTTTTGCTGAGATTAAGAAGGCAATCCAGGAGGCACCAGTGTTAAAATCCCCTGATTATAGTAAGCCTTTTTCTCTGTTTTCTTTTGCTTCATATCATACAGTGGCTACAGTATTACTACAAAAGGACAATGAAGGATATGAACATCCCATAGCCTTCTACAGTAAATCTTTGCAGGCAGCAAAACTAAAGTATGAAACCATGGAGAAACAAGCTTACGCCCTAGTCAAAGCTGTTAAGGCTTTTAGGCCATATTTAGTGAATGCAAATATCATTGCCTATGTCCCACATGCTGCAGTTAAAGATATTTTGTCTCAGTCTGAGGTTACTAGGAAAAGATGCAGATGGATTAATAGAATTCAGGAGTTCAACTTGGAGATAAAGATCACCAAATTGGTGAGAGGTTTAGGTTTGGCTAAGCTCATGAATGTAGAAGTACACAATGTTGAGGTTAAAGATGTTTTGGTCACTAGTATTGAAAGGCAACCCTAGTACACAGGGATAATCCAAGTTTTGAGAGGTGATATACTCCCAAAAGAAATGACATACAATCAGAAAAGAACTCTAAAACTCAAGTCCCAAAGATATGTGCTCATTCAGGGTGATCTTTTCTGGAGAAACAGAGATGGAGAATTACTAATGTGTTAGGATGAGTTTCAGGCTAAACAGGTGTTGACTGAAATGCATGATGGAGTATGTGGAGGTCACTATTCTGCTAAGACTACTGCTAGTAAGATAATATGGGCTGGGTATTATTGGCCCACCTTATTTAAAGATACCCATGCATATGTTCGGAGATGTGATCCATGTCAAAGATTCTCATCCAAACTCAAGTATGAAGGAGCCTTACCCCTAAATCTAGTCTCCGTAGAAGCTCCTTTTGTTCAGTGAGGTATTGATTTTATTGGAGAAATTGTTGAGAAGTCAGGGAGAGGTCATGGATGGATCATAGTGGCCACTGATTATTTCACCAAATGGATAGAAGCCATCCCTACAAGAAGAGCTACTAGTAAAATAGTCATTGATTTTCTGATGGATAACATTATAACCAGATTTGGGACACCTGCAAAATTGGTGATGGATAATGCCATGTGTTTTAGATCAGAAGAATTTGTAAGCTTCTGCACTGGTCACAGTATACTCATGTCATACTCTTCACCCTATCACCCTCAGGGGAATGGACAAGCAGAATCCAGCAATAAAAGCCTATTGAATATCATCAAGAAAATCCTAGAAGAGAATAAAAGATCTTGGGATCAAAAGTTGAAGTTAGCTCTGTGGGCAGATAGAATAACAGTTAAGAAATCAATTGGAATGTCGCCTTTTGAATTATTTTATGGTGCCCAAGATAGATTGCCGGTAAATAACCTTCTTCCAGTGTATCAGTTTTTGCAAAATGAGGACATGGAGGTATCTGAACCAATGGAAAACAGAATGATCCAAATTGTAGAAATGGAGGAGCTTAGGGCTTTTGCCCATAAGAGAAATCAGAAGATCCAGTTGCAGTCAAAGTATCTTTTTGATAAAAGGACATCACTAAGGAAGTTTCAAATTGATGACATGGTTCTTCAGTGGAATGCAAAAGGACAGGATAAGGGAAAGCATAAGAAATTTGAATCACTATGGATTGGCCCTTTTGTGGTTTGTAATTTAAATGGTAAGGATTCATATTTCTTGAAGAATATGGATGATGAAATGCAAGAATTTCCAGTGCATGGACAATTCCTGAAGCATTATTTCTCTTAAGTATCCATGCAGGGTAGGTCCTTTGTTTGTACATATTTTGTTTCTTTCCTGCTTTTCTATTTTGGTCTGTGTTTTGGTCTGTTCCTCCAGAGTTTTCTGAGTTTTTCTTGTGTTGACCTTGCGATCAACCATCCCCAGTCAGAGCCGCTGTTATCACTGATTTAAATTGGGTTTTTCTTTTCCCATGACTGGTTGCGGTTTGTTGAATTTTGAATAGGGTGTAGTTCCAAATACTTCGGCTTTGTTCTAGACCTCAAGGGTTTAAGGGTTTCTGGTTTTAAATCCTCTTGTGTTTCATTCTAAAACCTTTGGTTTCTAATCTTTCGTTACTTTATTCACTTAAGTAATGGGTCATGGGGTCGTAGGAAGTGTCCCCCCTTGTTGTTTGCCTAGGCGGTTATGTTAATTAATCAAAAATTTTATGCCTTATATGTTTTCTTCTAAAGTTGTCGGGCCCAGTAACTAGTGCGCATCTTGCGAATGGATCCACAGCTCGCGTTATTTCGCTAGGTGAAGTTGCGCATAGTTTAAAACCAGTGAAGTTGCGAAAAACACATGGCATGCCACATAGACGGTCCAGCTGGTGGTTGACAGAGAGTAAGTTGGCAGCACATGGCACTAGTCACAACAGTCAGCGGGTCAGGATTAAAGGCTAAAAGGCGGGCCCCAGAGGTGAGTCAGGTCGCAGGTGGAGATGACCTGGAGGATATCGCTGCTATGAAAAAGGTGGGGCCCTATTGTTTCTTTTTGGCAAATAAGAAGGTGACAAGTCAGCTCTGAAAGTGACTGGCCGCGAGGTGTTCACGATGAGTCAGCAGGCCCACCCCTCCTGAGAGCCTTTTCAGAGGATTAAAAGTCGATTAGCTTAAGAGATGATCCAACGGCCTGTGCTATTTCGCAAGGGTAAGATGCATGTTTTTTATACCCCGCGAAATAGCGAGAATGAACGAGAGTCATCCATGTGTCATGATGATGACTTGGAGGATATCGCTGCTATGAAAAAGGTGGGGCCCTATGGTTTCCTTTTGGCAAATAAGAAGGTGACAAGTCAGCTCCGAAAGTGACTGGGTGCCAGGTGTTCACGATGAGTCAGCGGGCCCACCCCTCCTGAGATCCTTTTCAAAGGATTAAAAGCCGATCAGCTTAAGAGATGATCCAACGGCTCGCGTTATTTCGCAAGGGTAAGATGCATGTTCTTTATACCCCGCGAAATAGCGAGAATGAACGAGAGCCATCCACGTGTCATGATGATGACCTGGAGGATATGGCTATTGAGACGAAAGTGGGGCCTCGTGGTTTCCTTTTGGCAAAAGACAAAGTGACAAATTAGCTCCGAAAGTGACTGGGCGCCAGGTGTTCACAATGAGTCAGCGGGCCCACCCCTCCTGAGAGCCTTTTCAGAGGATTAAAAGCCGATTAGCTTAGGAGATGATCCGACGGCCCGAACTATTTTGCAAGGGTAAGATGCATGTTCTTTATACCCCACAAAATAGCGAGAATGAACGAGAGCTGTCCACGTGTCACGATGACACGTGGTCTAAGAAGAAAGTGTGGGCCCACCAAGGTGGAGCCTGCGGTATAAAAGAAAGACACGCGGCCAGTATCAAGTGGAATGCGAAGGGAATTTTAAGGCCAATGGTTGGATGCCATGTGGTATCATGTAGCCAATAAAAAAGTGGGACCCAGAGTAAAGCTAAAGTCGTCAGTTAACCTAACACTCGATCAACTTTCTTTTGATCGAATGGTTGGCGTTATTTCGCAGGACCAAGCTGCCCGATGGTTATGCTTTGCGAAGTTGCAAAAGAGCAAAATGAAACACTTGCAGGAATGTTGTGACCCGTTGGAGAGAAAAATATGAATTCTTGTATGAATTCAATTTTGAAGGGACGACCAAAGCATGCAGAATCAATGTTATAGTTAAGGCCCTGGGTACAAATATTTGATTTCCTAACAATCCGGTGAAGTATCTTTTAAAGGATTTGGCAGAAGAGCAGACGCGGAGTTATTTTCCTCAGATATAGAGCAAGTCGGTTCAGTTGTAGAGAAAATTCCTTCAAGCAAAGAACAGGTTCTCTCATATTTTTGTGTTGCAATTCTTGTGTAGTGTTCTGAATAAGATAATTGATTTGTCGAAGAATTGTTTAAGAGTAGCATTCAGTTTTTGAAATTTTCAAAATGGCTCCTAAAAGAGAATTTTCTGGTAAGGTTAACTTTTCAGAGAGGAGTGTTTGTGATGATTTTTTAGAACAGTTGACGTTGTCAACTAATCAGGCATCAAAGGCAAAAGAGTTAGTGCCCAAGGCTCCCCGTCTAAAAATAGGAGAAAGATTATATGATAAGGGTAATTGGTTGAGAGAACCACAAGTTGGACTATCTGGGTTGGGGTTGTTTAAAGTTCGATTCGGAATGAGAAATTCTCTGCCCCGCAAAACAGTATCTGGGAACTAGATGTTGGGAAATTAGTAGTCCCAGGGGTATTCATGGACACAGATTTGCTGACCGAAATGGCGTTAAACTATGATCCAGTTACAAGAAGTATTCAGGATGTAAATGGGAAAACCCTTGTTGAAATTAATGCTGATGAGTTTAGGAGAGCATTTGGGCTTAATGAGTTTACAAACTTTCTAGAACCTATAAACTTCACATCATTAGCCCAAATTTATGGTGCACAGAGGAGTCATCTCAGGAATGGGCCTCTTAAGGAATTTTTTGTGAAAATTGGAGGGTTAACAGTTGTAGGACCCAACACACAAGAGCCCTTCTCATTAAGTATGTTCACTCTGAGGGCCAAAGGAATGTATTGGGCACTTTGTCAAGTTTTGGGAGAAGATGCTGAAGCAAATATGCTCAATCATTACCTGCTAATGATTGCTCAGATTTTGAATCCTTCTCTTGCAATCACATTTGATTATGCCTCTTTTATTGCTGATGCTATCCATGGAGGGTTGATAGGAATTAAGAATGGAAAGGTGGATAGGCCTTTCGGATGGTATTCACTCCTAATGCATCTTTTTCTCTTCAAAGGTGGTGATTATTTTGCTAGTGGATTAGACCTGGTTAAGGAGAAGGAAGGAGAAAAAATGCTAGTACAATTATGGAGTACTATTTTGTCATGGGATAGAGAGGATGCCAGTTTTCTGAAGTTTGATAAATACTTTGCATCAAAGATAAGGACTCTCCTCTGCTCTAAGAACCCAAGAATCCCCAAAGTTCTTCTGGAATTCATGAGACCAAAAGAATTCGCAGAGAACATAAAAATTGTTCATAACTGGGGTGACATTTATTTATATCCAGTCTCCATGGTTTTCAAAGTTTTTGGCTTCAGGGGCACCCCATTTTTGTTACCTTACTAGGTCCCTCTCAAAGTAGGAATCGCAGAGATCCTCAGACAAATTGGTGGCTTGCAAGAGGCAGAGTTGACAGGCAGGGGTAAAGGGACTGTTTTCCCTGCAGCTACCATAGCCCACCAATTTGTAATAACAAAGGGAGGCTGGAATTGCTTTGAGGATTTCCTCAAACCTTATCATTTATCCACTGCAGTGTCTAGGTGTGCTGATCCAGAGGACTTCTTCAATGGTATGTTTAGGAAGAAGGTAGCATGCATAGGTAGGCCTCATCAATTCCAGTTTCCTGAAGACCTCATCAAAAATGAATTTGATCTAGATGAGCAGGAGCTAAGGAAAGAAAAGTGGGTGGCTTACAAGAAAGCGCTAGATTTTGTGCATCAATTTGATGCTAGCTATGACCCATTGTCTAGCTTTTTCTCACTAGAAGAGAAAATAAAGTTTTTAATTGTTTGTTTTGATGATGTGATGCAGACATTGAAGGAGAAGAGGGAAGCTGTAATCAAAAGCAACCCTGAGAAAGCCAGAGTGATCCTTGGTAGGTCAGCTTCTAGCAAGCCAATCCCTCCTGGTGATTACACATTGCATAAGAAATCAGGTTATAGTGTGCTGGTGCCTACAACAGGGGAGCCCTCTAGCTCAAAAGGAAAGAGGAAGATACAAGATGTCATTGACATCCAAGAGAGCCCAAAGAAGCAAAGGGTGGGGAAAGAAATACAATCAGATACACCTTTGTATTCCCAATCCCAATCCCCTATCCATATAGGAAATGAGCAAGCAGCAGCTGAGCAACTACTACAATTGGGTAGTCTAGGGGAAATTGCATACACCTATGATGAAGTAGAGGAAGGGATGCCGGAAGAACCCATTGCTGCTGAAATGGATATCACCTCCACTGAACTTAAAGGCCAAGAGTGGGATCCTGAGATAAAGAAGGCAAGTAGTGCCTTTCTAGCTGATAACAATTTTCTCACATCAGAAGCATTTATGCAGTTTATATGGAAATAACACATAGATAGATATAATGCTAGATGTGAAACAAGAAAGGCTGAGCAGCCCAATAAAGATCCAGCCCTAGTGGAAGAGGAAATAAAGCAAGAGATGATGGAAGAATTCAAAACCATCACTCCTGAGCAGGGAAGAGATATGGTAGCACAAGCTGGAGTGCTTATATTACCTGAATGCGATATTGCAGATGCCCTGGTATTAGATGCAGTAAGAAAAGAGACTAAACCTATGGAGGGGGTTACTTTAAATAAGGACAATGTTGCACTTGTCATGTGGTCTCTCAAGAGAAATGAGAGTAGGAAAAGCAAAGACACCCCAGGGTCAAGTTACCTTGGTGGAATGATGGTAAAGAGAGTGCAGAGTACAGGGATAGTGGAGGCTACTAGCACTGTGTTAGAAACTACAAAATTCAATGTTGCAGTAGCAGAGAAAGAAGCCAAAGAGAAAGAGGCCCTCCAAATCAAGTTGGAAACAGTTTTAAAGGCCTATAACATTGTCAAGGAGGAGATAAGAGGGAAGGATAGCATCATTGCCAAGCTGGAGAGCCAGTTGACTGGACAATCCCATCAAGGTGAGTCCTTGACACTAATGATCTCCTCTTCTCCTGGAAGACCTCCACCTACTAGCCCTATCATTGAGTTTCCACCATCTCCTGCACCCTCTAGCTCTCAAATGATTGAAATTACTCCCCAAGAATTAGAAGATTTGAAACAGGCTGAGGCCTTGTATGCAAAGAAGTATGAGGAGAGAGTAAGGGCTACAATTTTCAGTTTTGCAGATACAATAAATGCCTCATTGCTCTACAACAATGTAAGTAAAATTATGGAAATGTGGAATGAGCTCAAGAGAGACAAGGCTATTTTGACGTCTATTTTTGACAGATGGAGGCCTAGGGAGCAAGATTTAGAGTTTGTGTGTATCTTGTGATGAGGCAAGGGCCAATCCCATCATTAAATCCACTTCTGATGTTGCTAAAATTTTAATACAATTAGCAGCAAAGGTCGATAATGTGGATAGAAAGGTTAATCTGTGCAAGAAGGAATACACTAACCAAGTTTTTGAGTTGCTCCTAGGAGTTTTTGCTAGCCCGGATCAGTTAAAAGACAAACAAATGTGGCTTAAGGAGATAGAAGCTAAATTGTCAGTGAGAATTAAAGGAATTATTGATCTTGATGATGCTTCTTTCTTTGTTGTGAAAATACAAGAGATAGAGAAAATTAAGTCGCATTATACTTTTCTCAATTCAGAAGTCAACAAAATGAGAAATTCTTGGAAAAGGTTGACTAAGACTAAAGATAAAGCATTAATTTCTCATGGCCGACAGAAGAAGTGTATAATGAGTGGATGATTAAATATGCCACCCATGATCCAGAATAGTTAGAGAGCACCCCTGAAAAGATAGAAGAGGTTGCAACCGAACAAACTATTGAAGAAACTGCAAAGGTTGAGAAGAGTTTGTAACTGCTTTTGCAAAAAGTTTGTAACCTCTTTACTCTGAAAGAAATGATTGTAACAAACTCTCCTCGAGAAGTCCGAAGCTTTGTGCATCCATGTTGTTATAAATGGATACCAGGACTTGAGGATGAGGGATCGCAAAAAATTGTAAGAAAACGCTGCAGAAATTTATCTGAGCTTTTCTAAGTCTAATGGAGAATCAAAATTTCTTGTAATACTTTTTGAACTAAATATCAATATACAGACCATCGGTTTTGAGTAAAGCTTTGTGTTGTCTTCAAGTTTGTTCACAAATTTGTTTACTGTTTTCATTCTGAATAATCTAGGGTTGTTCTGTTTGAATGGAATTGCAAAGCAATTTTAGTATAAGTGTTCGTTATCTTTTCTCTTTAGGAGGGAAATTAAAGAGGCGGGGATCACTCATACCAGTAAACTCTCTGGAAGGAACTTTGAATTCTGATGACTATAGCTTGGTTTATAATGCTTGAGTTCTTTTAGGTGTCAGGCATATACAAGGATTGATAGAAACCAAGCCAACGGGAAGCATAAAGATGTTTTGTTTGAGGAGTCTTATTTGAGTTTAGATGACTCTGTGACCTTGGATAAGGCATTGGTATTAATTGAAGTTGTTTATTGCATGCTTTGTTGATCGAAATGCTTAACTTAAGTATAGTTTCCATTCTTTGTTTTCAGTTGATTTCAAGGTGAATAGATCCACTGGTTTTCTAGATTGGTTTGCTATGGGTTTATGTTTGAAAGCGTGAATTTAATTCACAAAGGTATACCCACCTGGGCTCTGAGTAAGCCCGAAGTGTAGACGGTCTAATCAAACCTTGTCATATGTTGTCTTGAGAATTTCCTTATCTTTGATGTCTCTTCTGCACCAAGCTTGAATCATATTATTTTAAGGATGTTAAAGGGAATCAGATTTTGAAGACAACACATGCTATCCCTTCAAATCAGGTAATTCAATAATAACTCAAAACTTTCCCAAAACACTTGGAAAAAAAAATTGCATATTCATATTGAAAATTTGCAAATTAGCCCCATGGACACTTTCATATATAAAATTTGGCATCTTATATAAACTATCAAGCTCATTACTATTTATATTTACAAAAAATTTCATCTAAATATGCAAATTACATCTGATTGTTATTTTTTTATAAAAAACTTAGCATCTAGATATGCACATTACAACTCATTGTTTTTTTATACAGAATTTAGCATCTAGATATGCACATTACAACTCATTGATGTTTTTAGATACAAAATTTGGCATCTACATATGTACATTATAGCTCATATGCATATTACAGCTCATATGCATGTAGAGAACATCCAAAAAAGTGAAGTTACAACGTTTCGCAAAAGATATATACAAAATTGTCAAAATTATTCTACCATATTGTAGAATTATTCATCTAGATGGCCCAAAATCAATGAAGTGAACCTTCTGGATCAGCTCTAACCCTTAGTGTCTCAAGTATTGCCTCATGGTCTGATTCACGAACTTTCCACAAATCCTTGTTAAGAGGTCTACCATGATATTTAATCAAATGAATATTTGTTGCAACAAGAAGGTTTTAGTAATGAAGAATATGTCTATGTGTCTCAAAGTCCTCAAACAACCAGGCATTAGAATTTTTGATAGGGTACCTGCATTTTATAGAAGAATAATTCCAAAATCAATACAATGACTACTAAATAAATGAGTTTAAGAGGTCTCAATACAACTTGACACAACAACGTGGTACCTTCTAAGCCATGTCCCTATCACAACAACGGATCATATTGGGTACTCAATACCACTGTAGAAGTCAATTTCTTTTTGGCCTCAATACAATGACACAAAAAGTAATATGTTCCTTCTTCATTGTTCTCATCCGCAATAACTACATATACATGACCTGCATTTAATAGAAGGATATAAGTTAATACCAAAATCAACATAAGTTACTACTAATAAATTAAGCTTAAAATTGTAGCACATTGCAACCTAAGTTACCTAGTTCAACTATGTCTGATACATGGTCAAAATCCACTGATGCTTCAATCCAGTTCATTTGTAGTGCTCTAGGAAGTTGATATGTATCTAGGGTTTGCAAAGGTCTACAAGACCATTGGTCAACCCACTCTTTTGATTCACATTCATCCCACAAAAAATGCATACACGAAGAGCAAAATCATGCAATATGTCTAGTATAAATAACTAGTGATGTTGCATTTGAACTTCTAAATGAATGCATGTCACTTGATCCAGTAAGTGTACAACAATCTAGATAGTTTTCAATGTTAGATTCACTTATTAACCAAAAATATCTAGAAACAATAGACTTATCTGCATTACTTGGTCCCATCGTAGAGCTACACCATTGCACAATTGTTTTTGCATCTATTAACATTGCACCACCTTCGTACTTCAATTCCTCTCTAGTAAGAGCTCTTTTCACACATGCTCCCGCACCATCATGCTCTCCCTTTCCATGCCCTATCTCAATGAAATTCCAAAAATGTTGCACACCACTTGTCACATGCATCCTAGTCAACCAGTAGAACATCCTTGCATTCTTGAATTGTGCGGTGCAATTGTCTGACCATATTAAGTGTTGGTTGTATCTTATATCTCTTTCCCTTAAACTATCATAGAAGACTGTAAAGAATCCTTGCACAAACTCTGAGGAATGTATATGATCATCACTAATATAGAAGTGATATTCTCTTATAACCTTTCTGTCCTCCTCGGTGCTATCATGTGCATGCATGAATGCTATGTGTACAAAAATTGTAACTTGTGTAGAGTGGTAATACATAGATTGTACTTCATTTTGCAGCTTTAGTGTATAATTCTTAGCAAAATCAATGACAGAGACAATAGTGCCGAGGGGGAAAGTGTCCTTACACAACTTGAATTTCTCATCTAACCATCTAGCTCTATGTGTGTGACCTATGTACTCATATACTATTTTCTCTTGAAACATCTTCATAAAATCAGCTACGCATATATCCCTTTTCACTAACTCAAACCTCTTTAATTCTTTTCCATCTTTAACACCATATGTTACTGACTTATATTTTCCAATAGAAACTAGTTCCTTACCAATTTCATGTGTGCTATCCAGATGTAGGCATCTATGCAACTGTTGCAAACCACCACATGTAGGACAAAAACCTCTCAAACACATCAACTTATAATAAATGCATCCGTCATCTCATCTACATAGTACACTTGAAATAAATTCTCTTGGTGATTTAGGAGGTGCTTGTAGACCACATTCCTGCAAAACATCATTAGTGTACAAAGTACAATAGATATAGCGATAAATATCATAATGCATGGAAAATTCAACATGGACCCTACAACAACATGTAGTACGTGCATGATTAATCTTAACATAAAATGGTTTTGTCATCTCAAAAAATCTTTGACTAATTTTAATCTGAGGAAAGCTTTAAAGAAACCTTTCATAAAATTGTGTTTGAGTTGTATCTAAATAGTGTTTTGGATGTGGCTCACGATTACTAATTCCAATTCGCCTTCTAACAACATCTCTTTGGTTGGGTGAAACCCTTGTGTTGTCATGCCAAAATCTCTCAATTAACATTCTTAGTGCATCAAAAACAACCTTGTCCTTGTGTGGGAGTCTACCAGAGAATGCCCAAAGAGAATTATTGTTAGGATCTTCAATTTTCTATCACCTCTCTAAGGCATAGTGTAATGTGGTTCTACTTATCCTTAATGACTTGCTTGTTTTGCTTATTAAACGAGATTTTTTCATTTCCTTTCCCATCATGGTTGATGTGAGGACACGACGAGTAACATTAGCATCTTTAGTGCGTGATTTTGAACCAATGGCTTGGTATGCATCAAAAATATTTCTCACAATGGTTCTTTCACTATTATTTTCGGATGTTCTTAACCCCAAAATTTTCATTGTCTCTCTAAATTTCAGATTTTTAACTATTTCAACAACTAATTGGCATCTTCCACTTTGATTTAAGTTTTCAAAATAGTTATTCCAAATTCTTCTAACCGTTCTTCTACAAGTTCTTTCAGAAATTTTATCATGCATTGGCTTCACAATATTCTCATCAATATCTATTAGGAACTTTGGTTTTCTACGAATTATTCTAAGGTGTTAAGATTGGTGCATGCTCTTCATTTTCATTAGGTGCATTATGTGCATTGATCACATCAAATTCAAATGGTAAATCTTCTTCAATTTCATTAACATGTGCATTCACCGAATCATTTTCAAATGGTCTATGTTCATTCCATTCATTAGGTGCATTCATCATATGTATTTGAATTGGTGTATGTTGATCATTTTGATTTTGTGCATTAATCATATCAATTTCAATTGTTGAATGTTCATCACTTTCATTAGGTGCATTAGATGACGTACCTTCACGTAATCTCTTCATACGCTCCCTTTGGCTTTCCTTTGCTGCCTCTCTTTGTTTATTTGTTCCTCTCTTATTCTTTCCCATTGTCCTACACATAACATCATGATGACAATCCACAATCAAATAGCAAAAAAACAACAAATGATCATCATTTTGTTATAATCTAAAGTAACAATAATAAAATAACTTCAAAAAAAACCAAAATACAAGACAAATAAATCATAATCAAAGCAAAAAAACAACAAATGATCATTGATTTTGTTATTATCTAAAGTAACAATTATAAAATAACTTTAAAATCAATCATTCCAAAGCAAAAGTGACAAAGAATATGAAAACCTGACTGTTACTGTCCCAGAAAATCATGTGCAAAAGTAGTGGGGCCTTCAAACAACTTGCAATGCTATTTTTTAGGCCGTTGGGACTAAAATATATAAAGATTCTCCCATAACCCATATAGGTTATGGAAACCCTATATGTCAACATTCACAATTTCTCATAACCCATACGGGTTACGTAGAACTAGAAGTTTTGGCCTTAGTTCTACCCGTACGAGCTATGTAGAACTAGGAAAAGCAGAGGGGGAGAGCGAGAGAGGGAGGGAGAGAGAGATAGGGAGAGGGAGAGAAGGAGAGGGGGAGGGAGAGAGGGAGATTGGGGAAAGGAGAGGGGGAGAGGGAGAGAGAGGGAGATTGGGAAAAGGGAGATTGGGAAAAGGAGAGGGGGACAGGGAGAGAGAGGGAGATTGGGAAAAGGAGAGGGGGACAGGGAGAGAGGGAGAGAGTGAGAGAAGGAGAGGGGGAGGGAGAGAGGGAGATTGGGGAAAGGAGAGGGGGAGAGGGAGAGAGAGGGAGATTGGGAAAAGGAGAGGGGGAGAGGGAGAGAGGGAGAGAAGGAGAGGGGGAGGGAGAGAGGGATATTGGGGAAAGGAGAGGGGGAGAGGGAGAGAGAGGGAGATTGGGAAAAGGAGAGGGGGAGAGGGAGAGTGGGAGAGGGAGAGAGGGAGAGGGAGAGGGAGAGGGAGAGAGTGAGATTGGGAAAAGGAGATGGGGAGAGGGAGAGAAGGAGAGAGGGAGATTGGGGAAAGGAGAGGGGGACAGGGAGAGAAAGTGAGATTGGGAAAAGGAGAGGGGGAGATGAAGAGAGGGAGGGAGAGGGAGGGAGAGAAGGAGAGGGGGAGGGAGAGAGGAAGGGAGAGGGAGAGGGAGAGAGAGGGAGATTGGGAAAAGGAGAGGGAGAGAGGGAGAGAAGGAAAGGGGGAGGGAGAGAGGAAGATTGGGGAAAGGAGAGGGGGAGAGGGCGAGAGAGAGAGATTGGGAAAAGGAGAGGGGGAGAGGGAGAGAGGGAGAGAGGGGGAGGGAGAGAGGTAGATTAGGGAAAGGAGAGGGGGAGAGGGAGAGAGAGGGAGATTGGGAAAAGGAGAGGGGGAGAGGGAGAGGGAGAGAAGGAGAGGGGGAGGGAGAGAGGGAGAGGGAGAGAGCGAGATTGGGAAAAGGAGAGGGGGAGGTAGAGGGAGAGAGAGGGACATTGGGAAAAAAAGAGATTTGGGAAAGGAGAGGGGGAGAGGGAGAGAAGGAGTAAAGGAGAGGGGGAGGGAGAGAGAGAGAGAGAGGGAGAGAGAGGGAGATTGGGAAAAGGAGAGGGAGAGAGGGAGAGAAGGAGAAGGGGAGGGAGAGAGGGAGATTGGGGAAAGGAGAGGGGGAGAGGGAGAGAGAGGGAGATTGGGAAAAGGAGATGGGGAGAGGGAGAGAGGGAGGGAGAGGGGGAGAGGGAGGGAGGGGAGAGAGAGGGAGATTGGGAAAAGGAGAGGGGGAGAGAGAGAGGGAGAGAGGGAGAGAAGGAGAGGGGGAGGGAGAGAGGGAGATTGGGGAAAGGAGAGGGGGAGAGGGAGAGAGAGGGAGATTGGGGAAAGGAGAGGGGGAGAGGGAGAGAGGAAGGGAGAGGGAGGGTGGAGATGGGGAGAATAGGATAAAGAGAGGGAGAGGGAGAGAGAGAGAGAGAGAGTATAGGAGAGAGAGAGGGAGAGAAAGAGAGATTTAAGATAACAAAAGGGGGAGGGAGAGGGGGGAGAGGGAGAGGGAGGGGGAGAGAAAGAGAGAGAAGGGGGAGAGGGTGAGAATAGGATAGGATAATGTGTGTGTGTGTGTGTGTGTGTGAGAGAGAGAGAGAGAGAGAGAGAGATACATGAGGTAGAGAGAGAACAAGAAGGAGAAAAGGGTGAGAGAACCAAAAAACAGAAAAGTGTGAGGGGGAGAGAGATGAGATAGAACTCACGAAAGATAATTAGGGCTTAGAATAGACAAAGACAATGATGGGGGAAGTAAGACGACAAAGAGAGAGGAGAAGAAGAGGTGCATGCATGTATAGAAACATATATACATATATCTATATAAATATATGTATATATAACTATAGATATGCATATATACATACATAAACACATATTATCTAGGTATGTCTAAAACATGTGTAGTAAATGCTAATTTTACAAGCATACATTATTATGTCTTCATAACCCGTACGGGTTTTGTGAAACCAAAAAAAATGTTTTAGTTCTTCATAACCCGTACGGGTTTTGTGAAACAAAAAAAATTATTTCTAGTTCTTGATAACCCATACGAGTTATGAAGAACTACGAATAGTACTTTTCATTCTTCAAAACCCGTGTGGATTTTGGCTTGGTAAGACGGTTGGAAAATGACCCTAAGGCTTGCAAGCCCATTTTGCCCCCTTTTTTGTTCCTTTACACGTTTACGGGTTATGAAGAACTATGAATAGTACTTTTGATTCTTCAAAACCCGTGCAGGTTTTGGCTTGATAAGAGGGTTGGAAAATGACCCTTAGGCTTGCAAGCCCATTTTCCCCCCTTTTTTGTTCCTTTACATGTTTTTTCATCCTCCACCATGATTTCTTGACTTCATCATCATCAGGTTTACAAATGGTGAAGTGGGTATCTCTAAAATTACCACCATAATCTCACACATCTTCTTAGTTTTCTGACCATATAAATTTATTAATTTTTGGACAACATTAGCATAGTAAACTTTAATTTTCTTTATCAGTGCCTTGATAGTCCTCACAGACATATGTCTACCATTTTTTTAATAAGTTTTGATATACTTGACCAAATTCAAAATAAATTATATATTATTGTTATACACTAGATTCTATACACTTTTTAAAAAAAAATTGCATTTTTGATTATTTTGATGCAAATTATGCCCAACGCACGAATAGGTACCAAATTTTCAGGATGCGGTCACTTCCAAAAATCATAAAAAATAAAATAATCGACGAAAAATTACAAAAAAATATGTAACTTATAGATCTTTCTCTTACCTATCATCCTACCAAATGGTTTTGCAAACTACTAAATCTAACTATATATTTTGTGCAGCGCACGAAAATAGCTATGTTATATTTTTCTGAAAAAATCAGGAATAGTTTGTCGTGCATGAAAGGTTTGACCCTCTTAATATTATCCAATTTTTTAAAAAATTAGTAGTTTAGAAACTAGATTCAGAGTACTACAATTCTTATTGTTTTTTCAATGCCTAGTTTTGAGTTCATGACCTTCAAATAGCTCTTTGAAGTTCAGGTTTACCTATTTTCAAAAAAAAAAGTGGCCACTTATACCCCCCTTTTTGTTCACCATCTTGGTACACTTACCCATCAGCTGTCATTACCATGCCTTCTTCACCATGTCTGTGGCCTCCAACAATTTTTTGTCTTTTTTCTCTATCTCTAAGGTAAGCTTGACCACCTTTGCTGCCAGTACTTGCACCTCCTTCTTCTGCATGCTGTAATGGGCCTCATAAGTAGTCACCTTCATTTCTAGCTCATCCCGCAGGTTCTTTTCTACTACCGCTAGCTGTGCATGCTTCTCCCCTTCATTCTCCAATTTTGTTATATACAGCTACTAGGCCTCCTGCTCTATCTGGCACCATCGCATCTATAGGTACACATCCCAGAAGGCTCCCTCCATGCCGTAGAAGGTAGTGCCCAAGGTGCTCCCTCCTTCCACCAAGTGCATGTGCATCCATTCCTATACCATCTCCGGCGTACTACTATATGTCCACCCCTACTACTTAAAGTGGCACACAAACTCATCTACACACCCAAAAGTCATGAAGGGTCACAGTTTCAAAGCGTCGGTGGAGTTGCTGACTTTCATTTGCCCAGTAAACTATGCCATCCCACTTGCAACATCTAAGATCCCCTGTAGCTCTCTAAGGAACCGCTGGAGTGAGCCTGCTGGATCGCTAGGATCTGGGGGAGTGAGGTGAAGTCCTGCCAGTGATCCTTATGGCCCGATTTCCCCATCATAGCTGATCTTCTGGCTCTTCCCACCACTTCCTATTTCCCTATGCTTCCCATCAATAGACATCCTCACATCCTAGTCGGTGATAGAGGTAGTCCTGTCTTATGTTTGTTGCAACCCAATAGCCATGGTGTGTGGTGTAGGGGAGGGGGGTGAGGTGTGAGTGCAAGCTGCCCTAGCCACCCATCCAATGATGCATATATATCCTCATTCATCAGTGTCTTTAGTACTGCCAACTCCTCCAGGCCATCCTCATTCATCAATACATCCCTTGCTTCATCTTTCTCTGCTAGTACCATACCAATATCTACTGGTACCATACTAGTATTTGTTGGTACTATACCAGTACCTACTAGTACTGTACTATTGCTTGTCATACAAGTACCTGAACCTACTGTACAAGTACAAATTCCCTGTACAGTGACCTCATCTTTCCCTGGTACGACCTCCTCTACCATTGTCTGGTCTACCATACCGGTACCATCCATGACTTCCGATGCAAGACAACTAAGCTGATCTATGGTAGTGACACCCGTTGATGTACCGATGGTTCTCCTTCATTGATTTTTTGGAACAACACCCCTACTCATTATACATCCCCCACCAAACTGGCCACTGTAAGTGCTTCTTGTGGTACTAAATGTGCCAAAGATAATTTTGGGGGTCTGAATTTCATCCTCATGCTCTTCCATTGTGCTCGTAGTCCTCCATGCTGATTTTCCTCTTCCTTCTATTGTGATTCTACTTCCCCTTCATCCTCTATAGCTATGTGTGGTTCCATTGGTGACTACTATGAAAGATTTGACTGCCAAGGTTAACAAAAATGATAAACCTCATTATAACTGGCAAGATAGACCCCCTAGATTACATGATATGCCATATAATACCAATTGGAAGGATGGTAAACCCAAAATTGAGAATCCCAAAATTACCCAAAGTCAAGACACACTGGATCCCTTGAAAGGGAAAACTATTCACAATATAGAAAATACTCCTTGGAGTATTGCTTGTGATGGACCACATTCTCCTCATCAGTGTGCAGTGGCTCAAGCTCTTGAAGAATCTATGAGACCAGAAGCAGAGCCTGACATTAATATGTTTGAAACCATCATAGAAAGTGATGAGGAATCCGTGCAAAGTGAATACAGTGATGTGCTGGATAATGAGAAGCTAGTGTAAAGATAGTTAGCCTTAGATTGGCATCCTACATTGAATGTGGTAACAATTGAAGATGAAGAGGTTCATCTTAGGAGGCCTAGTGAGGAAGAAGTTAGAAATCTCACTAAAGCTGCAATTGCCAAAGCAAAACATAACTATAATTTGAGAAGCACTAAGAGAGACACTGATCAGGGTGAGCTGGGTTCTATGTTTGTAAAGGAAGTTACAAAAAAGGGGGCATCAAGTAGTGCTACTACTGTTCCTAAGGTCGGTCAAGAAAAAGGGGAACAAGTTAAAGATGTACCTAAAGGCAAAGATGATAAAAATGTTAGTGATGTACAAGGAGCAGAGACAGTGAAAAGGGCAAGTCAATTCAAAACAGAAAGAGTTAGGGCTAATACTAAAACATGCAATAATTCTACATTTGACATGGCCCAAGCTCTAACTCAAATGAAAGTCACTGTTCCATTAGTAGAATTACTAAAGATTAAAGAACATAAGGATGCAACTTTGTCTTTATTCTCTAGTATATCTGATAGTGACATAGTATTACCCACCGGTTCAGCTAAAGTTGGAAAGGATCAAGAGTTCCAAACCTCAGAGGTTTATGTTGGAACCACTATCACTCAGGAGCCTTCTCAGGTAGATCCCTTCTATGTTACCTTGTTAGTCAATAATCGGTTGATTAAAAACTGCATGATAGATTCAGGAGCTGCTGCTAATGTAATGCCCTATGGTGTTATGAAATAATTAGGGTTATCAGTAACCACTGTGTATGGGAAATGCTATGCCATGGATAACAGAGAAGTACCTGTGATAGGTACAATCAAAGATGTAGAAGTAAAAATAGCAGCATTCCCTGAAGCCACTTACAAAATGGATGTTATTGTTACTGACACTAAACCCCACTATGGTATGTTACTTTCCAGGTAGTGGGCAGCAGTAGTAGGGGGAAATGTTCAACTCAACTTATCCTATGCTACCATTCCTATTAGTGGTAATCAGGTCAAATTATACAGAGAGCCATGAGCTCCTAGGGTAATTGAAAATGTAGACCCTAGTATGCTTAATTGCATGATCGATGTAGATCTAGATAACTTTAGACTTCAACCAATTTTACCTAAATTGAAGAATACTGACCCTATTATGGTCGAGCTATAAGCACAACAGTATGGATTGTGGTAGATGTATTTTGATGGAGTTTGCTCTAAAGAAGGATCTGGAGCAGCGGTTCTTTTTTGGTCCCCCACCAAACTGGCCACTATAAGTGCTTCTTGTGGTACTAAATGTGCCAAAGATAATTTTGGGGGTGTGAATTTCACCCTCATGCTCTTCCATTGTGCTCGTAGTCCTCCATGTTGATTTTCCTCTTCCTTCTATTGTGATTATGCTTCCCCTTCATCCTCTACAGCTATGTGTGGTGCCATTGGTGACTACTATGAAAGATTTGACTGCCAAGGTTAACAAAAATGATAGACCTCATTATAACTGGCAAGATAGACCCCCTAGATTACATGATATGCCATATAATACCAATTGGAAGGATGGTAAACCCCAAATTGAGAAGCCCAAAATTACCCAAAGTCAAGACACACCGGATCCCTTGAAAGGGAAAACTGTTCACAATATAGAAAATACTCCTTGGTGTATTGCTTGTGATGGACCACATTCTCCTCATCAGTGTGCAGTGGCTCAAGATCTTGAAGAATCTAAGAGACCAGAAGCAGAGCTTGACATTAATATGTCTAAAACCATCATAGAAAGTGATGAGGAATCCATGCAAAGTGAATACAGTGATGTGCTAGATAATGAGAAGCTAGTGCAAGGACAGTTAGCCTTAGATTGGCATCCTACATTGAATGTGGTAACAATTGAAGATGAAGAGGTTCATCTTAGGAGGCCTAGTGAGGAAGAAGTTATAAATCTCACTAAAGCTGCAATTGCCAAAGCAAAACATAACTATAATTTGAGAAGCACTAAGAGAGACACTGATCAGGGTGAGCTGGGTTCTATGTTTGTAAAGGAAGTTACAAAAAGGGGGGCATCAAGTAGTGCTACTACTGTTCCTAAGGTCGGTCAAGAAAAAGGGGAACAAGTTAAAGATGTACCTAAAGGCAAAGATCATAAAAATGTTAGTGATGTACAAGGAGCAGAGACAGTGAAAAGGGCAAGTCAATTCAAAATAGAAAGAGTTAGGGCTAATACTGAAACATGCAATAATTCTACATTTGACATGGCCCAAGCTCTAACTCAAATGAAAGTCACTGTTCCATTAGTAGAATTACTAAAGATTAAAGAACATAAGGATGCAGCTTTGTCTTTATTCTCTAGTATATCTGATAGTGACACAGTATTACCCACCAGTTCAGCTAAAGTTGGAAAGGATCAAGAGTTCAAAACCCCAGAGGTTTATGTTGGAACCACTATCACTCAGGAGCCTTCTCAGGTAGATCCCTTCTATGTTACCTTGTTAGTCAATAATCGGTTGATTAAAAACTGCATGATAGATTCAGGAGCTGCTGCTAATGTAATGCCCTATGGTGTTATG
This sequence comes from Cryptomeria japonica, assembly GCF_030272615.1. Taxonomy (NCBI): domain Eukaryota; kingdom Viridiplantae; phylum Streptophyta; class Pinopsida; order Cupressales; family Cupressaceae; genus Cryptomeria; species Cryptomeria japonica. The sequence goes on from NC_081407.1 coordinate 532,227,505, forward strand.
AAAGAATTAGGGTTATCAGTAACCACTGTGTATGGGAAATGCTATGCCATGGATAACAGAGAAGTACCTGTGATAGGTACAATGAAAGATGTAGAAGTAAAAATAGCAGCATTCCCTGAAGCCACTTACAAAATGGATGTTATTGTTACTGACACTAAACCCCACTATGGTATGTTACTTTCCAGGTAGTGGGCAGCAGTAGTAGGGGGAAATGTTCAACTCAACTTATCATATGCTACCATTCCTATTAGTGGTAATCAGGTCAAATTATACAGAGAGCCATGAGCTCCTAGGGTAATTGAAAATGTAGACCCTAGTATGCTTAATTGCATGATCGATGTAGATCTAGATAACTTTAGACTTCAACCAATTTTACCTCAATTGAAGAATACTGACCCTATTATGGTCGAGCTATAAGCACAACAGTATGGATTGTGGTAGATGTATTTTGATGGAGTTTGCTCTAAAGAAGGATCTGGAGCAGGGGTTCTTTTTTGGTCCCCCACCAAACTGGCCACTATAAGTGCTTCTTGTGGTACTAAATGTGCCAAAGATAATTTTGGGGGTGTGAATTTCACCCTCATGCTCTTCCATTGTGCTCGTAGTCCTCCATGTTGATTTTCCTCTTCCTTCTATTGTGATTATGCTTCCCCTTCATCCTCTACAGCTATGTGTGGTGCCATTGGTGACTACTATGAAAGATTTGACTGCCAAGGTTAACAAAAATGATAGACCTCATTATAACTGGCAAGACAGACCCCCTAGATTACATGATATGCCATATAATACCAATTGGAAGGATGGTAAACCCCAAATTGAGAAGCCCAAAATTACCCAAAGTCAAGACACACCGGATCCCTTGAAAGGGAAAACTGTTCACAATATAGAAAATACTCCTTGGTGTATTGCTTGTGATGGACCACATTCTCCTCATCAGTGTGCAGTGGCTCAAGATCTTGAAGAATCTAAGAGACCAGAAGCAGAGCTTGACATTAATATGTCTAAAACCATCATAGAAAGTGATGAGGAATCCATGCAAAGTGAATACAGTGATGTGCTAGATAATGAGAAGCTAGTGCAAGGACAGTTAGCCTTAGATTGGCATCCTACATTGAATGTGGTAACAATTGAAGATGAAGAGGTTCATCTTAGGAGGCCTAGTGAGGAAGAAGTTAGAAATCTCACTAAAGCTGCAATTGCCAAAGAAAAACATAACTATAATTTGAGAAGCACTAAGAGAGACACTGATCAGGGTGAGCTGGGTTCTATGTTTGTAAAGGAAGTTACAAAAAGGGGGGCATCAAGTAGTGCTACTACTGTTCCTAAGGTCAGTCAAGAAAAAGGGGAACAAGTTAAAGATGTACCTAAAGGCAAAGATCATAAAAATGTTAGTGATGTACAAGGAGCAGAGACAGTGAAAAGGGTAAGTCAATTCAAAATAGAAAGAGTTAGGGCTAATACTGAAACATGCAATAATTCTACATTTGACATGGCCCAAGCTCTAACTCAAATGAAAGTCACTGTTCCATTAGTAGAATTACTAAAGATTAAAGAACATAAGGATGCAGCTTTGTCTTTATTCTCTAGTATATCTGATAGTGACACAGTATTACCCACCAGTTCAGCTAAAGTTGGAAAGGATCAAGAGTTCAAAACCCCAGAGGTTTATGTTGGAACCACTATCACTCAGGAGCCTTCTCAGGTAGATCCCTTCTATGTTACCTTGTTAGTCAATAATCGGTTGATTAAAAACTGCATGATAGATTCAGGAGCTGCTGCTAATGTAATGCCCTATGGTGTTATGAAAGAATTAGGGTTATCAGTAACCACTGTGTATGGGAAATGCTATGCCATGGATAACAGAGAAGTACCTGTGATAGGTACAATGAAAGATGTAGAAGTAAAAATAGCAGCATTCCCTGAAGCCACTTACAAAATGGATGTTATTGTTACTGACACTAAACCCCACTATGGTATGTTACTTTCCAGGTAGTGGGCACCAGTAGTAGGGGGAAATTTTCAACTCAACTTATCCTATGCTACCATTCCTATTAGTGGTAATCAGGTCAAATTATACAGAGAGCCACGAGCTCCTATGGTAATTGAAAATGTAGACCCTAGTATGCTTAATTGCATGATCGATGTAGATCTAGATAACTTTAGACTTCAACCAATTTTACCTCAATTGAAGAATACTGACCCTATTGTGGTCGAGCTATAAGCACAACATTATGGATTGTGGTAGATGTATTTTGATGGAGCTTGCTCTAAAGAAAGATCCAGAGCAGGGGTTCTTTTTGTGTCCCCCACCAAACTGGCCACTATAAGTACTTCTTGTGGTACTAAATGTGCCAAAGATAATTTTGGGGGTGTGAATTTCACCCTCATGCTCTTCCATTGTGCTTGTAGTCCTCCATGCTGATTTTCCTCTTCCTTCTATTGTGATTCTGCTTCCCCTTCATCCTCTATAGCTATGTGTGGTGACATTGGTGACTACTATGAAAGATTTGACTGCCAAGGTTAACAAAAATGATAAACCTCATTATAACTGGCAAGATAGACCCCCTAGATTACATGATATGCCATATAATACCAATTGGGAGGATGGTAAACCCCAAATTGAGAAGCCCAAAATTACCCAAAGTCAAGACACACCGGATCCCTTGAAAGGGAAAACTATTCACAATATAGAAAATACTCCTTGGTCTATTGGTTGTGATGGACCACATTCTCCTCATCAATGTGCAGTGGCTCAAGCTCTTGAAGAATCTAAGAGACCAGAAGCAGAGCCTGACATTAATGTGTTTGAAACCATCATAGAAAGTGATGAGGAATCCGTGCAAAGTGAATACAATGATGTGCTAGATAATGAGAAGCTAGTGCAAGGACAGTTAGCCTTAGATTGACATCCTAGATTGAATGTGGTAACAATTGAAGATGAAGAGGTTCATCTTAGGAGGCCTAGTGAGGAAGAAGTTAGAAATCTCACTAAAGCTGCAATTGCCAAAGCAAAACATAACTATAATTTGAGAAGCACTAAGAGAGACACTGATCAGGGTGAGCTGGGTTCTATGTTTGTAAAGGAAGTTACAAAAAGGGGGGCATCAAGTAGTGCTACTACTGTTCCTAAGGTCGGTCAAGAAAAAGGGGAACAAGTTAAAGATGTACCTAAAGGCAAAGATGATAAAAATGTTAGTGATGTACAAGGAGCAGAGCCAGTGAAAAGGGCAAGTCAATTCAAAACAAAAAGAGTTAGGGCTAATACTGAAACATGCAATAATTCTACATTTGACATGGCCCAAGCTCTAACTCAAATGAAAGTCACTATTCCATTAGTAGAATTACTAAAGATTAAAGAACATAAGGATGTAGCTTTGTCTTTATTCTCTAGTATATTTGATAGTGACACAGTATTACCCACCGGTTCAGTTAAAGTTGGAAAGGATCAAGAGTTCCAAACCCCAGAGGTTTATGTTGGAACCACTATCACTCAGGAGCCTTCTCAGGTAGATCCCTTCTATGTTACCTTGTTAGTCGATAACCGGTTGATTAAAAACTGCATGATAGATTTAGGAGCTACTGCTAATGTAATGCCCTATGGTGTTATGAAAGAATTAGGGTTATCAGTAACCACTATGTATGGGAAATGCTATGTCATGGATAACAGAGAAGTACCTGTGATAGGTACAATGAAAGATGTAGAAGTAAAAATAGCAGCATTCCCTGAAGCCACTTACAAAATGGATGTTATTGTTACTGACACTAAACCTCCCTATGGTATGTTACTTTCCAAGCAGTGGGCAACAACAGTAGGGGGAAATGTTCAACTCGACTTATCCTATGCTACCATTCCTATTAGTGGTAATTAGGTCAAATTATAGAAAGAGCCACGAGCTCCTAGGGTAATTGAAAATGTAGACCCTACTATGCTTAATTGCATGATCGATGTAGATCTAAATAACTTTAGACTTCAACCAATTTTACCTCAATTGAAGAATACTGACCCTATTGTGGTCGAGCTATAAGCACAACAGTATGGATTGTGGTAGATGTATTTTGATGGAGCTTTCTCTAAAGAAGGATCTAGAGCAGAGGTTCTTTTTGTGTCCCCATCAGGTATAACTTTTAAGTATTCATTTTTATTGGCATTCCAGTGCACAAATAATACTGCAGAATATGAAGCCCTGTTACTGGGAATTGAGGTTGCAAAAAGGCATGGAATCCAACTATTGAAAGTAATGGGGGAATCAAAATTGGTTGTCTCTCAGGTGAGATCTAAATATGCATCCAAGAATGATAGATTAAAGCAATATAAGCATCCTATTTAGGATGATATTGAGCATTTTGATGTATTTTCTATTAATTGGATAGAGCGAGCAAAAAATATTATGGCAGATTTCCTAGCCAATGTTGCTTTGAAAAATGATGATGCAATGCTAACCGGTAATTCCACTATGGAAATAAAATCTAGGCCTGCTATTCCTGATAATTTGTACAATTGGCAAGTTTTTGCTAATGATGAAGACATTCTTAGGTTTATCCAATGTGTTGATGATTATGATGGACAAAAGATTGTTTGTAATGCATTGGTGGAAGTGGTAGACAATAGAGAGACAATGTTTGGAAATGATGTGGTACAATTGGAAACTAATGAGATACCTAAAGGGCTAGTGGAGCTGGAGAGCATGTTCAGTTATAATGATAGTCATTTACATTAGCAGTCTACCACCAAGTTGGAAGAGTTAGAGGAGGTAAACCTGGGGACATAATCATCCCCTAAGTTGGTATATATTGGAAAGAAACTACCCCCTCATGTCAGGACTAACATTATTAATTTATTGAAAAGGTATAAGCATGTCTTTGCTTGGTCTTACGAAGACCTAAAGGCATATAGACAAGATCTTTTTCAGCATGAAGTTCCTTTACTTCCAGATGCTAAGCCTTTCAGACAGAAATAGAGGCCTATTAATCCCTTGTTAGAAACTAAAATGCAACAAGAGTTGACCAAATTGAGAGAAGGGGGGATTATCAAACCAATAAGGAATTCTTCATGGGTCTCTAATCTGGTCCCAGTGAGGAAGAAGAATGGAGACATCAGATTGTGTGTAGATTTTAGGAATTTAAATGTTGCTTCCTTGAAAGATAACTACTCATCCCCAAATATGGAAGCCATCCTACAAAGAGTGACAGGATGTGATCTTTTATCCATGATGGACGGTTTCTCAGGATATAATCAAGTGTTGGTAAACGAGTCTGAACAGTTTAAGACAACTTTCACTACTCCATGGGGAACTTATGTATATGTGAGAATGCCATTCGGATAAAAAAATGCAGGAGCTACATTTCAGAGAGCTATGGATGTAGCTTTCAAAGAATTCATAAACATCATCATGGTGGTTTATCAAGATGATCTAACTTGTTTCTCTAAAAAGGCTAATGATCATTGTGGACATCTGGAGAAGGTGTTCAATAAAGCCTTGGAATTTGGTGTATCACTAAATCTCAAGAAATGTCATTTTGGGGTCACTGAGGGAAAGCTAGTGGGACACATAGTTTCCAAGGAGGGGGTAAGGATAGACCCTGAGAAAATTGAAGCAATCAATAAGGTGTCTGAACCTAAAAATGTGAAAGGTATCCAGTCTTTTTTAGGTAAAGTAAATTTTGTCAGGAGATTTATTGCAAACTTCATAGAGATAGTGAAGCCTATCATCAAATTGCTTAAGAAGGATACAAAATTTTATTGGGATCAAGAAGCTTCAAAAGCTTTTGCTGAGATTAAGAAGGCAATCCAGGAGGCACCAGTGTTGAAATCTCCTGATTATAGCAAGCCTTTTTCTCTATTTTCTTTTGCTTCATATCATATGATAGCTGCAGTATTGCTACAAAAGGACAATGAAGGATATGAACATCCCATAGCCTTCTATAGTAAGTCTTTGCAAGTGGCAGAATTAAAATATGAGACCATGGAGAAACAAGCTTATGCCCTAGTTAAAGTTGTTAAGGCTTTTAGGCTATATTTAGTGAATGCGAATATCATTGCCTATGTCCCACATGCTGCAGTTAAAGATATTTTGTCTCAGTCTGAGGTTACTGGGAAGAGATGCAGATGGATCAACAAAATTCAGGAATTCAACTTGGAGATAAAGATCACCAAATTGGTGAGAGGTTTAGGTTTGGCTAAGCTCATGACTGAGTCAAATCTCATGAATGTAGAAATACACAATGTTGAGGTTAGAGATGCTTTGGTCACTAGTATTGAGAGGCAACCCTGGTACACAAAGATAATCCAAATTTTGAGAGGTGCTACACTCCTAGAAGAAATGACATACAATTAGAAAAGAACTCTGAAACTCAAGTCCCAAAAATATGTGCTCATTCAGGGTGATCTTTTCTGGAGGAAAAGAGATGGAGTTACTAATGTGTTTGGATGAATTTCAAGCTAAACAACTGTTGACTGAAATGCATAATGGAGTATGTGGAGGTCACTACCCTGCTAAGACTACTGCTGGTAAGATAATCCGGGCTGGGTACTATTGGCCCACCTTATTTAAAGATACTCATGCATATGTTCAGAGATGTGACCCATGTCAGAGATTCTCATCCAAGCTCAAGTATGAAGGAGCCCTGCCCCTAAATCTAGTCTCTGTAGAAGCTCCTTTTGTTTAGTGGGGCATTGATTTTATTGGAGAGATTGTTGAGAGGTCAGGGAGAGGTCACGGATGGATCATAGTGGCCACTGATTATTTCACCAAACGGATAGAAGCCATCCCTACAAGAAGAGCTACTAGTAAAGTTGTCATTGATTTCCTAATGGATAATGTTGTAACTAGATTTGGAACACCTGCAAAATTGGTGATGGATAACGCCATGTGTTTCAGATCAGAAGAGTTTGTAGGCTTTTGTACTAGTCACAGTATACTCATGTCATACTCGTCACCTTATCACCCTTAGGGGAATGGACAAGCAGAATCTAGCAATAAAAGCTTGTTGAATATCATCAAGAAAATCCTAGAAAAGAATAAAAGATCTTGGGATCAAAAACTAAAGTTAGCTCTGTGGGCAGATAGAATAACAGTTAAGAAATCCATTGGAATGTCACCTTTTGAATTAGTCTATGGTGCCCAAGCCAGATTGCTGGTAAATAACCTTCTTCTAGTGTATAAGTTTTTGCAAAATGAGGACATGGAGGTATCTGAATCAATGGAAAATAGAATGATCCAAATTGTAGAAATGGAGGAGCTTAGGACTTCTGCTCATAAGAGAAATCAGAAGATCCAGTTGTAGTCAAAGTATCTTTTTGATAAAAGGACATCATTAAGGAAGTTTCAAATTGATGACACGGTTCTTCAGTGGAATGCAAAAGGACAGGATAAGGGAAAGCACAAGAAATTTGAATCACTGTGGATTGGCCCTTTTGTGGTTTGTGACTTAAATGGTAAGGATTCATATTTCTTGAAGAACATGAATGATGAAATGCAGGAATTTCCAATGCATGGACCATTCCTGAAGCATTATTTCTCTTAATGTCCATGCACGGTAGGTCCTTTGTTTGTACATATTTTGTTCCTTTCTTGCTTTTCTGTTTTGGTCTATGTTTTGGTCTGTTTCTCCAGAGTTTCTGAGTTTTCTTGTGTTGACCTTGTGATCAACCATCCCCAGTCAGAGCTGCTATTATCACTGATTAAAAATGGGTTTTTCTTTTCCCATGATTAGCTAAGGTTTGTTGAAATTTTGAGTAGGGCACTTTTTCAAATGCTTCAGCTCTGTTCTGGACCTTAAGGGTTTAAGGGTTTTTTATTTTAGATCCTCCAATGTTTGTTTAAAACCCTCTGGTTTCTATTCTTTCGTTACTTTATTCATTTAAGTAATGGGTCATGGGGTCATAGGAAGCATCCCCCCTTGTTGTTTGCCTAGGCAGTCATGTTAATTAATCACAAAATTTATGCCTTATATGTTGTTCTCCTAAAGTTGTTGGGCCCAGTAACTAGTGCACATCTCGCGGATGGATCTACGGCTTTCGCTATTTCGCTAGGTGAAGTTGCGCGTAGTTTAAAACTAGCGAAGTTGTGAAAATGACATGGCATGCCACATAGATGGTCTAGCTAGTTGATGATAGCAAGTAAAATGGTGGCATGCGGCATAAGTTACAACAGTCAGCGGGTCATGATTAAAGGCTGAAAGGTGGGTCCTAGAGGTGAGTCAGGTCGCAGTTAGGAGATGACCTGGCGGATACAGCTGTCAAGAATTAACTGGAGCCCAGTGGCTCTCTCTCGACATATGAAAAAGTGACGAGTCAGCTTTGAAGGTGACTGGACGCCAGGTGTTCAAAGTGAGTTAGCGGGCCCACCACTCCCGAAAGCCTTTTCAGATGATTAAATGCCGATCAATTTAAAGATAATCTGATGGCCCGCGCTATTTTGCAAGGGTAAGATGCTCGTGCTTTATACCCCATGAAATAGCGAGAGTGAATGAGAGCCATCCATGTGTCATGATGAAAAGTGATGAGTCAGCTCCGAAGGTGACTGGACGCCAGGTGTTCAAAGTGAGTCAGTGGGCCCACCACTCCCAAAAGCCTTTTCAGATGGTTAAATGCCGATCAATTTAAAGATGATCTAATGGCCCGTGCTATTTCGCAAGGGTAAGATGCTTGTGATTTATACCCCGCAAAATAGCGAGAGTGAATGAGAGCCATCCACATGTCATGATAGATGGCAACGTGTCCAGCGACACGTGGTCTAAGAAGAAAGTTGTGGGCCCGCCAAAGTGGAACCGGCGGTATAAAAGAAAGACACGCGGCCAGTATTAAATTGAATGCAAAGCAAATTTCAAGGCCAATGGTTGGGCACCATGTGGTATCATGTAGCTAATAGAGAAGCGGGAACCAACGCGAAGCCAAAGCTATTAGTTAGTATAACGCTCGATCAAGTTTCTTTTGATCGGACGGTCGACGCTATTTCGCAGGACCAAGCTGCCTGATAGTTATGCTTCGCGAAGTTGCGAAAGAGCAAAATGAAAGACTTGCAGGAACGTTGTGACCCATTGGAGCGAAAAATATGAATTCTCCTATGAATTCAATTTTGAAGGGACGGCCGAAGCATGCGGAATCAATGTTGTAGTTAAGACCCTGAGTACAATATTTGATTTCCTATCAACGGGGTGAAGATATCTTTAAAAGAATTTTTTGTAGAGGAGTGAATGCAGAGCTATTTTCTTCAGGTACAGAGAAAGTTGGTTCAGTTGCAGAGCAAATTCCTTCAAGTGAAGAACAGGTTTTCTCGTACTCCTGTGTAGCAATTCCTGTGTGGTGTGTTTTAGATAGGATAATTGATTCATCACAGAATTGTCTAAGAGTGGTATTCATTTCTTACGTTTTCTAAATGGCTCCTAAAAGAGAATTTTCTGGCAAAGTTAATTATTCAGAAAGGAGTGTTTGTGATGATTTTCTGGAACAGTTGATGTTGTCAACTAATCAGGCATTGAAGGCAAAAGAATTAGTGCCTAGAGCTCCCCGTTTAAAAATAGGAGAAGGATTGTATGACAAGGGTAACTGGTTGAGAGACCCACAGGTTGGATTGTCTGGGTTGGGCCTATTTAAGATTGGATTTGGAATGAGAAATTCTCCGGCCCCACAAAATAGTATTTGGGAGTTAGATGTTGGGAAATTGGTAGTCCCAGGGGTATTTATGGACATAGATTTGTTGACCCAAATTGCGCTCAACTATGATCCAGTCACAAGAAGCATTCGGGATATAAATGGGAAAACCCTTATTGAGATTAATGCTGAAGAATTCAGGAAAGCTTTTGGGCTTAATGAGTTTACCAATTTTCTAGAACCCATAAATTTCACATCATTAGCTCAAATTTACGGTGCATAGAGGAGTCATCTTAGGAACGGGCCTCTCAAGGAGTTTTTTGTGAAGATAGGTGGGTTAACAGTTGTAGGACCCAACACACAAGAGCCCTTTTCATTGAGTATGTTCACCCTGAGGGCTAAAGGAATGTATTGGGCACTTTGCCAAGTTTTGGGAGAAGATGCTGAAGCAAATATGCCAAATCATTACTTGTTAATGATTGCTCAGATTTTGAATCCTTCTCTTGCAATTACATTTGATTATGCTTCTTTCATTGCTAATGCTATCCATGGAGGGTTAACAGGAATAAAGAATGGAAAGGTGGATAGGCCTTTCAGATGGTACTCACTCCTGATGCATCTATTTCTTTTTAAAGGTGGTGATTACTTTTCCAGTGGATTGGACCTTGTTAAGGAGAAAGAAGGAGAAAAAATGTCGGTACAATTATGGAGTACTGTGTTATCATGCGATAGAGAGGATGTCAGTTTCTTGAAGTTTGACAAATACTTTGCATCCAAGATCAGGACTCTCCTCTGCTTGGAGAACCCAAGAATCCCCAAGGTTCTTCTGGAATTCATAAGACCAAAAGAATTCGCAGAGAACATAAAAATTGTTCATAACTGGGGTGACATTTACTTGTATCCAGTCTTAACAGTTTTCAGAGTGTTTGGTTTCAGAGGCACCCCATTCTTGCTACCCTACCAGGTCCCTCTCAAAGTGGGAATTGCAGAGATCCTTAGATAAATTGGTGGTGTACAAGAGGCAGAGTTGACAGGCAGGGGTAAAGGGACTATATTCCCTGCAGCTACCATAGCCCACCAATTTGTAATAACAAAGGGAGGTTGGAATTACTTTGAGGATTTTCTCAAGCCTTATCATTTGTCCACTGCAGTGTCCAGGTGTGCTGATCCAGAAGACTTCTTTAATGGCATGTTTAGGAAGAAAGCAGCATGCAGAGGTCAGCCCCATCAATTTCAGTTTCCTAAAGACCTCATCAGAAATGAGTTTGATCTAGATGAGTAGGAGCTAAGGAAAGAGAAATGGGTGGCTTATAAGAAAGCCTTGGATTTCATGCATCAGTTTGATGCTAGCTATGACCCATTGTCTAGCTTTTTCCCTCTAGAGCAAAAAATAAAGTTTTTAATTGTTTGCTTTGAAGATGTGATGTAGACCCTGAAGGAGAAGAGGGAAGCTGTAATCAAAAGCAACCCTGAAAAGGCAAGAATGATCCTAAGTAGGTCAGCTTCCAGTAAGGCAATCCCTCCTAGTGATTATACATTGCATAAGAAATCCAGTTATAGTGTGCTGATGCCTACGACAGGGGAGCCCTCTACCTCTAAAGGAAAGAGGAAGATACAAGATGTCATTGACATCCAAGAAAGCCCAAAGAAGCAAAGGGTAGGGAAAGAAATACAATTAGATACGCCTTTGTATTCCCATCCCAATCTCCTATCCATATAGGAAATGAGCAAGCAGTAGCTGAGCAACTCCTACAGTTAGGTAGTCTAGGGAAAATTGCCTACACTTATGATGAGGTGGAAGAAGGAATGCCAGAAGAACCCATTGCTGCTAAAATGGATATTACCACCACTGAACTCAAAGGCCAAGAGTGGGATCCTGAGATAAAGCAGGCAACTAATGCCTTCTTGGCTGACAACAATTTTGTCACATCAGAAGCATTTATGCAGTTTATATGAAAAAAGAACATAGATAAATATAATGCTAGATGTGAAAAGAGAAAGGCTGAGCAACCTAATAAAGATCCAGCCCTAATAGAAGAGGAAATAAAGCAAGAGATGATGGAAGAGTTCAAAACCATCACCTCTGAGCAAGGGAGAGATATGGTAGCACAAGCTGGAGTGCTTATTCTACCCTAGTGGGATATAGCAGATGCCCTGGTACTAGACGCAGTGAGGAAGGAGACCAAACCCATGGAGGGGATTACTTTCAATAAAGATAATGCTACACTCGTCATGTGGTCTCTCAAGAGAAATGAGAGTAAGAAAAGAAAAGACACCCCAGGGTCAAGTTACCTTGGTGGGATGATGGTGAAGAGAGTGCAGAGGATAGGAGTAGTGGAAGCTACTAGCACTGTGTTAGGGACTGCAAAATTTAGTGTTGCAGTAGCAAAAAAGGAAGCCAAAGAGAAAGAGGCCCTCCAAGTCAAGTTGGAAATAGTTTTGAAGGCCTACAACAATGCTAAGGAGGAGGTAAGAGGTAAGGATAGCATCATTGCTAGGTTGCGGAGCCAGTTGACTGGACAATACCATCAAGGTGAGTCTTCAACACTAATGATCTCCTCTTCTCCTACAAGACCTCCACCTACTAGCCCTATCATTGAGTTTCCACCATCTCCAGCACCCTCCAGCTCTCAAATGGTTGAAATTACTCCTCAAGAATTAGAAAACTTAAAACAGGCTCAGGCCTTATATGCAAAGAAGTATGAGGAGAGAGTAAGGGCTACAATTTCTAGTTTTGCAGATACAATAAATGCCTCATTGCTCTACAACAATGTAGGTAAAATTGTGGATATATGGAATGAGCTCAGGGGAGACAAGGCCATTTTGACACCTATTTTTGACAAATGGAGGCCTAGGGAGCAAGATTTAGAGTTTATGTGTGTATCCTGCGATGAAACAAGGGCTAACCCCATCATTAAATCCACTTCTAACATCACTAAAGTTTTAGTACAATTAGCATCAGAGGTGGATAATGTTGATAGGAAGGTTAGTTTGTGCAAAAAGGAGTATACTGATCAAGTTTTTGAGTTGCTCCCAGGAGTTTTTGCTAGCCCAGATCAATTAAAGGACAAACAAATGTGGCTTAAGGAGATAGAAGCTAAATTGTCAGCAAGAGTTAAAGGAATTATTGATCTAGATGATGCTTCTTTCTTTGTTTTGACAATACAAGAGATAGAGAAAATTAAGTCACATTATAGTTTTCTCAATGCAGAAGTCAATAAAATGAATAATTCTTGGAAAAGGTTGACTAAGACTAAGGATAAAGTGATTAATTTCTCATGGCCGACAGAAGAGATAAATGATGAGTGGACAACTAAATATGCCACCCATGATCTGGAATAGTTGGAGAGCACCCCTGAAAAGGTAGAAGAGGTTGCAACCGAACAGCCTGTTGAAGAAACTGCAGAGGCCGAAAAGAGCTTGTAACTGTTTTTGCGAAAAGCTTGTAACCTCTTTATTTTGAAAGAAATGATTGTAACAAACTCTCCTCGAGAAGTCCGAAGCTGGGTGCATCCATGTTGTTATAAATGGATACCAGGACTAGAGAAAAAAGGATCACAAAAGAATTGTAAGAAAATGCTACAGAAATTTATCTAAGCTTTCCTAAGTCTAATGGAGAATATTCAAAACTTCTTGTAATATTTCTTGAACTTAATATCAATATACAAACCATCGGTTTTGAGTGAAGCTTTGTGTTGTCTTCAAGTGTGTTTACAATTTGTTTACTGTTTTCATTCTGAATAATCCAGGGTTGTTCTGTTTGAATGGAATTGCAAAGCAATTTTAGTAGAAGTGTTCATTAGCTTTTCTCTTTAGGAGGGAAATTAAAGATGCGGGGATCACTCATACCAGCAATTTTAGTAGAATTCTTATAACGCACATGAAATTGTATGTTGCTTTGGGCTTCTAATTGAAAGGGGAAAGTTTTTCATCCTGGAAAGGGAAATTGCATAGTTAGTAATGTGAATGAAAATGCTTAGAGGAAATTGAGAAAGATATCAGAATGATGTTAATTCTTAGTGTAAATTTGATTTGTTGAAAATTTCAGTACATGGATCTAGAGTAAACTTTATTTAGTGATTCATGTGTAAAGCATAATTAAAACTTCCCTTAAGTATATGTAAGCATAATGTAAAGTACTCCCCGTAAATGTGACTAAACTAGTAATGGTGCTATTCTGTGTGTGTTGTAAGAAACCTGTACTTGCTAGGTGTGCCCATGGGATGGTGAAGTAATCAACCATGGGGAATATGTTTGCTTATGAGTATGGGAAACCATACCTATCTATATGATGTTTCTTATTTGTTTCCTTACTGAGTGCCAACCCACGGGTTGTTGATAAGTCAGTATGTGAAGGGGTAGTAGTAGAAGTCACCATTCCTTGAATAGTATGAACAGCGTACGAGTAATGTCAACGCGAAGTGACTTTAGCTTCCCTATTTTGAGGAAAAATATAGTTTTGTAATGAACTGTAACATAGGTGTACTCTATACTTCCCCTTGTGATGAAATGATTTACGAGGTTCATGTGTGCCAGCCTGATTCCTATCCTTTATTTTAAGCATATTGATGGATTTTATTGGAGCATCTGTTGCCTTGTATTCATGAGAGGCATGTTATTTTTCTTACATAAGTTGCCAACGGACTAGTGTTAGTAGACTTGTGGGTAGACCTTAGCCATGTATACCTCTGGCTTACGGTGAGTATCCTGAGAGGAACATCGCTATGCAGAGTGTGACTAGTGCGTGCCTTATCCGCGGGGTACACTGCCATGTAGGATAAGTCAATTCCATGCCCTGTCCGCTTGGAGTATTGCCATGTCATGCTGAGACACGATGCAGGATGTAGTAGACATTTGCATGCGGCCTACCGATAGGTACAGGGTAGAGCCATGCCGCATGATGACGTGATGCAGGGTGATGTCGAGGTGCACACTGCCATGCCATGTGGATGTGTGACTCGGCCACACTACATGATGAGCTACTAGGATAGCTAGATGATTGTCCCTTCCTTCCTCGTTGGTGGCTAGCTGCTAGTCACGTAGTGATGTAATGTGCACTTGTGATTTTCTTTTATTTATGTATTTATTTCCTTGTGGGCCAGCAATTTATTTTATTTTGACCTTGACAGTTTAGCCATGATCTTGCAATCTTGATCTTACTTGATTTGATGTTGCAAATCTGAAAATTATTTTCTTGTCTTATTGTTGGAATTGATAATTATTACCTTTATTCTTTTGTACTTCGGTGGCTAAACCGGTTTATCCTTGTTGTTTTCGTATGCTGGTCTTGTGTTGCAATGTGAATTCCTCTCCAAGAACGTAGGAGACGGTCTTGGATGAGTGTATACGAGGGAGTATACGTAGGGAACCTTGAGGATGGAGGTATGTGAGGCTGTGAGACATCTAGGATCCACTACCTGCCTATGAGTGGTGACTATCTCTTGGAGGCTAAACACCTTACACAACAAGGGATATTCATGAGGGACTTGTATGGAAGGGAGCACCGCTATGGTGTATCCTAGCACCATCAAGCCCTTGAGTGAGATGATGGATATTGTTGATCATGTATTTGTTGTGAGAGCAGGCATAGAGATGTTGATCGTATATGTTACCTTTGACCGAGCATTAGACATGCTCACATGTGGCCTTTTGTGTTGTACAAACCAGTCTTGTGGATGGATATTATGTGTAATCATGGAATAAATGGTATTAACTTGTCACTATGTTATGGGGCATAGTCATTGGAAAGGTTCTTGTATGTCTGGAAGGTGTAAACAATTGAGTTCTTACGTTGCTCTTATTTGTCGAAAGTTAACTTGGTTGTAGAAATTGATATTTGAAGCTAGTTCTATGCGATAAAGTTTTGTGAAAGAGATGAATTGGTGAAAGAAATGGACCTTGAGGGCATATTTTCTTGTCATGTTTGATAAATGAGTATGATAACTGTGTCTATAAATTTTAATTGCTTTAATTTGGTGTAATATAAAAAGGGAAAATTCTCATTTCTCTACTATGATTGTGTGTAAATTCTAGGATATTTTAAGAAGTGTATGATTTTAGATGCATTCTGTTAATGGATAATGACATTCGTAGAGGATTTATAAATAATGTTGTAAATTGTTGACAAAATATTTATTTGT
The DNA here is from genome assembly GCF_030272615.1 of Cryptomeria japonica. Classification (NCBI taxonomy): domain Eukaryota; kingdom Viridiplantae; phylum Streptophyta; class Pinopsida; order Cupressales; family Cupressaceae; genus Cryptomeria; species Cryptomeria japonica. Next base: position 532,243,237 of record NC_081407.1, read on the forward strand.
GCAAATTGATAATTGTAACTGAGTTTCAGGGCTAATACGTGTTGTATGATTTCCACTTAGCCTTGCGACTTCCAGGAGTAAGTCGGAGCCTAGGGGGGAGAATGTAATGCCCCTACCTTGGTCGGACTTGTAAAACCCATTTGACCTTGGTTGACTTCCTATGTGGCATTCTTGAATGGTAGGATGACCGGGATGCAACGTATAGTTTAGATAATATAAATGATTGTGCATACCTATTATTGTGCTCTTGCATCGATTCTTGTGTAAATGTAATTGTTTCCTAACCCTTGTGATAAATCTTGACCTAACGCCTTCATTGAATATGTATATGTATATGTATATGTATGCTTGCGTGATTCATGGGTGCAGGAGATTGCAGGTACAACACCACCTAGGGCGAGGTTCATCTCCTACGGGATTCACAGGTTTGAGTAGACCTCCTCCATCCTCAGAATTCGGATTTGGGGGTTATAAAACTCTTGTCTTGCCTTAGCCATGGCCGGGTGAGTGTCGTGTGTGGTTCGTGGGGCTTTCTTTTCATTGGGTTGCATGTCGTGTGATTTGGTGGACTTCCTCAATTTGCGTGCCTTGCGCAGGGTAAGTGGAGTTTGTTATCCTAAGTATTTAATCCAATTTAATGTGAGGATGTATGCATTTGTAATTTAGAAATTTAAAATAGGTAGTTTTCTTTTATATGATTAATCGTTAAGTTAAAGAGATCGCTTTAATTATAATTGTAGCAAGCTTAAAGTATTTAACTTGAATTAATGTGTTCATTTACGCATTAGTAGTTGAGAAAATTAGAATAAATAGATTTCTTTCATGAGATTAGTCATTTATTAAAAAGGTCGCTTTATTATGTTATAGCGAGTTAATTTAATAGTTAATTTTAATAATAACAAAATTCAATGAGTTATGCATTTTAGAAAGGAACAATTTAAAGTCATTTGGGAAATAGAAATAAATTAATCATTTTTGCATTTTGGGAAAAGAAAAGGGTAAATTTTATTATTTAAAGGAAATTATTCTTTTTACTTGTTAAGTTGATATAGTATAAAGGATTGATTTTTGGAAATTTAAATTAATTTAAATACCTTACCCTTGTTAATAGTTCAAAATATAAAGGTTGGCTAAAGTAATATGGAGAAATTAAAATTAGAATTAAATAAGAAATAGAAGCATTTTAATTTTAATAAGAAAAGCAAATAAGATGTATTGAATAATTGAAAGGAATGATTTCCATTTTTTATTTTCTTTTATTTTAAAAATAAATGGCTAAATTCGAAATTGAAAATTAGGTCAAAAAATGGGGTTTCTCATTTAACCTAGTTTTTGAAATATTTTTTGGGGTTCTTTCTTTTGGGTGATGTGGCTGGAAAAAAAAAAGGGCTTTGGAGGAGAGATTGGGGTTTTTGGGAGGAGATGGAGTTTTGCTTTGAGTTGCAGGGAGCTCTCCTTCAAGTCATGCCCGGAATGGGTTTGGAGGTAGGATTTTGTTCATCAGTTTGATCATAATGTCTTGTATTTTCCTTTCTTGCAATACTGGTTTTCAGATTTTCCATTGTTGTCTATGAGTAAATTTCATTGTAAAAGAAATGGTAAAGCTTGGCTTTTGTTGGATCTTTGTGTGAAAAATGGACTACAAATATTGTTGGATTGGGTGGTTATTCACCAATCCCTTCTATTTTTTTTGAAACCCATAACATTCTGGAAAAAGAAAAAAAATAGGAATGGTTGTGACTGTGATAAATGGTTAATGGAGGTTTTATGTTATTTTAGTTATTTTATTATGTGATTAAAAAAAAAAAAATTGCTTAAGTCGAAACTAGACTGTAAAAAAAAAAGTATATACAAAAAAAAAATAAACAAAAAAAAACAGAGAAAATTAAAATTTGGGGTTTCGGGGGGGGGAGCCAAAGCTCAACCCACCCCTCCTCGCGGCGCAGCCGTAGCCCGCAGTTCTACCTGTGACCACAATGTGGCCCGTAGGGACCTGCATCCACGTTGTGGGCCGCAGGGAACCTGCGACAACAGTGTGGTTTCGCAGGACTTGCGTCCACACTGTGGGCCGCAGGGACCTGCGTGTGGGTTCCTCCCACTCCCGTGATGGGAGGTGGGACCCGTAGGTTAGGGTTCCCACAAAAAAAAAATTTATTTTATTTTTTTTTATATATTTTTTTTAAAATAAAAAAAAATATAATATTTACATTTATACAATGAAAAAAAATATAAATGCAATGGGATATGAATAAAAGAAGAAGTAATAAATTTGTAGAAAAATCTATTTTATATAAATTTAGATTTTAGTTGCTAAATATATATATAATGGAGATTGCATATTTCTTTTCAATTTGTAGATTAATTAAAATTTATTAATCTTGGATTATTAAATTTATATTAACGAATGTTTAAATTTGGAACCCATTTCTAATAGGAAAGGTAATCTTTGGAAAAGAGATCAAATAATGTCTTTATTTGAAGACCTTTGATATAAAACACTTTTCTTAACATTATGTAATATATTTTAATAAGATGTTTTTTTTTTCTTCGAAATAAGTATTGTCTTTCGATTTGAATGATTAAGATCTTCCGAGAATTTTAGAAATGAAAACTAAAGTATAGGAGAGTATGGAATTTGAATCTAAATTATCTTCATATATTTTGTTATCACTTCAACGATATGCTAGTAGAATGAATGGAAGTTTGATATCGTATCGATCAAAAAAAAAATTGTTGTAAGTTTAAGTTCTGTATTTGCCTTGTTTAAAGTGGTGGCAAACCTTGATGCATTTGTTTTGGACCCTATCGTTGTTGAAATTGGGGCACCTGTTTAAGTCTTAGGTCTCTAAATAGAATACTGATGGACAATGGACCTTGTACTTTCTCTTAGCATGCTCAGTTGGATCCGCCTCTATGTGGACATCATTTAGGATTTATGGACCAAAGTGGTCATTTGTATACTGGTTGTGTTCGCCTACATGGGAAAAATGTAAAAGACATGTAATTAAGTATTCCCAACTATATTGAATGTCAGAGGGGTCTTGCAATTGAGCAGACCCGGAGATGTAGCCCTTTAGGGGTGAACTCCGAGATCATATCCGTGTTATGCGATGCCTTGTCTCTTTTATTTCATACTTTAAGTTATCATGTATGGCTGCTTTTCATAAGTGTATAATGGGAATTTAACGAAGCTAAGTCAAAGCACATAAAATTATTCATCTTGATAAATGTAGTAATCAGGTTCATAAAACATTGTAAGTATGATTATGGAAAAGAATTTGGTTTATGTTAATTAAAGGAAATAATGGTGGAAAGAATCTCGCTAGGTTACCATTATGGTTTTAGCTTGTTATAAGTTGGTAAATTGAACGAATGTGAATGGGAAACAAAGTTAGAATTAATGTTGTAATTTCTAAGTTGAAATCTAATGGATGAACATCATATAAGTATTTACTTTTTATCTTCTTAAATGAGTATCGCCATGTTAATCATACTTCAATATATTGGATGAATTTGTTTAGTTATTTGTGTTTTAATCTTAACAAATAATCCCTACCAAATTTACTTGATAATTGGGTGAACTCAACTATTTATCCATAATTATAACCCTAATAAAAGAATCTCTTTATGTTTGCTAAAATTGAACTGCAAAGGGAAGTATTCGTATAGTTGTTTATATCTTAATCTTAGCAAAAGTATCTTTTCAAATTAACTTCATTTAACTAAAGAGAGTGGCATGCAATAAGATAGTTATATCCTAATCCTAATGGGAGAACGTCACTATGAACTTATATTTTAATCCTATAATGATGAGTATCATCTTGCTAACTATATTTTAATTTTAAAGGATGAACTCATGTGTTCCTGATACATTTTCACCTTAATGAATTTAGTCCATCTATTAGCATTATTAATACTTCAATGAATGAATTCTATGGCTACTTACATCTTATCCTCCATAAAAGAACTTAGACTCATTAGTTGGTTAGGCTTAAACTCAAATGAAGGAACCTCACTCTATTAATGGTAGTTTAATCTTTAATGAATGAATCACATCTTATTAACCATACTTTTAATTTTAACGGATGATAACAATTGTGGGTGGTTACCTTAAACCCAAATGAATGAACTTCGTGATATTTGTCGTATTGAACCTTATGGGTGGCCTCTTAATTTAATTACGTTTTAAAATGCATTGAGTAAATAACCTCACGATGGCCTCCTAACCACCCAAAGTAAATGAGCGCTTCCTAAAATTCTAAAATGTCAATTTATCAAACATAATATATATCCATGACTTAAGTATTAGCATGTAATTAAGATATCCAGCTTAATTGGATCGATTGTCGCGAGATGAGTTAAGTGTATGGTTACGTAATCGCGTTGGGAAACTCCTTAGGTTCGTTTAGCCTTCTGCTGTGTTATCTAAGTTTTAGATAACTCCAAAGTATCTTAATGTTGTAACTTATTATTAATGCTCTTAATTATTATTTAAAAAAAATAAAATATTTACACTCTATTTGAGTGTTTTTAACTTAAACCCTTAGGGGTTTCCTAGCGGGGCATTACACTTGGTATCAGAGCCCATGTTGCAACACTGGGATCTCTAGTTTCTCTAGTGCCCTTAGTTGGTGTGTGCGTGTCTACCTTATGTTGTATGCTTGTCCACCTTGATGTGAGGGTGTGATTTAACAAACTGTATTACCCCTGCCCTAATCAATTTCTAATCTCGGTTTAATCTTGGTCAGTTTATCTTAATATAATGTTATAGTCAGATGTTTGATTTAATGCATAGCTGTTGATGTGGTTTTCACACTAGTTGTATGCAAGTTGTTTAGTGTTCCTATTTCGTGGTATAAATATCGGGCTAACGCTTTCATTAAGTTTATATATGTATGCATGTATGACTCTTGGTTGCAGGAGATTTCAGGTACAACACCGCATGATTGCGAGGTTCGTCTTCACCTGGATTTGCAGGTTTGAGTGTACCTCTTTTATCCTTAGAGTTGGATTAGGTGGTCGTAAGACCCTAGTTGACCATAGTCGTGCTCAAGTGAGCACTGTTAGTCATCGTCGGTATTCCCTTTTGGTTGGGTTTGCGAGTCGTCAGTCTGGTTGACTTTCTTGGTTTGCGTGCTTGGTGTGTATGTTTAAATTGATTAATTAGTCCTTAGTATTTAATTTGATTAAATATGTGTTTGTGCATTAAAGATTAATGGACTAAATTAATCGGGATTTCTTTATGTGAATTATCATTAATCTGAATTGCTCGATTTAAATTGGGAGCAAGTGCAATTATATGGTTAATTCTTATATTAAATGCATTTTGTATATGCTGTTGAAAAAGAAAGATTTAAATTTAATTGCAATAGAATTAATTTAATCTTTTGGCATTTTGAAATAGAAAGGTTAAATTTCAGTTGAGTGAGAAAATCAATTTTGAATTGAAAAGCAATTTAATTTGTTGTTATAGTTGGAAAATAGTAATTTTTGGGAATTATTTTTAAATAAAAATTTTAATTCCAAAAAATGAAATTTTGGTCAACTCATCCTTATAACCTAGACTTTTGGAAAATTTTGGGGATGGATATTTTTGGAAAAATGTTTTGTTGGAAAAATATTTTGGAGGAAAAATTTGGGGATTTTGGAAGGAGGAGGAATTCTTGAGCTTGCAGGTTGGGCTCTTCAGTAAATCTCTTCCAGGATTGCATATGAAGGTAGGATTCTAAATTGTTTTCTTGTTGCCAAAAGAATTTACTGTTCTAGTTGAAAGAAATGAATTTGTTATTGAAGAATCGGTTTGATTGATTAATAGAGTAGAATGGAAATAAGATCTTGAATTATCCCTCCTTGATTTCATCCCTTGTTTTCAAATCAATTTCTGGTTTGCTAAGAATGATTTAAAATAAATAAAATTGAAATTTAGTTGGGGGTTTGGAAGATTAGATGTTAAATTTATGAAGATCAATCTTGTTTGACCAATATGCTGTTGGTTTTGGAGAAATTTTCCCCTTTCCTGATCTGGGTATTTTTTAAAAAGATTACAAATGGGTGAATAAAAAATAAAAATTTATTATTCTTTAGTCTCTGGGAGACTGTTTTTTTTAAAACTGTGTGTTGCACAGTGATCAATTTAAAAAAATAAAATTAAATAAAATTAAAAAATGGAAACCCCAACCACGTGGGAGAGTTCCCCACCACGTGGAGGGGTGCTGCGGGTCCAATGGGCACCAGCGCTTCCCATGGGGGCTGCATGCTCCCTTTGGGAACAACAGCGCTCCCATGGGGGCTGCATGCTCCCTTTGGGAACAACAGCGCTCCCATGGGGGCTGCGTGCTCCCATTGGGTAGCAGCATGAGCTCCCAAGGGGGGGGCCCACGTGGGTACCCTCCCTCATATTTATGTTTTTTTGGTATTAAAAAATAAGAAAACATTTTTTTTAAAATGTATTTTCTTAAAAAAATGTATATTATAGTTTAATATTATTAAATGTAATTTTAAATTAAGTTTTTAATTATGTTTGATATTTTAATTAAGTTTTTTTTTATTATGATTAAATATTGGCATTAATTAATAATTCAAGTATAATTTGTTGTTAATTAATTGTATAAGGTTAAATATACAATAATTAATATTCAAATCTTATCTTATTATTAATGCATATTTTTTTGTAATTAAATACTTAATTTGTTAATTCCATTATTAATTATTAATTTGTTATATTTAATTAATCGTGGATTATTAAATATATTCATTAATTAATAGTTAATTTTTGTAATTTTCTTTATATGCTCAAGGAAACAATTTGTTAATCTGGGAATGGATTTTCTTTATTTGGCATCCCTAAATATGTATATTTCCTTGATCTGTATAGTGTAAATTGGTTCTGGAAAAGACAAATGTGTAGGATTTATTTTGAACCAGTACGTCAATGATGTTTTAATTGAAGATTAATTATCTTATTTAATTGGTTAATGGTTGTTTAAATTATATTCTTGTGAAATTGGTTAAAGAACTCGTTATGGCGTATTTATGTATGTTCGATGCAAATGAACATCAGTGAGTTAGAAAACCAAGAACAACCTGTATCTAAATGAAGTAGATTACTGCAATCTAATATAGATCATGTAGAAAACTTGATCGACTTTTAACGTTTAGATCAATTCGAAAAAGATTGTATCTGTTGAATATTACCTATGCGAGTTTAATTTCTGTATTCGCTTTTGCTTATGTAATGGCAAGTCGTGCTTTGTTTGATAGGACCCTGTCGTATGGATTGACTTGGGGTACCTGTTTTAGTCCTCGGTTCCGAGTTGACTGTTGTTTTGTGGTAGTGTCGTGTTTGGTCATATCCTTTGTGTGGGTGTCGAATGATGATTCGTGGTTGACCATAGTTGGTCAAGTCTCTGGTTAGAGTACCGTCAGTAGTGTACCTCTTTTGAGTCATGTTTGACCAGATGGTGGTTCCCTCCTTCTTGAACTCCGTTCATCAGACCATGTCTATTCCTTGGTTTTTGAGTTCGTCTGAGTATAGTCTAGTGTCGTATGGGAAAGTGGCTTTTGATTGGGGGCCGCGCCCAAAGTGGCTGCTGGGTAACCCACCGAAAGTGAGTCTAATAAGTGATAACCTAACAGTAGATTAGAATGTATCTCTAAGTAAGATAATTGTGCCTCACACATGGGACGAGTGCTAACGCAGACTCGACATGCTGTGAGAAGGCCTGAAATGGCAAACCATCATCCTTGTCTTCACGAAAGGATGTGTGGGTCCACATGAGGCTTGGATGGGCCGGAGGTTCGGATTAGGTTGCCAGGGTAACCCAGTGTATGGGGTCGGGACCTATGAAGACCTACCATGGTAACCATACCAGGTTGTGTGATAACACTGGTCCCTACGTTCGCTAGTGTGTTGTCGTTTTGTCCTGTTAGGAGCACTTTTGTGGGTCGTCCTTTTGTCTTTACCCTTGTGAGTACTTGGTTTCATGTTAGACCTTGGGTGGTGATGACTCAGTTTTGTGGATGCTCTCCTGGACCTTTGTATTAGCTTTGATTATGTTCAGTTGGATCCTTTTCTTTTCAGGGATCGTTTATGTATTAATTGACCGATGTGGTCGTTTGTGTATTTTTTATGTTTTGCCTTGATGGTCGGATTGTAAATGGTGTAACCTCATGTATTCTTAACTTTATTATTATCAGAGGGGTCTTGTAGTTGAGCAGACCCGGAGATGTAGCCCTTTAGGGGTGAACTCCGAGATCATTATGGTGTTATGTGATGTTATTCTCTTATGTTTCCCTTATTCAACTTTATCATGTATGAATAGCTTATGTTAGAATGTATAAGTGGATAAGATGGAATTAACTTTAAATGCTTATATGCAGTCCTTCTTGAATGCCATTTTGATCGAATGCATAAGTGGTTTAGATGAGATTTATCGTAGATGCATGTATACAGTCATCTTTTAAAATGCAATAAATTAGAATATGAAAGAATGTAACTTAGAGTAATGGAATATATTCAGTTGTTGTTAAGGAAATTAAGTATGCTTGAAAAGATCTCATATGTTTATGATGAAATTATAGTGTGTTAGAATATTAGATGTATGGCTTGTATTTTAATGAAAAGCTTGAATGAAGATTATGAATAGATCTTAATGGATTAATCTTTGCTTGTGATTTATATTTCCATCTTCTGAAAGAAATTATCCTGATTAAGAATTATCTCATTATTAAGATAATCAGCTTATTGGATTAATTGTGTGAGTTAAGTGAATTGTGAAATTTAAGTAATCTCGTTGGGAAACTCTTTAGGTGTTAGTTGATGTCTTCCGCTATGTAATCTAAATCTTTGATATCTTGTTGTATCTTAATGTGGTGTAACTTTTTAAAAAAAAATTTATTGCACTCTATTCTTGTGTTTTGGCTTATCCCTTCGGGGTTTCCTGGCAGGGCATTACACAAACCCTACTTGTGTGTAACATGTGTGTTCACACCTTGTTTTCACCTTATTGATGTGGGTGTTTTGGGAATAATTATAGGTGTTTTGTTTGCTTATTGAGGTCTTGGTCTATGATTTCTCTTACTTTGAAAGGGAGTCGTATGTACCTTTGATCTTGACTTGTTTTACTCTTTTGACTAATCCATCTGGGTTGGTTGTTAATATCTTGAATCTAAAAGTACGGTATATGCTTGTTTATGGTATTGATCGATTTTAATGATTGTCCACTTGAAAGACTAGTATGGAAAATACTAATGCTTATTATGTAGTAAATTGAGTGATTATGACTCTTCTTCTTCTCTCTCTCTAGTAAAATTAAAAGGAATTGATATGGGTAATTATCTCTTATTTAAGTTTTCTTATTGCAAGAGAAAGGATGATATTTCTTGAGCCCTTGTGTGAGCCTCATAACATTTTTTGTGTTTTAGATTGTGAAAGGGATTGGTTTGGGACTTAATTTTTGGTTAAAGATAGAAAATGGTATGCTTGCATTAAAGGGTTCTCCATGTGCTTGGTAGAAGTAATATAATTAAATTCCATCTTAAGTAAGGTGCATTAAAATGTGCGTAGTGATTTTGTGAAAATTGCTTGATGTGAAAGGAATACCAAAAGAGGACATGTTATAGTAGCTTCAGGAGTGTATTAATGTGTTCCTCAAAAGATGGTTTTATGTGCTTATTCAACTAGTGTGATTTAGGACCTATTAAGAGACGCACCATTTAACTTGCTTTGGATATAGATAATTGTCTTATTGTGTTAAGAAAGAGTAAAAGAAAGACTTGTTGAATTGCATGCATTAAATGTGTAAAATCTAGTAGATAGCTCTTCATTTACCTCCTTGTCATATTATGAATTTTCAATGTTATATTTGATGTATTATTGTATTGTATTGTATCACGAATAGTGATTGTTCTCAAGAAGACTTGTATTACAAAAGAAAATTTGGTTGTCTTGAATTCTTGTTCGGAAAACTAGAACATTATAGTGCAACAATAAAGAATAGAAATGTCATGTTAGGATGCTTTGGCACCTTCCTAAAAGGTAGCGAAATGAAAACCATGCAACTAAAATGATAGACTTATATCCGAGCATATGGTGTGATCTTGAAGTTCTTGTGTATTTGCAGGAAATAGATGATTTTTCCAACTCTTTTCCTCCTCTTGCCTAAAATATAGGATATGTTGTTTTGAAATACTATTTAGAATGCAGTGATAAAAAAAAATAAAAAAATTCTTATAACGCACATGAAATTGTATGTTGCTTTGGGCTTCTAATTGAAAGGGGAAAGTTTTTCATCCTGGAAAGGGAAATTGCATAGTTAGTAATGTGAATGAAAATGCTTAGGGGAAATTGAGAAAGATATCAGAATGATGTTAATTCTTAGTGTAAATTTGATTTGTTGAAAATTTCAGTACGTGGATCTAGAGTAAACTTTATTTAGTGATTCATGTGTAAAGCATAATTAAAACTTCCCTTAAGTATATGTAAGCATAATGTAAAGTACTCCTCGTAAATGTGACTAAACCAGTAATGGTGCTATTCTGTGTGTGTTGTAAGAAACCCGTACTTGCTAGGTGTGCCCATGGGATAGTGAAGTAATCAGCCATGGGGAATATGTTTGCTTATGAGTATGGGAAACCATACCTATCTATGTGATGTTTCTTATTTGTTTCCTTATTGAGTTCCAACCCACGGGTTGTTGATAAGTTAGTATGTGAAGGGGTAGTAGTAGAAGTCACCATTCCTTCAATAGTATGAACAGCGTATGAGTAATGTCGACGCGAAGCGACTTTAGCTTCCCTATTTTGAGGAAAAGTATAGTTTTGTAATGAACTGTAACATAGGTGTACTCTATACTTCCCCTTGTGATGAATTGATTTACGAGGTTCATGTGTGCCAGCCTAATTCCTATCCTTTATTTTGAGCATATAGATGACAGTTCTTGAGCATATTGATGGATTTTATTGGAGCATCTGTTGCCTTGTCTTCATGAGAGGCGTGTTATTTTTCTTACATAAGCTGCCAACTGACTAGTGTTAGTAGACTTGTGGGTAGACCTTAGCCATGTATACCTCTCACTTACGGCGAGTATCCTGAGAGGAACATCGCTATGCGGAGTGTGACCAGTGTGTGCCTTATCCGCGGGGTACACTGCCATGCAGGATACGTCCATTGCGTGCCCTGTCCGCTTGGAGTATTGCCATGCCATGCTGAGACACGATGCAGGATGTAGTAGACATTTCCATGTGGCCTACCGATAGGTATAGGGTAGAGCGATGCCACGTGACGATGTGATGCGGGGTGATGTAGAGGTGCACACTGCCATGCCATGTGGATGTGTGACTTGGCCACACTACATGATGAGCTACTAGGATAGCTAGACGATTGTCCCTTCCTTCCTCGTTGGTGGCTAGCTGCTAGTCACGTAGTGATGTAATGTGCACTTGTGATTTTCTTTTATTTATTTATTTATTTCCTTGTGGGCAAGCAATTTATTTTATTTTGACCTTGACAGTTTAGCCACGATCTTGCAATCTTGATCTTACTTGATTTGATGTTGCAAATCTGGAAATTATTTTCTTGTCTTATTGTTGGAATTGATAATTATTACCTTTATTCTTTTGTACTTCGGTGGCTAAACCGGTTTATCCTTGTTGTTTTCATATGCTGGTCTTGTGTTGCAATGTGAATTCCTCTCCAAGAACGTAGGAGATGGTCTTGGATGAGTGTATACGAGGGAGTATACGTAGGGAACCTTGAGGATGGAGGTATGTGAGGCTGTGAGACAGCTAGGATCCACTACCTGCCTATGAGTGGTGACTATCTCTTGGAGGCTAAACACCTTACACAGCAAGGGATATTCATGAGGGACTTGTATGGAAGGTCGCACCACTATGGTGTACCCTAGCACCATCAAGCCCTTGAGTGAGATGATGGATATTGTTGATCATGTATTTGTTCTAAGAGCAGGCATAGAGATGTTGATCGTATATGTTACCTTTGACCGAGCATTAGACATGCTCACATGTGGCCTTTTGTGTTGTGCAAACCAGTCTTGTGGATGGATATTATGTGTAATCATGGAATAAATGGTATTAACTTGTCACTATGTTATGGGGCATAGTCATTGGAAAGGTTCTTGTATGTTTGGAAGGTGTAAACAATTGAGTTCTTACGTTGCTCTTATTTGTCGAAAGTTAACTTGGTTGTAGAAATTGATATTTGAAGCTAGTTCTATGCGATAAAGTTTTGTGAAAGAGATGAATTGGTGAAAGAAATGGACCTTGAGGGCATATTTTCTTGTCATGTTTGATAAATGAGTATGATAACTGTGTCTATATATTTTAATTGCTTTAATTTGGTGTAATATAAAAAGGGAAAATTCTCATTTCTCTACTATGATTGTGTGTAAATTCTAGGATATTTTAAGAATTGTATGATTTTAGATGCATTCTGTTAATGGATAATGACATTCGTAGAGGATTTATAAATAATGTTGTAAATTGTTGACAAAATATTTATTTGTGCAAATTGATAATTGTAACTGAGTTTCAGGGCTAATACGTGTTGTATGATTTCCACTTAGCCTTGCGACTTCCAGGAGTAAGTCGGAGCCTAGGGGGGGAGAATGTAATGCCTCTACCCTGGTCAGACTTGTAAAACCCGTTTGACCTTGGTTGACTTCCTATGTGGCATTCTTGAATGGTAGGATGACCGGGATGCAACGTGTAGTTTAGATAATATAAATGATTATGCATACCTATTATTGTGCTCTTGCATCGATTCTTGTGTAAATGTAATTGTTTCCTAACCCTTTTGATAAATCTTGACCTAACGCCTTCATTGAATATGTATATGTATATGTATGCTTGCGTGATTCATGGGTGCAGGAGATTGCAGGTACAACACCACCTAGGGCGAGGTTCATCTCCTACGAGATTCGCAGGTTTGAGTAGACCTCCTCCATCCTCAGAATTCGGATTTGGGGGTTATAAAACTCTCGTCTTGCCTTAGCCATGGCCGGGTGAGTGTCGTGTGTGGTTCATGGGGCTTTCTTTTCGTTGGGTTGCATGTCGTGTGATTTGGTGGACTTCCTCAGTTTGCATGCCTTGCGCAGGGGAAGTGGAGTTTGTTATCCTATGTATTTAATCCAATTTAATGTGAGGATGTATGCATTTGTAATTTAGAAATTTAAAATAGGTAGTTTTCTTTTATATGATTAATCATTAAGTTAAAGAGATCGCTTTAATTATAATTGTAGCAAGCTTAAAGTATTTAACTTGAATTAATGTGTTCATTTACGCATTAGTAGTTGAGAAAATTAGAATAAATAGATTTCTTTCATGAGATTAGTCATTTATTAAAAAGGTCACTTTATTAAGTTATAGCGAGTTAATTTAATAGTTAATTTTAATAATAACAAAATTCAATGAGTTATGCATTTTAGAAAGGAAGGATTTAAAATCATTTGGGAAATAGAAATAAATTAATCATTTTCGCATTTTGGGAAAAGAAAAGGGTAAATTTTATTATTTAAAGGAAATTATTCTTTTTACTTGTTAAGTTGATATAGTATAAAGGATTGATTTTTGGAAATTTAAATTAATTTAAATACCTTACCCTTATTAATAGTTCAAAATATAAATGTTGGCTAAAGTAATATGGAGAAATTAAAATTAGAATTAAATAAGAAATAGAAGCATTTTAATTTTAATAAGAAAAGCAAATAAGATGTATTGAATAATGGAAAGGAATGGTTTCCATTTTTGATTTTCTTTTATTTTAAAAATAAATGCCTAAATTGAAAATTGAAAATTAGGTCAAAAAATGGGGTTTCTCATTTAACCTAGTTTTTGAAATATTTTTGGGGGTTCTTTCTTTTGGGTGATGTGGTTGGAAAAAAAAAAGGGCTTTGGAGGAGAGATTGGGGTTTTTGGGAGGAGATGGAGTTTTGCTTTGAGTTGCAGGGAGCTCTCCTTCAAGTCATGCCCGAAATGCATTTGGAGGTAGGATTCTGTTCATCAGTTTGATCATAATGTCTTGTATTTTCCTTTCTTGCAATATTGGTTTTCAGATTTTCCATTGTTGGCTATGAGTAAATTTCATTGTAAAAGAAATGGTAAAGCTTGGCTTTTGTTGGATCTTTGTGTGAAAAATGGACTACAAATATCGTTGGATTGGGTGGTTATTCACCAATCCCTTCTATTTTTTTTGAAACCCATAACATTCTGGAAAAAGAAAAAAAATAGGAATGGCTGTGACTGTGATAAATGGTTAATGGAGGTTTTATGTTATTTTAGTTATTTTATTATGTGACTCTTAAAAAAAAATTTGCTTAACTCGAAACTAGACTGTATAAAAAAATGTATATACAAAAAAAAAATAAACAAAAAAAGAGAGAAAAAATTAAAATTTGGGGTTTCGGGGGGGGGGGGGGGGGAGCCGAAGCTCAACCTGCCCCTCCCCGCGGCGCCGCCGTAGCCCGCAGTTCTACCTGCGACCACAATGTGGCCCACAGGGACCTGCGTCCACGCTGTGGGCCGCAGGGAACCTGCGACCACAGTGTGGTTTCGCAGGACTTGCGTCCACACTGTGGGCCGCAGGGACCGGCGTGTAGGTTCCTCCCACTCCCGTGATGGGAGGTGGGACCCGTAGGTTAGGGTTCCCACAAAAAAAAAAAATTATTTTATTTTATTTTATTTTTTTTTAAAAGAAAAAAAAATATAATATTTACATTTATACAATGAAAAAAAATATAAATGCAATGGGATATGAATAAAAGAAGAAGTAATAAATTTGTAGAAAAATCTATTTTATATAAATTTAGATTTTAGTTGCTAAATATATATATATATATATATAAAATGGAGATTGCATATTTCTTTTCAATTTGTAGATTAATTAAAATTTATTAATCTTGGATTATTAAATTTATATTAACGAATATTTAAATTTGGAACCCATTTTTAATAGGAAGGGTAATCTTTGAAAAAGAGATCAAATAATGTCTTTATTTGAAGACCTTTGATATAAAACACTTTTCTTAACATTATGTAATATATTTTAATAAGATGTTTTTTTTTTCTTCGAAATAAGTATTGTCTTTCAATTTGAATGATTAAGATCTTCCAGGAAGTTTAGAAATGAAAACTAAAGTATAGGAGAGTATGGAATTTGAATCTAAATTATCTTCATATATTTTGTTATCACTTCAACGATATGCTAGTAGAATGAATGGAAGTTTGATATCGTATCGATCAAAAAAAAAATTGTTGTAAGTTTAAGTTCCGTATTTGCCTTGTTTAAAGTGGTGGCAAACCTTGATGCATTTGTTTTGGACCCTATCATTGTTGAAATTGGGGCACCTGTTTAAGTCTTAGGTCTCTAAATAGAATACTGATGGACAATGGACCTTGTACTTTCTCTTAGCATGCTTAGTTGGATCCGCTTCTATGTGGACATCATTTAGGATTTATGGACCAAAGTGGTCATTTGTATACTGGTTGTGTTCGCCTACGTGGAAAAAATGTAAAAGACATGTAATTAAGTACTCCCAACTATATTGAATGTCAGAGGGGTCTTGCAGTTGAGCAGACCCAGAGATGTAGCCCTTTAGGGGTGAACTCCGAGATCATATCCATGTTATGTGATGCCTTGTCTCTTTTATTTCATACTTTAAGTTATCATGTATGGTTGCTTTTCATAAGTGTATAATGGGAATTTAACGAAGCTAAATCAAAATGCATAAAATTATTCATCTTGATAAATGTAGTAATCAGGTTCATAAAACATTGTAAGTATGATTATGGAAAAGAATTTGGTTTATGTTAATTAAAGGAAATAATGGTGGAAAGAATCTCGCTAGGTTACCATTATTGTTTAGCTTGTTATAAGTTGGTAAATTGAACGAATGTGAATGGAAAACAAAGTTAGAATTAATGTTGTAATTTCTAAGTTGAAATCTAATGGATGAACATCATATAAGTATTTACTTTTTATCTTCTTAAATGAGTATCGCCATGTTAATCATACTTCAATATATTGGATGAATTTGTTTAGTTATTTGTGTTTTAATCTTAACAAATAATCCCTACCAAATTTACTTGATAATTGGGTGAACTCAACTATTTATCCATAATTATAACCCTAATAAAAGAATCTCTTTATGTTTGCTAAAATTGAACTGCAAAGGGAAGTATTCGTATAGTTGTTTATATCTTAATCTTAGTAAAAGTATCTTTTCAAATTAACTTCATTTAACTAAAGAGAGTGGCATGCAATAAGATAGTTATATCCTAATCCTAATGGAAGAACATCACTATGAACTTATATTTTAATCCTGTAATGATGAATATCATCTTGCTAACTATATTTTAATTTTAAAGGATGAACTCATGTGTTCCTAATACATTTTCACCTTAATGAATTTAGTCCATCTATTAGCATTATTAATACTTCAATGAATGAATTCTATGGCTACTTACATCTTATCCTCCATAAAAGAACATAGACTCATTAGTTGGTTAGGCTTAAACTCAAATGAAGGAACCTCACTCTATTAATGGTAGTTTAATCTTTAATGAATGAATCACATCTTATTAACCATACTTTTAATTTTAAAGGATGATAACAATTGTGGGTGGTTACCTTAAACCCAAATGAATGAACTTCGTGATATTTGTCGTATTGAACCTTATGGGTGGCCTCTTAATTTAATTACGTTTTAAAATGCATTGAGTAAATAACCTCACAATGGCCTCCTAACCACCCAAAGTAAATGAGCGCTTCCTAAAATTCTAAGATGTCAATTTATCGAACATAATATATATCCATGACTTAAGTATTAACATGTAATTAAGATATCCAGCTTAATTGGATCGATTGTCGCAAGATGAGTTAAGTGTATGGTTATGTAATCACGTTGGGAAACTCCTTAGGTTCGTTTAGGCTTCTGCTGTGTTATCTAAGTTTCAGATAACTCCAAAGTATCTTAATGTTGTAACTTATTATTAATCCTCTTAATTATTATTTTAAAAAAATATATATTTACACTCTATTTGAGTGTTTTGAACTTAAACCCTTAGGGGTTTCCTAGCGGGGCATTACACTAAAATTGCTTTGTTATGGTTTAATTCATTATTGCTTTGTTATTCTATTTTCATTATTGCTTGAAACTTTCATCCATCTTGCATCCATATTGTTTAATCTCATGCTCATATAGATAAAATCCTTCATCTTGGTGTAGTCTAGTTACTGGTATTGCTTATAAAAATCTTAGAACAATCTTATGTTGGAAATATGGACGGAGTAACTGAGAGGGGAGGGGTGAATCAGTTACCACAAAAATAAATCCACAAGTCCCTTAGATGTCTTAAATATAAACTGCTGAAACTCGGTAAATTAACTTATCAGTGTTTATTAAACATTAACATGCATAAAACAAGTAACATGAACACAAGTAACACCAGATATAACGTGGAAACCCAATTTTGGGAAAACCACCAATGTAACTAGTTACTGATTTTCACTCTTCTGAAGTGAGCCCTGTTAGGAGCCAACTCTGTTAAAGGCTACAAAACACACTGTTAGGTGTGACCCTGTTAGAGGATTTGATCACCCTACTAGGAGTGGCCTTGTGAAAGGTCTTAAGAACAATTCAACCGAATTGTCACCCTTGCTGATACAGATCTCTGTTCTGCGCCAATAGATCCTTACTGATCGCATATATCTTTTCTGCACCTCAAGGATATCACTGATCCTTCATCAGAATTTGCACATTTCTGCTCCTTCACATTTCCATACTTTTCATACTTCACCACACTTCGAAATCGCAACTTGATCTCTCATATATACCATTCAGGTTACCAAGTCGGCCCAATTACAAGTTAAGATGAATATTACATAGGTCGGCTACATATACAAATTTCAATAAATAAATATTGCTTCGGTCGGCTGCATAAACATTTCACTGATGCTCGGTGAACACTGCTGATTCAACGGTAACCGACTGAACTCGGTAAGTACTGCGAACTCGGTATAGACTGACTTTCCTTCACATATTCTTCGAAGACCGACTTAACTCGGTAAAGACTGTGAACTCGGTATAGCATACTGGAGTGCTAGGTAGACTCTGTAACTTGCTTCTCTTACCGTCTGAACTCGGTAGACTCTGTCTAACTGCTTTGCCGAACATTCTGAACTCGGTAGACTCTGTCTAACTGCTTTGCCGAACATTCTGAACTCGGTAGACTGATATGACATTTGTGTAACATCAAAGACAATACACAATTAAACAATTGTATCCAACAATCTCCGTCTTTGGCATTGATGGCAACACAACATGTCATAGCAGAATGAAATTTGAAAACAGGTCTTTTCTTTTATGACAGCAACATGCCAACATAACTTTCCCTTTGGATAGAGAACACTCCTTCTTTCAATAATCTCCCTCTGTGAAGTAACTTCATCTTTGGACAGTAAAACTCTCCCTCTTTATCAAACAACTCTCCCTCTTTATCTTAATGAACTTTCTTTCAAATTTTAGTAGGATATGACAGTAACTCTCCCTCTTTGACAACACATGCCAAAGACAATAAGACTTTATCTGAGTTATAATGTACCTTTTGTATTGATTCATATGCAATATTTTCCTGATTATACTGCATCAACTAGTAGATTTTTCACTTAGGATGAGTTGATGCATCACTAAAACTTTTCTTTAGTGAATTTTAGATAGGGGAGTGACCCCTAACTTACCTCTTAGATACAAGAATGCATCCTTAGCCAATGGTTTTGTGAATATGTCAGCAATTTGTTCCTTTGTGTGAATATATTCCAATCTGATCTCCTTGTCTTGCACCAATTCTCGGACAAAATGATATTTTATTGCAATGTGCTTGGTTTTGGGATGCATTACTGGATTCTTGGACATGTCAATTGCACTTGTATTATCACAGAACATAACAATTGGTTCTTTGATTTCCATTTTCATGCCTGCCAATAGCTGTTTAAACCAAACAACATTTGAACAATTTACTGCTGCAGCAACATATTCTGCTTTTGCTGTAGATTGGGATATACAGTTCTGCTTTTTGCTTGTCCAGGAAACCAATCTCTTTCCTAGAAAGAATGCTCCTCCGCTTGTACTTTTTCTGTCATCAATGTTTCCTGCCCAATCAACATCAGTAAATACTTTCAAATCAAAATTTCCTCCAAATTTGTACCATAATCCATACTCTTCAGTTCCTTTCAAATATCTCATTATTCTTTTGATTGCCGTCATGTGACTTTCTCTTGGCTTTGCTGAGAATCTTGCAACAATACCAACTGCAAGAGCAATATCTGGCCTAGTATGAACAACATACTGCAGCTTTCCAATCATAGATCTATACAGTGTTTGATCTACTTCTTGTGATTCATCTTCCTTGGTAAGCTTCAATCCAGTACACATAGGAGTTCCAACTAGTTTACAATCTTCCATACCGAACTTTTTCAGTATCTCTTTGATGTATTTTGATTGTGTAATGTAGATACCATTTTTGTTTTGTTGAATTTGAAGACCAACAAAGAATTTGATCTCACCAAACATAGACATTTCAAATTCCTTATTCATTTGTACTGAAAATTCTTTGCAAAGATCATCATTTCCTGTGAAAATAGTATCATCTACAAATATTTCTGCTAAGACAATTTTGTTATCTGATCCTTCCTTGATATACAAACTACTGTTATCATTAGTTCTTTGAAATCCAATCTGAATAAGATAGTTATGCAATCTTTCATACCATGCTCTAGGGGCTTGTTTCAGACCATACAATGTTTTATGTAATTTGCAGACCATGTCCTTCTTTTGTGGATCAACAAAACCTTCAGGTTGTTCAATATAAACCTCTTCATCCAATATACCATTAAGAAATGCAGATTTAACATCCATCTGATAAACTTTGAATCCTTTGTAGGCGGCATATGCAAGTAAGGTTCTGACTCCTTCCAATCTTGCAACAGGAGCAAAAGTTTCTCTATAGTCTATTCCTTCTTGTTGAGCATATCCTTTGCATACTAGTCTTGCTTTGTTTCTTGAAACTTTGCCATCTTCATTCAGTTTATTTCTGAATACCCACTTAGTTCCAATGACATTTTTATCCTTAGGTCTGGGTACAAGAGTCCATGTCTTGTTTTTCTCTATCTGTTCTATCTCTTCTTTCATAGCCTCTGTCCAACTATCATTTCCCAATGCATCTTTGACATTTCTAGGTTCAAAATCAGCAAGTAAACAAGTACTTTTCAACTTACCTCTTGTCATGGTTCCTTCAGATTTGTCTCCAATGATCTGATCTGCTGAGTGATGTCGTCTGACATACTCGGCTAATACAGGTTTCTTGCCTTTACAATGAATTTCATCATTGTCCTCTTGGTCCGGCTCGGTAAATATTGGCTCGGTTTCTTCAGACTCGGTAGACACTGGTTCTGGTTCATCAGACTCGGTAGATATTGGCTCGGTTTGCTCTTTCTGTAACTCGGTTACTGATGACTCGGGAGTAGAAGATTCCTGATTTGCAGATGTATCTGGTATTGTATCAGGTTCAATAGACACAAATCTTCTATAATCTTCTGGTTCTCTTTTGCTTTCTTCTTCAGATCTTTCTGCAAACTCATCAACTTTCACATGTGCACTTTCTATAACTTTATGAGTAAACAAATTCAAACATCTATATGCTTTACTCTTGCAAGAATATCCGAGGAATATACCTTCATCACCTTTCACATCAAATTTTCCTTTTCTAGATTCTTTCAAAATGTAACATTTACTTCCAAATACTTTTAGGTAACTTACATTAGGTTTGTAGCCATACCATAATTCATAGGGGGTTTTGAATGAGTCCTTCTTCAGCTGTACTCGGTTCAAGGTA
Source organism: Cryptomeria japonica (assembly GCF_030272615.1). Lineage (NCBI taxonomy): Eukaryota > Viridiplantae > Streptophyta > Pinopsida > Cupressales > Cupressaceae > Cryptomeria > Cryptomeria japonica. Next base: position 532,264,141 of record NC_081407.1, read on the forward strand.
TGAACAGCAGTGCTGATAGTTTCCTTCTAGTATTTGATAGCAATATTCTTTTCAATCATTAAGGTTCTTGCACAATCCATGATAGATCTGTTCCTTCTTTCAGCTATTCCATTTTGCTCAGGAGTTCTAGGGGCTGATACTTGTCTTTTGATTCCTCTTTCAATGCAAAAGTTATTGAATTCATGAGAGATAAATTCACCACCTCTGTCTGACCTTAGACATTTAAGTCTTTTACCTGTTTCTTTTTCTACTCTAGCCAAATATCATTTGAACTTTTCAAATGCTTCTGATTTGTTCCTTAAATACATGACAGTCATCATTCTTGAGTAATCATCAACAAAAAGAATGAAGAACTTTTCTCAAGTATAACTTTCAGTTCCTATGGGTCCACATAAATCAGTATGCACAATTTCTAATATATCTTCAGATTGATAGTTTTTGCTTTTGAAACTAGTCTTTCCCATCTTTCCAATTTGACAATTCTTACATAGACCGACCTCAGGTTTCTTTATATCTGGAATACCTCTTACTTTTATGAATTTACTTATTTTCACTAGGTTATCAAAATTTACATGACATAACCTTTTGTGCCATAACCAACTTTCTTCAACTTGAGCAATAAAACATGAATTTTCACTTGTTTCAAGTCGGAACAAATTACCTTTTGTTTGAGTGCCTGATGCAATCAGCTTTCCTTGATTATTTAGCAGTTTGGCCTTTCCATGCGTGAATTCCACCTTGAGTCCACTATTAAGTAGCTGTGCCACACTCATCAAGTTGTGATTGAGACCTTCAACCCAGTAGGCATCATCAAATACAAGTTCTTTGGTTATAGGGATTCTACCTCTTCCTTTTATGTAGCGAGGTTCATTATTACCAAACCTTACACTACCTCCTTCATAGTCTATCAGATGTTCAAACTTGGTTTTATCACCAGTCATATGATGAGAGCAACCACTGTCTATGATCCAAGTATCATTTTTGCTTATATGAGAAATAAGTGCCATCTTATCTTCCTCATCATTATCAGAATCATCTCTTATAGCAATATAAACAATTTCATCTTCACTATTATCAGAATCCTTAGCCATAAAGCATGTTTTCTTACCTTTGAATGATTTGTAGTCCTTTTTGCCATTCCATTTGTGATCTTTCTTCTCATCTTTGCTCTGCTTATTTGGGCATCTAGCAGCAATATGACCTACTTCATCACATGAAAAATAGATTAGAGGAACTTTGCCTCTGTATTTTCCTTTGCCTTTGGAATATTTCTTTGCTAGAAGAGCTTCAATTATTTCAAGATCACTGTCTGAACTTGGTTCTGATTCATCTTCACTTTCTGACCGAGATTCTTTTTTCTTTTTGCCTTTCTCCTTGAGTGAAACCTTAGCTTCAAATGTTGATTCCATGTTTTTGGAAGCTGGAACATAGTTGTCATAGTTGTCTAACTCAAATGCAGTTAATCTTCCAACTATGGCCTCTAAATTTATCTTGTGATTTGCTTCACATCTTCTTTCCTGAATTGCAGAAACTCCGATTGCATAAATGGGTAGTAATGTTCTGAGAACTTTGCTTATGACTGTTTCCTCTAAGATATCACCTCCAGAAGCTTTGATTGCACTGACACTAGCTTTGACTCTTTCAACATATTTTGCAATATTTTCATCCTCACTCATTTTTAATTGATCAAACTGTCCTCTCAAGCTTTTTGCTTTGGCTCTTCTCACATTGTCATCACCACCATAGATATCTTTCAGCTTGTTCCACATTTCAAATGCAGTTTTGCAATCTTTGACATCATCAAACTCTTCATATCTTAGGGCAGATGCAATGTCTATCATCATGGTGTTATGAGTCTTCTTTGCAGCAATATCAGCAACAGTTAGTGTACCAGTGGGTGTCACATATTCTGTGTCAAGATGTGTCAATCCTGTATCTCCAATGGAAGCCAAATGGAGTCTCATGAGACCTTGCCATGCTGAAAAGTTATTTCTGTTTAGCCTTGGAATTTCCCTCTTGTAAGACATCTTGATCTTTAGCTTAGATCCTTGAAATCCTTCCTATAAGCACCCAAGGCTCTGATACCAATTGTTGGAAATATGGATGGAGTAACTGAGAGGGGAGGGGTGAATCAGTTCCCACAAAAATAAATCCACAAGTCCCTTAGATGTCTTAAATATAAACTGCTGAAACTCGGTAAATTAACTTATCAGTGTTTATTAAACATTAACATGCATAAAACAAGTAACATGAACACAAGTAACACCAGATATAACGTGGAAACCCAATTTTGGGAAAACCACCAATGTAACTAGTTACTGATTTTCACTCTTCTGAAGTGAGCCCTGTTAGGAGCCAGCCCTGTTAGGAGCCAACCCTGTTAGAGGATTTGATCACCCTGCTAGGAGTGGCCTTGTGAAAGGTCTTAAGAACAATTCAACCAAATTGTCACCCTGTTAGAGGATTTGATCACCCTGCTAGTGTGTTTTGTTAAAGGTTACAAAACACACTGTTAGGTGTGACCCTGTTAGAGGATTTGATCACCCTGCTAGGAGTGGCCTTGTGAAAGGTCTTAAGAACAATTCAACCAAATTGTCACCCTTGCTGATACAGATCTCTGTTCTGTGCCAATAGATCCTTACTGATCACATATATCTTTTCTGCACCTCAAGGATATCATTGATCCTTCATCAGAATTCGCACATTTCTGCTCCTTCACATTTCCATACTTTTCATACTTCACCACACTTCGAAATCGCAACTTGATCTCTCATATATACCATTCAGGTTACCAAGTCGGCCCAATTACAAGTTAAGATGAATATTACATAGGTCGGCTACATATACAAATTTCAATAAATAAATATTGCTTCGGTCGGCTGCATAAACATTTCACTGATGCTCGGTGAACACTGATGATTCAACGGTAACCGACTGAACTCGGTAAGTACTGCGAACTTGGTATAGACTGACTTTCCTTCACATATTCTTCGAAGACCGACTTAACTCAGTAAAGACTGTGAACTCGGTATAGCATACTGGAGTGCTAGGTAGACTCTGTAACTTGCTTCTCTTACCGTCTGAACTTGGTAGACTCTGTCTAACTGCTTTGCCGAACATTCTGAACTCGGTAGACTCTGTCTAACTGCTTTGCCGAACATTCTGAACTCGGTAGACTGATATGACATTTGTGTAACATCAAAGACAATAAACAATTAAACAATTGTATCCAACATCTTATACTCGCATCTTTTAGAAGGCAATTAGTCACTTTTTTATGGTTTATTATTTATTGATTATTGATATACTAACCACACATGTAATGACTTAATTGAAGTGTTGTGCCTGCAGCTATCAGACCTCTTTTCTAGCTTTACATAGGTACTATGTTTGAAATCCATTCAGCATAGTCTATAGCTCTGATAAATCCAACTTTTAGCAGTTTAGGGTGCATCTTAGCTACTAGTTTAATAAAAATCTGAGAGCAATCTTATACTCGCATCTTTTAGAAAGAAATTAGTCATTTTGTTATGGTTTATTATTTATTGATTATTGATTTACTAACCATACATGCAATGACTTAATTGAAGTGTTGTGCCTGCATCTATCAGACCTCTTTTCTAGATTTACACAGGTACTATGTTTGAAATCAATTCAACATAGTCTATAGCTTTGATAAATCCAGCTTTTAGCAGTTTTTCTAGCTCAGCCTTGACTAGAAGTGCCACATGAAATAAACTAAATAACAAAGCGACTAATTGCTTGTAGAAGGCATCTTATACAAGTTAACTTAATAGCTATCTAAAGGTTAATTGAACCTGATTTCTCAATTATTTCAAGGTTAACTGAACTTGATTTCTCAATAATCATATTTTCAAGGTTAACTATACTACACCAAGATGAAGGATTTAATCTATATGAGCATGAGATTAAACTATATGGATGCAATATGGATGAAAGTTTCAAGCAATAACAAATTCAAGCCTTTACTAGGTTTAGGTTGCATTTCATTTTGCATCTCATTTTACATTTCATTCTGTATTTTGTGAATTTAGAGTTATTTCAGTATGGTAATAATCTCTTTATCTTATGAATGAGAGTTGGAAGCATCATCATTTCTCTGATTGAGTACTTGTGTATTGAGATGTTAGCTACATACATAAGCATCTTATATAGATTCAAAGATTTCATTATCACTCATTTGCATTCATCTTATTGCATATATATATATATATATATATATATTTGCACTACTCATTACTCATTTTCAACATTTATTTGCATATGAAAAGAAACAAAAACAAATGTTCATATTCATTTGCATTTACATACATCCATACTAAAAAATAATGCATACATATAGAAGACATCTCATAATCGATTGACACAAGTATTGCATTCATATAGTTTAATCTCATGCTCATATAGATTAAATCCTTCGTCTTGGTGTAGTCTAGTCACTAGTATTGCTTATAAAAATCTGAGAGCAATCTTACGCTCGCATCTTTTAGAAGGCAATTAGTCACTTTGTTATGGTTTATTATTTATTGATTATTGATTTACTAACCATACATGTAATGACTTAATTGAAGTGTTGTGCCTGCAGGTATCAGACCTCTTTTCTAGCTTTACACATGTAATATGTTTGAAATCCATTCGGCATAGTCTATACCTCTGATAAATCCAGCTTTTAGCAGTTTAGGGTGCATCTTAGCTACTAGTTTAATAAAAATATGAGAGCAATCTTATACTCGCATATTTTAGAAGGCAATTAGTCACTTTGTTATGATTTATTACTTATTGATTATTGATTTACTAACCATACATGTAATGATTTAATTGAAGTCTTGTGCCTACAGCTATTAGACCTCTTTTCTATCTTTACACAGGTGCTATGTTTGAAATCCATTCGGCATAGTCTATAGCTCTGATAAATCCAATTTTTAGCAGTTTTTCTAGCTTAGCCTTGAGTAGCAGTGCCACATGAAATAAACTAAATAACAAAGTGGCTAATTGCTTTTAGAAGGCATCTTACATAGGTTAACTTAATAGCTATCTCAAGGTTAACTGAACCTGATTTCTCAATTATTTCAAGGTTAGCTGAACCTGATTTCTCAATAATCATATTTTCAAGGTTAACTAGACTACACCAAGATGAAGGATTTAATCTATATGAGCATGATATTAAACTATATGGATGCAAGATGGATGAAATTTTCAAGCAATAATGAAGTCAAGCCTTTAATAGGTTTAGGTTGCATCTCATTTTGCATTTCATTCTGTATTTTGTGAATTTTAGAGTGATTTCGGTATGGTAATAATCTCTTTATCTTCTGAATGAGAGTTGGAAGCATAATCATTTCTCTGATCAAGTACTTGTGTATTGAGATGTTAGTTGCATACATAAGCATCTTATATAGATTCATACATTTCATTATCCCTCATTTGCATTCATCTTATTGCATAATATATATATATTTGCATTACTCATTACTCATTTTCATCATTTATTTGCATATGAAAAGAAACAAAAATAAACATTCATATTCATTTGCATTTACATACATCCATACTAAAAAATAATGCATGCATATCGAATAAAGCATATAGAAGACATCTCATAATCGATCAACACAAGTACTATGAAGTCCAATCAGATCTCATATATATATAATCATCAAGTCTCAGGGTACAAAATAATGTCAACTGACATATACAAACTCCCATCGGAGCAAGAATCATAAGGGCTACAAAAAATGGGTGTGTACAAAAAATATCTGAGCTACAAAAATAAAATCTAGCTCTCAGCCTCTCCCTCATCGCCTGGTGGAGGAGGTGGAGCCTGCTGACTGGAAAATGTAGTCTTGGATGCCGAAGAATGTAGTATTCAGCCCCACAGTGGGTGCTAGAAATGTGTGTGTGAAAAAGTGAAAAGAGGTCTGATAGCTGCAGGCACAACACTTCAATTAAGTCATTACATGTATGGTTAGTAAATCAATAATCAATAAATAATAAACCATAACAAAGCGACTAATTGCCTTCTAAAAGATGCAAGTATAAGGTTGCTCTCAGATTTTTATAAGCAATACTAGTGACTATACTATACCAAGATGAAGGATTTAATTTATATGAGCATGAGATTAAACTATATGGATGCAAGATGGATGAAAGTTTCAAGCAATAATGAATTCAAGCAATAATGAAATAAACTAAATATGGAAAAAGCTAAACTAAGATGCAATAATCTCAAAAAAGGCAAGCACAAGATCTTCAATGACTCTAGAGCAAAATCAGCATAATAATCTCCAAGGTGTTTCTCAAGTATCTCTGGGGTGATTTGAATGAGAGCTGAAGGCTGAATTTATAGAGAATTTACAAGAGATATCAAGAAAAAGCACAATTTAGATCTAATTGAAATAATTGAGAAATCAGGTTCAGTTAACTTCAAGATAGATTTCAATTATAGTTCAATTGAAATGCATTTAAATAAGAAGTTCAAGTTGCATTAGAAATAAGAATTAATTAATTCCATGCATTTGTGATAAAAATAGATAATTCTTTGATTTATTCAAGAAAAGAGTCTCTTAATGCAACTGAACTTCTTTTTCTCAAAAGCTTTGAGTTTTAATTTTAGAGAATAATTCAATTTAATTGCTTTTTTAATTTAAAGTTCTCAATTTAGAAAAAGAAATAATATCTCAAGTTTGATTTCTCTCTCAATTCTTTTATTCTATTTTCAGATTAATTCCTCTTTTGTAATAAATTAATTCCTTTTTTGCATGATTAAATGGCAAATTTATTAATTAATTAAATATGCTAGGATATTTAATAAATTAAATAGGATAATTGATCAAAAAATGATATTCTTGGAATGATTTAATTAATTATATAAATATTTAATTAATATTGAGTAATTGACTTGCCATGCAATATTTGATGATTAAAGAGTTAATTAATGTGCTCAAGATTGATTTAATTGTCTTTGGTTAGGACCTTGGTGATGTTGTCGAGATTAGGGGCCCATGGTTTAGATGACCAATTTTAGGGTATTACATTTTCCCCTCTTTAAATTAATGTGCAAGCAACACGTTGGTTCAAAGAATAGTTGATGTCTAGGAGATGCCAATTCTAAACTTGATTGATCATGAACTAGATGAAAAGTGAGGTGTTTAGCTTCATTTGAAGTGATGAAGCTGAACAAAGTTGATTAAAGCGATACTGATCCTGAACTTGATTGAACTAAGAACTATAGAGAGCAAAGATACCGAACTTGAACTTGATTGATCAAGAAGCGGATCTTACTGATCTATAACTTGATTGAACTAGACTCAGCGAGTGAAGATAAAATCGATCTTAAACTTGATGGATCAAGATATGATGAGCAAAGATAAACTATCCAGCTTGATTTGATGTGATGAAACTGAACACCTGCTTAGATTAAGCGTGTGATCGAAGATACTCTTTAAACTCTTGATTGAGTTTAAACGAATAATCAACTAGATGTAAAGCGATGAAACTAATTAACGTTAAGAGACTGATTCAGATAAAGACAAATATCAGCTTGATTTGAAGCGATGAAGCTGCGATGCCCCTTAGCAATAAGAATTTGATTTTCTTTAGTTAAAAAAGATTTTTTGCTTGACTTTGATGAAGATTTGAAAATTTTCTCGACTTTGAAGATGTGAGGTCATAAGGTCATGAGTAGGCCCCCTTAGGAGCGAAATCGAAAGATAGCGAGGGTACATGATGATTACGCAATTGTTTATCAATGATTTTGATTTGAGCATAAATGATTTATAGGAATATTTGAAAATTTGGCTTGATGAGAAATTGAGCAGAAAGTTGGTTTGTAGAATAAAATTGAGATTCAGCGTTGATTCATGAGAAATTGAGTGCAATTTGAAGAAAGAATGAGCTTTTGATGAAAAGCACTAAGTGGTCAAAATTTTGGATTGTGACTAGCAGAATGATCTCAAATTTTGATTTTGATCCTGAAAATGGAATCAGAATGGGCAAATTAGCTAAGGGTACAATTTTCATGTCCATCGGTGCAAGTTGAAAAATTAGAGTTTTGGCTATATATGGGGTAAAAGTGTCATTCTCAATTCATTTTAACCCTCCAAGTTTGAAAATTCGCAAAGCCTTCTATGAAGAAAAATGGTGTTTCCCACTCATATGCATCGATTCAAGCACCAAAGATGACATAAACAACCTTGGAACTATGAGCCAATGGTAAGTGATCTATCTTAAGCCTGTTATTCATTCCAATTTTGAATTTTTTTGTTGAATTTTTAAATTTTTGGCACGTTGAAGTCGAGTTTTCTTGTTTTGTCATGCGAGACAGGATCTTGTCTTGTATGACAAACTGATTAAGTCTATTTTTTTGTTTTATCCCACCAGTTTTGTCATTCTAGGCCTACCCTTTTATCGTACGAGAACATTCAAGAGAGCCCCTTTTGTCGTGCTAAGGCTAGTCTTGTGTCGTATGGGAGTCTTTTGTCATACTAGGTCTATTTCTAACTCATACGAGTTGCTGCCTCTACTTTGTTTTGTCGTTTGAAAAATAGTGAGCATTTTGAAGGTGCAAACTTGAAATTTTAATTTTGCAGTTGATGTAGTTGGATTTGCATGATGTTTTGCTTCTATTATAGGCTAATTTGAAATGTTTCCTGATGCTCTGTTGTTTGATTTTTTTGTAGGTTCGATTGCCTCATGTTCTTTTCATATGTGTATATCCACCGATGATGATATTAGTGTGTCAGTTGTCAGAGGTTGACCGGGCACATATTGATTTGTGCGGATTGAGCCACCTTCTTGATTTACTTGATATCCGTGTGAATCACAGAATGCTGACTGTGCTTGTAGAGAGATTCCATTATGAGCATAACACATTCCACTTTCTAGTTGGGGAGATGACCATCACTCCCGAGGATGTTTATAAGATTCTTTGTATCCCTTTTGTTGGAGGGAAGGTTGATTATGATGCAGTGCAACTTCCTAGGTTACTCGTTGTTAGACATGTTTTTAGAGATCCTGACATTTTGACATGTTCTATTAGTTGGGACATGATGATGACCAGGTACAGTGAGGACTTTCCACTGGCTTGCATCTTGGCAGGTTTTATCAACTGCTTTCTAATGCTGAACAGGGGACAACAAGGTTTTTTGTGTGGATGGGGCAGGATGTTGGAGAGGCTTATTGATACCCCTCAAAGATTAGGCTGGGGCTCTTGTATATTAGCACATATGTATCACAAGATGCATGAGATCATCTTCTGGGAGGGGAAGAGTATGGCTATAGGAGTTTTGATATTACAGGTATGGGCTTGGGAGCACCTCTAAGTTTGCAGGCTGATTGTAAATGACAACAAAGATCCTGGTCATCCCATTATATATAAATATTTAGGATATGTTACTCAACCCCATCTGGGCAAGACAAATTTTTGGAGATGGCAACTAGATGATTTGATACCCATGACATGGAGACCGTATAGGGGTCTAGAGCCATGAAATGATTGGAGGGTTGTTCACAAGGATTTGTTCATGACTCGCCCACTCATCGGTAGATCACAGATAGTAGTCGAGTGATTCATTTTTTCTCAAGTGATGAGGCAGTATGGTAGACCTCAGGGGATCTTGCAGGAGTACATTGCATACGTACGTTATGTAGATGAGGAGAGGTAGGGATGGGCACCGAGACTATCTTATGCCTTGAGTATGCAAGAGCTGACTAGATTACATTGTGGTGCAAGAGCACCTCAGCACACAAGCATACCAGGAGGTCAAAAGTCATAATGTGAACAATTTGATTGTATTTGAGTCATTCATAATGTATTAAGGTCATTTGAGTCCATTGAATCATAATATGTAAGGCTAAATGAGCCATTTTGTCCAAAGTTGCCCAAGTTGTGTATTTGAGTCTTGATTGGGTTTATGAGGTCAAATTTGTGTAAAAGTATCATGAAAGGGGAAAATGATGTAAATTGTGTTATTTGGTCCATTATAAGGTGTTAATAATTTTCATGTAATATCTTAACAAGTTTTGAGTGCAAACTCAAAGAGTTGTCAAGACAAAACCTAGATAGAGGAGGTGTCATTTGGTTGAAAGGTGGTTATTTAGTTAATTTTCAAAGGGAATTCGACCCAAGAGGTTGATTTATGTATTTAAGGATTTTAATCCATGAAAATGAAGAAATGGAAGGCATTGGGAAGCATTGAAATCAATTTGGTAACAAGTTCTTGGTTTTTCAATTTGTTATTTTGGTGTTTTAAAGGTTTTCCTCTGGTTTCCAGGCCTTGTATGGCCATGTACAGCCTGGAAAACCATGTATTATTAATTGGATAGTGTATAAAAATGAATAAGCTTTCCATTTCTTTTTTTTTGAGTTTATTTCATGCAGATTTGAGAAAGTTATGGACGTTTTGGTGAAAACAGTTTGTAACTGCCAAAACCCTGCCTAGGGTTAACCAGTTTTGGGAAAAGCTTCATAACTTTTGATTTAACTGTTGGATCTGGCTATAACTTGGGGAAAAGTTGTTTATCTGATCTATCTACAATTTGACAGAAGCGATTGGATTTATTTTAAATATGTAAAAATTTATTAATGACTGTTCATCTGCATTTTATTATGAAATCAGACTGGTAAAGGTAGGGGCAGTCCTGTTGCAGCATTTGATATGGCCAAATTAAGAATAATGATGAAGAAAGGATATATGTTTTGGAAAGGTCTCGGAACCCTCTTTCAATTTATTTTTATCTCACTTAATTTGGTTAAGAATTGAAGAAGTTGTGGTTATTTTTGTGAAAACAGTTTTTAAGGATGAAACCTTGAACTAGGGTACTCCATGGGAATAAAGAATTTGTTGTCTCATGTTTTGGTGAATTTTATGATCTAAAATATTGAATTAAGGTCTGTAGGGATGGAATATAACCTTTTAAAGTGGTTTGGGGTTGATTGGTGGCATATGGTGGAAGTATTTGATAGACAACCCTTGTGTAAAGATTATATTGTGATTGCATTGTAGAATGGATGAATACTATTTGCATTGCCACTTAATGATTGTAATGATGATTGGATCAGCAAGATCCTTGGTTGTGAGTTGGTTTTCCATGATGCTCTGCATCAAATTGGTATCAGAGCTCAGCAAAAGATCTGGGCTGAGCAAGTTGTTTGTGTTTTGTGTTATTGATGAGTTTTGGTTGCAGGTGCTTGTCCATCTAGTTGCAAGAGGAAGTTGGTGTTGTGTGTGGGCAGACAAGGAAGGTCTGTCAAGGGCCAAAGGGATGTTCCATTGGTTTCCAAGAGACTAGGGAGAGAGGCAAGGAGAGGACTCCTAGGTGAGGCAAAGGTGAGTTTTTTTTTTTGGTGAGGTGATGCAGCATGGAGAGGTGGACTTATGGTTGGTAAAAGCACTTGGATGGCAGCCATTACATACTCCATTAATAGGAGTTATTGAGGAGGCAGATATAAGGACAGTCCTATGTCATTTTGGAGATGTTGATTGTAGTAAAGGCATGAGAATGGTGATAAGATGAAGGAAGAAAAGAGGCATAAAAAGGCAAAGACAAAGATGAAGGTTTCAGTCTAATTTTTTGCAGGTTATTATCCCTATGTTTCCAAGGGACTTGGAAACTTTTCAAGGTCGGTAGTATGGTGCAAGAGCACCTCAGCACACAAGCATACCAGGAGGTCAAAAGTCATAATGTAAACAATTTGATTGTATTTGAGTCATTCATAATGTATTAAGGTCATTTGAGTCCATTGAATCATAATATGTAAGACTAAATGAGCCATTTTGTCCAAAGTTGCCCAAGTTGTGTATTTGAGTCTTGATTGGGTTTATGAGGTCAAATTTGTGTAAAAGTATCATGAAAGGGGAAAATGATGTAAATTGTGTTATTTGGTCCATTATAAGGTGTTAATAATTTCCATGTAATATCTTAACAAGTTTTGAGTGCAAACTCAAAGAGTTGTCAAGACAAAACCTAGATAGAGGAGGTGTCATTTGGTTGAAAGGTGGTTATTTAGTTAATTTTCAAAGGGAATTCGACCCAAGAGGTTGATTTATGTATTTAAGGATTGTAATCCATGAAAATGAAGAAATGGAAGGCATTGGGAAGCATTGAAATCAATTTGGTAACAAGTTCTTGGTTTTTCAATTTGTTATTTTGGTGTTTTAAAGGTTTTCCTCTGGTTTCCAGGCCTTGTACGGCCATCTACAGCCTGGAAAACCATGTATTATTAATTGGATAGTGTATAAAAATGAATAAGCTTTCCATTTCTTTTTGTTTGAGTTTATTTCATGCAGATTTGAGAAAGTTATGGACGTTTTGGTGAAAACAGTTTGTAACTACCAAAACCCTGCCTAGGGTTAACCATTTTTGGGAAAAGCTTCATAACTTTTGATTTAACTGTTGGATCTGGATATAACTTGGGGAAAATTTGTTTATCTGATCTATCTACAATCTGACAGAAGAGATTGGATTTATTTTAAATATGTAAAAAGTTATTAATGATTGTTCATCTGCATTTTATTGTGAAATCAGACTGGTAAAGGCAGGGGCAGTCCTGTTGCAGCATTTGATATGGCCAAATTAAGAATAATGATGAAGAAAGGATATATGTTTTGGAAATTTCTCAGAACCCTCTTTCAATTTATTTTTATCTCACTTAATTTGGTTAAGAATTGAAGAAGTTGTGGTTATTTTTGTGAAAACAGTTTTTAAGGATGAAACCTTGAACTAGGGTACTCCATGGGAATAAAGAATTTGTTGTCTCATGTTTTGGTGAATTTTATGATCTAAAATATTGAATTAAGGTCTGTAGGGATGGAATATAACCTTTTAAAGTGGTTTGGGGTTGATTGGTGGCATATGGTGGAAGTATTTGATAGACAACCCTTGTGTAAAGATTATATTGTGATTGCATTGTAGAATGGATGAATACCATTTGCATTGCCACTTAATGATTGTAATGATGATTGGATCAGCAAGATCCTTGGTTGTGAGTTGGTTTTCCATGATGCTCTACATCACATTGTCTCAGATGAGACTATATGGATGTTGTTGCAGATGGGGGGGTCTTGCCTCAGTATAGGGATTGGTTCTAGCAGCATCCATTCTTGAGATTTACGGATCCAGCTAAGCAAGTACCTCGCATAGAGGAGATAGAGGATGATGTTGGCATATGCACACTCCAATGAGACATTGTAGGTGATTGAAGGTTTTTTCATTGATGACAACCTTACAATCCTATGACACCGGCAAGGCATTCCACCGACACTAGCAAGATCAAACTCTACACTGGCACACAGATCATCGACACCGATAGTGAAAGGAAGCATACCGGCACAGAGGCCGACAGGATTTTTGTTGTAATATATTTTGTTTATTATTTTGTGAAATAATTGTAAGCCGACTTGGCAAGTTGTAAAATGACTCTTATATGAGAGAGATCATTGTAGAACATTTGTAAGTAAGGAAGAAGAATGTAATTAGGCAAAATAAGGCAGACCTATTATGTGAATTATAGGTTAAGGGTTTATGTAAGAAGCAGAGCAAAAACTAGTACTGGATCTGGCATTATAGATGTTATTTTGAAGCAGTACAAGACACTCGATTTATATAATCCATTTTGTAAGTCAGTGAGACTTCCTATTTTGTATTTGAGCAGTGAGCTCTAAGCAATTGACCTTCCTACATGTGTAGGCCCCCTCTTGTAGCAGTAATATTCTCTTATTGGCCAGTAAGTGAATATTGTGGGTCACAAATCCCACTGAGGTTTTTCCCACACCGATTTTCCTCGTTAAATCTTTGTGTTATGATGTGTTTTTCATGTGGTTGTTTCTATCTTTGTTTATTGCATTATTTTCTGCTTACCGGTACACTTTTCTAATATGTTCAACATGTTTTAAGTTAAGAAATTTAATAAACCGGTTAGATATTGATTCACCCCCCCTCTCAGTATCTGTGGGAATCCTAACAATTGGTATCAGAGCTTGGTCCTCTATTTTCAGAAGCCTAACAGCTTGAGGAAGATCTTGACACCAGTAGAGATGGAAAAATTGATGAAGCAACTTGAAGGAGCTCTCTCAGACTATGATGCAGAAAAATTGAAAAATATCAAACTTGAAAATGATCTAAAGGCTGCTCAGGATATTATTCAAGAACTTCAAGAAAATCTTACTATTTCAAGAAACAAGAGAAGAGAGCTTTGTGAAAAGATGCAAAATGAGAATGATGAAAAAGAAACTCTTAATGATATGATAAACAAGCTAAAGCAAGAGAACATGACAAAAAAGAATGAGATGCAGGATATGACTATGAGATTTTGTAAAGAAATTGAAGATAGAAAGAAGAATGAAGAAGATTTGACTAGAAGACTAAGTGATGCTACAAATGAAAACACAAGACTCAGCTATGAAAATGATTTGTTGAAAATAGATCTGATGCACACTTAGAATGACTCCAATGAACTAATGAGGCAGAAAGAAGTCTTAGAAAGAGAACTAGATACTGCAAATCAACATAAAGAGAAATTTAAGAAAAGCTCAGAAGAACTTGGTAACTTGCTGAAGAATCAAAAACCTAAAGGTGACACTTGTGGAATTGGCTTTGAAGTTGGTGAAAGCTCTGGTACTGCAAACACACAGGATCATAGCAAACTGGTAAGACAACCTACTACTTATAAATTCAATGGCAAATGATTTAACTATAATAAATATGGTCATAGAGAAAATCAATGTAGATCTAGAAATTATCAGAATATCAACACACCCACCGGTCAATGTTAAAAATGCAACAAAATTGGTCATAATTCTGAAAATTGCAGAATGAATGTGAGATGTTATGTTTGTGGAAGATTTCGACACCTATCTAATCAATGCAGAACACAAACTGGCATAGGTTATGGGAAAGCTATTCAGAAGAATAATGTGACTTGCTATGCATGTAACAAGATTGGGCATATTGCAAAATTCTGCAGAAGTAAAGGATCACTGGTAGACAACAAAGGTTCTAGTTTGAAAGGTAAAGAAAAAGTTGAAGAAGTTAAGCAAGAATTTTCAAAACAATGGATCAGGAAATCAAAACTGAATATGGATAGGAATACTACTCCACCGATAGAACCAAGTAACACTCCACCAGTAGAATAGAGTAGCACTCCACCTTTAGGAGTCTCTTCATCAAATTGAAGAAATTTCCTTGAGGGTTTGGCAATCAATGAGACATATGCTATTATTCCCTCAATTGATGGTAAGAAGTTGAATTTACTTCTATACCGGCAGATATGTTAAGTGATTACTTAACCGGCAAGTAGTAAATGTGGTAGTTGGAAAATTGACATTATAAATTAATGTTTTTCGCTCCATTTCACTTCACCGAGCATTCAAACATTCGAAGAGCATGAAATCTCCAGAGCTAAGGCATTCCAAGCAAAGAGGCAAGACATTTCAACAATCAATCCTTCCAAAGGTAGAAAAAGGTATTTATAATCATGGCATCCTCCTCTGCACCTGAATTCATAGCAAACCCTACTGTAGTCAAGGTAATCAAATGCCCTAGGCTTATATTTCAGCTAGTTCCTGAGATAGTTAAAAAGGATGACAATGTAGGTGCTTTTTCCCAAATTCCCAAAGGAGTTGTTTATGCAGAAGACCCTAGAATCTATATCCATTGCCATATAGAAGAATTAGGAGATGAATAAATAAAAAACATGTACAAATCTGTTATCTGTGATGATTCTAGTAAAGTAAAACCTGAACACCAAATTGTTCAAACCCTAGGATTCATAGAAATTCTCAGCATTTCGAATTTCCCTAAGGAAGTTATTAGGATAGTGTTAAGTAGAGTACATGGTGCATTCTTTTGGCTTGAATCCATCCATAAAATTATCAAGGAAGCTGTGAAAGCTGTAATAGGGTTACCCTCCACTGGTAGCAGACCAGATAAAACAAAGAAGGTCTCAAATGACCTGGTAATGAACTTAACTGGTGCAACATCCAATAGAAGGTCTCTAAGGGTTAATGATGTGACCGATATAAATGTGATATTGGTTAGCATGATTTTAGGATACAAAGCAACACATGCAAATAGACTTAACTCAATTTCAAGTTTATGCATAAAAAGTGCACATGATATGGTAAAAGAGAATGTAAAAATTGATGTATGTGAATGGCTAAAAGATGAATTGATTGGCAATTTAGGAAAAATCAAGAAGGATAAGAAAGGGAATTTTAGATTTGGTAATTTACTTGTATGCATAATGCTACACATAACCAAACAGGTGCCCGGTATAGGCAACAAGAACCTTGGATTTAAAATACCGGTAGGGAAACAATTATTAGACTTATTCAACAACATGGGTGAAAACAAGGAAAAGAATATTGATGAGTATTTTCAAGCACTAAAGGCCAAAATGAACAAAAGAATTAGACTGTCATAGGAAATTGTTAACAAATACAAAGATGATATATGTTTTGTCATTAAAAAGGATGAGATCTGGATGGAAGCAGTTATCCCAAGAACAATTTGGGTTACTGAAATGGGCTATGAGACTGATGACCATATCATTGAAACATATGCAAAAGCTCTTCTGGAAGCACCAAATGAACCTAAGGAGGAAGTATTTGGTAGTGCTAAGACCATTGAAAGCCAAATTCAATCTAAGAAGAGAGTAAAGAAAGTAGAAGCAATAGTAAGAAGAGGTTCAAGGCAGGCTAAGGCTATAAAACAAGATGTACTGAAACAAACTGGTATCACTGAAGTTGAATTACAGGAACAACAACCAGAAACTCACTTGTCACTGTTAGGCCCTGGAGACAACTGAGAGGGGGGGTGAATCAATTGTCTACTAATTTCAAACCAAAAACAACTTAACCACCTTAATGCTTAATATCGATAAACTAGTTAAGTATGTTAGTAAATAGTTTTAATAGTTAATAGCTATACCGGTAAAGATTAATGCATAAAATATAAACACAAAGTCATCTACAACATATGAAACCAATATTTGTACGTGGAAACCCTGTAATGGGAAAAATCATGGTGGGAAACCTTACCCACAATCAGGTGATACTACTACAGATAGTAAGTGTACATAAATGGGGTCTACACATGCAGAAAGTCCAATAGCCTAGAGCTCACTGCTCAGTCACAAAATGGGAGTCACACTAACTACAGTTGGATGGTTAAATACAATAAGAATGTACTGCACAAAATAGCATCTTCATATGCTAGATTCAGTACCGGTGTAATGCTGACATGCTTTCACAAAAACCTAACTTCACCTTCAAATGATGTCTTCATGTATAGCTCTACATAATCTCGCATATACCTTCACACAATTCTTTTTCGCATTCCACATTCGATCTTACAAATAAGATCTTACATCTATACCATAACCTAAGACCAATTTTAGTAGGTCGGCTCTATAAGATATTACAATAAAAATATTTTGCAAACAATATAATATCTGATGCAATAACTAATTGAACATGTCGGTTTAATGCATTTACAACAACAATTAATCATTTCCTTAGCGTGCCATGCTAATCTAGAAAAGATAAACCTGCCGGTGTAACCCTAGGTAACCCTGGACCTATTTTTTGGTAAAAGCAAATATGCAAATGTGAATATACCAATGAACAAAACTCCGGGACAAGATGTCCAAAAGATGTCTTCGATATTACCAAGTGTCTTCCACATAATTCCAAGTGCCGATGATCATTACATCCTGCCAGTGAACCATATACCAGTAACTGTGCAATAGTTACTTGCTTGTCGGTGCTAGTGTTTTAGTAGGTGTTGACATCATGACAAAACCATACCAAAATACCAACAATCTTCCCCTTTGGCATTGATGGCAACACAAGATGGAAAAACCATCAAAGTGCCAAAACATAAATGCCAAGTATCAAAAACCAACAATCTCCAAAAAGATTATAACCAGAAATCAGAGAGTAAGAATCTCTCCTAAACAACAATCTCTCCCCCTAGGAGAAACATGTGTTTTCCAAAGTTTCCATACCAATTTCTCCAAAAGATAATGTGTTTTTCCATATATATCTCTCACCCTTTGACATAAAATGTCAAAGTTACAATAATACCAAGTTCATATACAAAATACCAACTACTCCCCCTGAGAAGTAGCTTCCTCATCAAAGACCGGAGTAAAAGTTTTGTCTTTTAATTATGTCAGTTGATGACAATCATCAACTGTCTAAGTCTCTACCGGTGGTGCTATGACTCCAAGCTGATCTTTGAGATATTCAAAAGTCTCCTTAGGCAAAGGTTTTGTGAAAATATCTGCAAGTTGTTCTTTAGTGTTCACATAAACCAGTTTTATCTCCTTTTCTTCAAATTTTTCCCTTAGAAAATTTAGTTTGATAGAAACATGTTTTGTTTTAGAATGTAGTACTGGATTCTTAGATATATCAATTGCTGCAGTGTTATCACAATATGTGGTAATAGGTTCCTTGCATTTTACCTTTATGTCTTTCAACATTTTCTTAAGCCATAGTACCTGTGTACAGTTAGTTGCTGTTGCAACATATTCTGATTCTACTGTTGATAAAGATGTACAACTCTGTTTCTTATTCAACCAAGAAACTAATCTCTTTCCAAGAAAGAATGCTCCACCGGTGGTGCTTTTTCTATCATCCACATCTCCTGCCCAATTTGCATCTGTGTATGCACATAATTCAAAGTTTTCATCTCTAGGATACCATAATCCAAGATTTATAGTACCTTGTAAGTACCGGAAAATCCTTTTTACTGTTGATTCATGATTTTCTCTACGATTACTTTGAAATCTTGAAACAATACATACTGCATTCATAATATCAGGTCTGGTTTGTGTTAAATACAGTAAACCTCCTATCATAGATTTGTATCTAGTTGGATTAATAGGTGTAGATTCATCCCTTTGAGATAATTTGTCATTTGTAGTCATAGGTGTGCTTACCGATTTAGAGTTCTCCATCCCAAATTTTTTTACTAACTCTTTTAAGTATTTGGATTGACTCAAGAATATACCTTTGTCAGTTTGTGAAATCTGCAATCCTAAAAAGAATTTTATTTCTCCAATCATAGACATTTCAAATTCTTGCTGCATTTTAGTAAAAAATTCCTTACATAAACCATCTTCTCCTCCAAAGATTATATCATCAACAAATACTTCTATAATCAAGATGTCATCATTGGTTATTTTGTAATATAAATTGCTGTTTGCATTTCCTTTAGTAAAACCAATCTTTAAAAGATACTTATCCAATCTTGCATACCAAGCTCTTGGGGCTTGTTTCAGTCCATACACAGCTTTCCTTAACCTGCAAACCATATCATTGTCCTGTCAAATAAAATCCATCAAGTTGTTCAATGTATACTTCCTCTTCAAGATCTCCATTCAAAAATGCACATTTAATATCCATTTGATAAACTTTGTAGTTCTTGTGTGCTGCAAAAGCCAAGAATAATCTGACTGCCTCAATTCTAGCTACTAGTGCAAAGGTTTCATTGTAATCAACTCCTTCTTTCTAAGAATATCCCTTACATACTAGTCTTTCTTTATTTCTGACAACCTTACCATCTTCATTAAGTTTGTTTCTGAATACCCATTTCGTTCCAATTACATTTTTATCTTTAGGCCAAGGAACTAATGTCCAAGTGTTATTTTTCTCAATTTGTTCTAATTCTTCTTCCATAGCTTTAATCCAAAATTTATCTTCACATACCTCATTAATAGATGATGGTTCTATTTGAGAAATAAGACATACCTCTTCATTTTCCAATCTTCCTCTTGTCATAACTCCTTTAAATTTATTTCCAATTATCTAATCTTCAGAATGATTCAATCTTACATACCGAGGTGTCTTTGTTTGCTATTGTTCTTTAGTTATTGTGGAATTCTCAGATGGTACCGGGGTAACTGGATCTTCATTTTGTACTGGTGGATTTGGTGTAGGTTCATTTGTCACAATTTTTGTTGCCGGTTCAAAGTTTATATACCTTGAAGTTCCTCTGAATTGTTCATCAATTTTTACATTTGTACTCTCAACAATTTTCTGCAATCTCTTGTTAAAACATCTATATGCTTTGATCTTAGATGAATAACCAAGAAATATTCCTTCATCACTTCTAGGATCAAATTTGCCAATATACTCATCTCTTCTAATATAACATTTACTTCCAAAAATTTTGAAATATTTAAGAGTAGGAGTATTACCAAACCATAGTTCATGAGGGGTCTTACCGGTTTCACCTTTGATGTGAATTTTGTTGAATGTATAGACCGCTGTGCTAACTGCTTCTCTCCAATACACATGTGGTAAATTTGCTTCTGATAACATACTTCTTGTTGCATCCAAGATAGTTCTATTTTTCCTTTCAACAACTCCATTCTGTTGTGGTGTTTGAGCTGCTGATAGCTATCTTCTGATTCCATTCACTTCACAGAATGTATTAAAGTCATTAGATGTGAATTCTCCTCCTTGATCTGATCTTAAACATTTGATTTTCTTACTGATTTCATTTTCAACCATTGCTTTGAACAGTTTAAACTTTCCAAGTGCTTCTGATTTTTCTCTGAGAAAAGTAACCCAACACATTCTAGAATAGTCATCAATGATTAGCATGAAATATCTATCACCTTGTAAGCTTTTAGTTCTAGCTAGACCACATAAATTAGTGTGAATCAAATCAAGAGAATTATTGGATTTTTCTGGAATACTTTTGAAACTAGCTCTAACTTGTTTTCCAAATTGACATTCCTTGCATATTGTGTTCTGAGGTTTGATAATTTTAGGTAGATCTCTAACTGCCTTAGTAGTACTGATCTTTACCATACAATCAATGTTTAAATGACAGAGTCTCTTATGCCATAACCAACTTTCATCTATATGTGCAATTAAGCATGTCTTTTCACTGTTGTTCAAATGAAAGATATTACCTCTAGTCTAATTACCGGTTGCAATTTCCAAACCAGTTCTATTCATGATTTTGCATTTTGCATTTTTAAATTGTAACTGAAATCCTTTCTCAACTAATTGACCAACACTTAAAAGATTATGATTTAATCCTTCAACATAGTAAACATTGTCAGTGTTATGCTTACCATCAAGAGATATTGTACCCTTACCTTTGATTGAATAGGCTTTGCCATCTCCAAATCTTACTAAACCTCCATTGTATTCTTGAAAGTTCAAGAATTTACCTTTGTCTCCTGTCATATGATGTGAGCATCCTGATTCAATGATCCATTCATCCTTTACTTCAACTTTAGCTGCTAGGGCTTGTTCTACCGGTTGAACATTAGGTGTCGGTTGATCTTCTATTATAGAAATAAAAACTCATCCATTGTCTATCAGATCCTCGTCAGAATCATCAGTCACACCTTCATCAGCAATGTAACAAGATTTGTCTTTGTTCTTCTTGAATCTGTATCTCTGATATTCAGGATTAGGTTTGTATTTCCTTCTAGCTTCTTCTCTTAGTCTAGCATGTCTATTAGGGCATCTTGAATCCATATGACCAATCTTATTGCAGTTAAAACATTTAAAGGGTGATTTAACTTCATACTTACTTCCAATTGGACCTTTAGGCATTTTCCTTGCAAATGGTGCTTCAAGTTTTTCAAGTTCTTCATTTTCTTTCCTACTTTCTTCAAGTTCTCTTGCATAAAAGGCTTTCCAATCAGATTTGTCAAATGATGTAGCAGATGATGTTGATGGTTTAAAGGCTAAATCTATCTTTATAGTAGCAACAGGACCAAATTCTTCAATTTCAAAAGCTGAAAGTTTCCCAATCAATGTATCCCTAGTTACTGATGTATTAGGAATTGTTCTTAACTCATTTATAGCAGTAACCTTCATTTTATATGCCGGTGGCAATCCTCTTAATATTTTTGAAACAATTTCATCCTCACTTAAGGTTCCTCCACAACATTTCATTTACTCTTTCCATAAAAGAAGAAATCCTTTCATCTTCTTCCATTTTCAGATGTTCATACCTGACCCGGAAGCTTTCAAGTTTTGCAATTTTGACTATGGAATCTCCTTCATTCAGTGTTTCCAAATGATCCCAAATAGCTTTAGTAGTAGACCTATCTGATAATCCCATGATTTGTTAATCTGATAATGTGCTCAAAAGTGCTTCTCTTGCTTTGCACTCATTTTCCTCATCATTAGCCAAGGTAGTTGGACTGGGCTAACCAGATACAGCAGCAATGTAACCTTTCTTTGTTACTTCCCAGACATCTTTGCCAATGCAATTTAGATGTGTCTCCATTTTGATCTTCCATATGCCATAGTTGGTTCCATCAAGTTTAGGACTGTCCTTCCTGAAATAATTAGTAGACATTGGATCTCCTCAAGTTGTTAAACTTTTGCAAAAGAGGACTAAGCTCTGATACCAATTGTTAGGTCCCAAAGACAACTGAGAGGGGGGTGAATCCATTGTCTACTAATTTCAAACCAAAAACAATGTAACCACCTTAATGCTTAATACTGGTAAACCAGTTAAGTATGCCGGTAAACATTTTTAACAGTTAATAGCTATACCGATAAAGATTAATGCATAAAACATAAACACAAAGTCATCCACAACACATGACACCAATATTTGTACGTGGAAACCCTGTAAGGGGAAAAACCATGGTGGGAAACCTTACCCACAATCAGATGATACTACTACAGATAGTAAGTGTACATAAATGGGGTCTGCACATGCAAAAAGGCCAACATCCTAGAGCTCACTGCTCAATCACAAAATGAGAGTCACACTGACTATAGTTGGATGGTTAAATCCAATAAGAATGTATTGCACAAAATAGCATCTTCATATGCTGGATTCAATACCAGTGTAATGCTGATATGCTTTCACAAAAACCTAACTTCACCTTCAAATGATGTCTTTGTGTATATCTCTTCTTAATCTCGCATATACCTTCATACAATTCTTTTTCGCATTCCATATTCAATCTTACAAATAAGATCTTACATTTATACCATAACCTAAGACCAATTTTAGTAGGTCGGCTCTACAAGATATTACAATAAAAACATTTTACAAACAATATAATATCTGATGCAATAACTGATTGAACATGTTGGCTTAATTCATTTACAACAATAATTAATCATTTCCTTAGTGTGCCATGCTAATCTGGAAAAGATAAACCTACTGGTGTAACCCTAGGTAACCCTGGACCTATTTGCCGGTAAAAGAAAATATGCAAATATGAATATACCAATGAACAAAAATCCAGGACAAGATGTCCAAAAGATGTCTTTGACATTACCAAGTGTCTTCCACATAATTCCGAGTGCCGGTGATCATTATATCCTGTCGGTGAACCATTTACCAGTAATTGTGTAATAGTTACTTGCTTGTCAATGCTAGTGTTTTAGTAGGTGTTGACATCAATGACAAAACCATACCAAAATAGCAATAGTCACCAGTAGCATCTTCTTCAAAGAGTGACAAGCCAGCGAAATTTAAAAGAGTTGTAAGGAAAAGACAACCTTCACCGGTATCTCCACCAGCAGAATTCAGAATGTTGGTTCCTCCTCAACAGGTTACAAATCAACCAATGTAACTGAAGTTCTTTTAGATTCTTTGAAGAAAATAACTGATTGTAGTTCACAAGCTTATAAAGCTATAGATGAAACAATCCCAATTTTGAAGATGATAGCCCCAAAATGCAACATAGATAATAAGGATTCTTTAAGTCAACTTGACACTTTGTCGAAGTATATTACTGACAACACATTGATAGTTGAGCAAATAAAGGAAGAGGCATTCAAAGATAGATTGGAAATTGAAAAACAAAAACTCTTTGAGAATCAAATAAAGAAGTGTACTAGGGAATTTGACACACTTCTACTGGAACTATGCAACTCATTGAAGGAATTTAAAACTCTGTACAAAGATACTTGCAAGACAAACTTTTTAACAGTTGACATAGATAATAAAATGAGCAAGGTACAAGAAGAAATAAATAAACTTGCTGACAATTTGGTTAATTCACCCGATACATTATCAGTTTTTGAGCAAAAGATAACTAGTTTTGAGGAAGAATTACTAAAGCTAGAGAGAGAAAAGGAGAGAATAATAAACAAGGCTAAAAATTTGAGACTAAGACTAAGTCCAAGACTGGACTATCTAGCATCCTTGAGAAAGGAAATATCTGAGGCACTTGTACAAGGACAAAAAACACCAGCAGAGCATATGCAGCACCTCACCAGTATAGTTCAAAGAACAGAGGCAGCGATAAAAGAGGTTTATGGAAAGCATAAATTTGGTTTTGGTGGATCTTTTTCAAATTGTAACCACCGACTTACAAGATTGAGACAGAAAAACTACAACTCTATTGACACCTTGACAACCTTTGTCATTGATGCCAAAGGGGGAGTAGTAGTATGAGAAAATAATCTGCAAAAGATTTATCTACTTAGGGGGAGCTCATATATTTTTGGTACACATTTTTGGAAACAAGTTTTGGATACACTTTTGAAATTTTCTCACGAGTCTTGCCATCAATGCCAAAGGGGGAGATTGTTGGCATATGCACACTCCAATGAGACATTGTAGGTGATTGAAGGTTTTGTCATTGATGGAAACCTTACAATCCTATGACACCGGCAAGGCATTCCACTAGCACTAGCAAGATCAGACTCTACATCGGCACACAGATCACTGGCACCGATAGTGAAAGGAAGCATACCGAAACAGAGGCCGGCAAGATTTTTGTTGTAATATATTTTGTTTATTATTTTGTAAAATCATTGTAAGTTGACTTGGCAAGTTGTAAAATGACTCTTATATAAGAGAGATTATTGTAGAACATTTGTAAGTAAGGAAGAAGAATGTAATTAGGTGAAATAAGGCAGACCTATTATGCGAATTATAGGTTAAGGATTTATGTAAGAAGCAGAGTAGAAATCAGTACTAGATCTGGCATTATAGATGCTATTTTGAATCAGTACAAGACACTGGATCTATATAATCCATTTTGTAAGTCAGTGAGACTTCCTATTTTGTATTTGAGCAATGAGCTCTAGGCAATTGGCCTTCCTGCATGTGTAGGCCCCCTCTTGTAGCAGTAATATTCTCTTATTGGTCAGTAAGTGAATATTATGGGTCACAAATCCCACCGAAGTTTTTCCCACACTGGGTTTCATCGTTAAATCTTTGTGTTATGGTGTGTTTTTCATGTGGTTATTTCTATCTCTATTTATTTCATTATTTTTTGCTTACCGGTGCACTATTCTAATATGTTCTGCATGTTTTAAGTTAAGAAATTTAATATATCAGTTAGATACCGATTCACCCCCCCCCTCTCAGTATCTGTGGGAACCCTAATAGATGATGCCCCTGCATAGGGATAGGGATAGGAACAGAGATAGGGACAGAGAGCCAAGGCTCCGAGGTGGGTAGGTGGTGATCATACAACCATCCTCTATAGCCATCCCCTATAAACTACTCCTTAAAAAACTAGTCCTGAAAAAAATACTTCTTAAGATCATCAACCATATTAGTATGGAAATAAACTAGTTTTGGACAGAATTTTGACTGAGATAGACTAGTTTTTGGACAGAGTTTCGACTACAATAGACTAGTTTTGGACAGAGTTTCAACTAGGATAGACTAGTTTTGTCACGGATAGAGTTTTTGATCACTGAGTTGTTTCTTTTTTTCTCCAGTTTTGGTATTTTAGTTTTAGTTTCAGGGATGAAAACACAGAAAACACGTAGTATGAATAATAAATCCAATCACAACATGTAACCATACAGAAATTGGTGAGAGAAGAAAATTTTTGCTTGTAGACTCAGGTACACACCCAATAGCTAATCAAAATACGGCCGCTGAGTCTCACGCAATGGATTCTCAATGTCATATTATTCGACTCCAAATGCTAATGGGGGCACAAAATGACAAGTATCTTGGTAGAGTTACTATCTCTCTTGTACAAAAATTATCCCCCCTTTCGGAGGTGAACCAGGTAGCTTCTAATTTGAATTGGAACAAGTAAGGGGTTTGTTCGGCTCATCGAGGTATAAACTCAATTAAGAGGTCTCCCAGCCTTGAAAACCAAGGTTTAATATACCCGAAGGTACTAAGGAGAGCTATTCTTGAGCACTGTCGTTGACTTGATTTTCATCAAATCACATTTATTTTATAGTGGGTTGGAGTACTTGGAATTTAGTCATTCCCACTTGGGTCATTCCCCTCACACCGACCCTAAAGGTTTTAAGAGTTATTAGCTCCTCGGGAGGGTAGACCCACTAAAGATATACAAATCTCAAACTTAAAGAAAACACCTCAAGGGTCTGGATTTCTGATTGTCTAAAAAAAGACAAGAGCATACTTTCCTACCTCGCAAAATTTACTTAAAACACGAAAAACAGATTTTTTCTTTAACCAGATAGCAAGTTAGGTTCTTCTTAGACAACCTGCAAAGACAACAAATCAGTAGTCATATTGTCTTTGTGCGACAAGCATATTCTTCGATAAGCGTTCTGCAAAAAATTGATTAGGCTATGAAAAATTCTTAGATAGATAGATAAGCAACCAGGGTCAGTCGTCAGTATAATCAAAATTGAATGAGAAAATTGAAGAATGAAATTTTCATTTTAACTATAAAAATACATAATCATATGACAATTCTTACTAGATCGTATGATAAATCATACTAGATCATATGACACCTATAGTTTGTCTTTTGAGCATATGGGAAATGCCGTACGAGAAATCGCGGAAACTGTACGGACGAAAATCCGAAGTCAAAAAATCTGAAAAAAAATAAAAATAAAAAGTTAGTCTTGGAGGCCGAAAAATGTAGTATTCGGCCCCACAGTGGGCTCCAAAAATGTGTGTGAAAAAGTGAAAAGAGGTCTGATAGCTACAGGCACAACACTTCAATTAAGTCATTACATGTATGGTTAGTAAATCAATAATCAATAAATAATAAACCATTACAAAGCGACTAATTGCCTTCTAAAAGATGTGAGTATAAGATTGCTCTCAGATTTTTATAAGCAATACCAGTGACTAGACTACACCAAGATGAAGGATTTAATCTATATGAGCATGAGATTAAACCATATAGATGCAAGGTGGGTGAAAGTTTCAAGCAATAATGAAATAAACTAAATATGGAAAAAGCTAAACTAAGATGCCTTATAAACTAGTCTTGAAAAAAAAATAGAGAAAAAAAAATGCCCTGGTGAAAACCTGGTAAACAAGCACCTTGCTAAAAAAAAAGAATCTCTACCAAGTAGGTGAAAACTTGGAAAATAGATGCCTCTTGTACTCAATGCTCCTTCTATCAACGCAACATTGGCATTTCTCGCTTTCATGTATCTTTATTATCACTTGTACATATTTCAGGCACTTTTGTGACATCCTGGTTTGTTGGAACCCTCATGGCTTGAAACTGATCAATGTTCTATTCTTAGGTTAATCGATAAAGCACATTATATGTCCTAAGCAGTATCAATAAAGTCATATTTCCATCAGTGAATCTAAGTCATCCACTCTGAGTCAGTTACCTATCTCCTAACTACCGAAGAGTTTTTAGCATTGAGTACACAAGCAAAACAACAAAATTGAAAACAATCAATAAACAATTTGAGCTATGAATGAAAATTTACTTTGTATGTTGTCTTTTATATTGATTTTTGATTATTATCCCTCTGAGTAACTCAAGGAAGTCAAACTTGACTAAGAGGAGCAACGATTGGGGGCATAATATTTTCTTTGTTTTCTGCTTGTAGGAATGATTCTAATGATCTGGAAACATCTAATAAGCTAGATGCCTATGATAAGAGCCTTCACATCAAGGTGAAATCACCACACATACCTTGACTCCGCTTATTTGTATGCTACAGGGAGGTTCCCATCATTTCTTTGTTTTTTTTTAGGGAATTTCTTTATCATGCAATCTGGGTCCCTACGAAATCTATCCAAGGATATGAACGAAAAAGGGTCATTGCGGACAAGATAAATAATATTGCACATGAAAAGAAAGGAACTCTAATCTGCCAATTATGTTTGTTATGCTCAGTGATGAAACTTAAGCATTTTAAATCCAGTGACTAGCTTTAGGTTGCA
Organism: Cryptomeria japonica; assembly: GCF_030272615.1. Classification (NCBI taxonomy): domain Eukaryota; kingdom Viridiplantae; phylum Streptophyta; class Pinopsida; order Cupressales; family Cupressaceae; genus Cryptomeria; species Cryptomeria japonica. The sequence continues at coordinate 532,292,248 of NC_081407.1, forward strand.
TTTCATTTTGCATCTCATTTTGCATTTCATTCTATATTTTGTGAATTTAGAGTGATTTTGGTATGGTAATAATCTCTTTATCTTCTAAATGAGAGTTGGAAGCATCATCATTTCTTAGCTAAGTGGTCTTTTTTTCATCATTTCTCTGATTGAGTACTTGTGTATTGAGATGTTAGCTGCATACATAAGCATCTTATATAGATTCATACATTTCATTCACTCATTTGCATTCATCTTATTGCATAATATATATATTGTAGCGTCGTAAATTGTACGCACTCGCTAGGGTGGTACAATTTCACACCTAGTTTAGCACCCGCCTTAGCGCATTTTGCATTCTGCATTGTATTTCTCCTTAAGCACTTAATTAATCAAATTAATTAGGTCTAAGGTCTTACTTCATCATTCTCTACATCATAAAGTTGGGCCCTTTCACTAAAGCGCGCCCTTCGCATTTTATTCCTCCAATACATCATTTAATCAAAAACCCTAATTAAGTCCTATTTCTAACTTGGGGGCTTGGTTTCGGGGTCTAAACATCTCGAAATCACCTGTAACTTCGGGATTCTCTCTAAAATCATCATATCCGACGGCCCTGAAAATTTGGTGAAAAGTTGTCGGGACCATGGCGCCCGTGCAACATGGTCCCGGACATTTTTCCCGAAATTTTGGGAGCACGATCCAATCATAAAATAAAGCTTAACCCCAAGAAATTGGCAGGATATTCAATCTCTAGGTCGGCCAAAATACGAATTTACGACCTAGGGTTTCATACATAAAAGCTCTCTTTCCTCATTGGAAGGGATCGGATTTTTGTTTTCCAGGAACTGGATATGCAGCGAAAGAGAAGATCTTTGAAGACTTCAACAATACTCAACATCATTCTATCAAGCATCTATCAAATTCATTCATTCATCCAATTAGGGCTTGGAAGACATTGAAGAACAATAGGAGATTACCGACTGAAGATTGGCTTGTACTCCTCCCTTGAGGGTTGGATATGATTTCATATTGTTTTCATGTCCTTACATAAGCTTTGATATATCATTTATTCATGCTTTAGATCACATTGCATCTTGATTTAGAGCATTTGCATTATCATTTACAAGCAATTAGGGTTTACTTTCTAGGTTGCTCTAGTTTGCTTTCTTGCATTTTGGACCTTGCACACACACTAGGTCTGCACACACAATACATTTTACAAAACAACTTGGCTATTCGTGGAGGTGGAAATCACCAAAGCGGGGGTTTGACTAAGGCAAAACCCTATATAGCCGCCCTTCCCCCTTTTCAGATATTATTGCAAGTTTCGGGATTCAGACGACGCCGCAGGACACAGATCCGGAAAGAGGAGACTGAGACAGAACCCTGTGTAAAATTGCAGCTCAGAAGACCAGGACAGGGGCGCTGGGCGCCCTGGTCCTGCCAGGACAGGGGCGCTGGGCGCCCTGGTCCCTGGGACAGAGGCGCTGGGCGCCCTGGTCCTCCGGACAGACAGCTTTCCGACAGTTTCCAGACAGTGTTTCAGGGTGCAAAACAGTGGTTTCCGATGCAGTTTTCAGGACAGTGGCGCCCGCGCCCCCGTCCCGAACATTTTCAGTCCGATTTCGACTCCAGGTACATATCTGCATTCTTATTTTATCCTTACATTTACAGCTGTCTATTGTTTAATCTCAATTCTGCAAACTTGTTACTAGTTCATACTTACATTTCGAGGTTAGGGTTTGAACTTGTATCATTTTAGCTTTCAATTTCAACAAGGGAATAGAAATCCTAATAGATATCCCGTGGCTCTCTCTTTCACCAAAAGAAGTAGCCAACCGTGCGATATCTCTAGGCTCTTTCATATTCCGCAATGTGTGTCAAAAGTTAGGGTTAGGGTACATTGTCCTAGTCTCGCTTTTTCCCCTACACATTTTGGTGAACCCGACGTGAATCTATCATTGCTTCCTCTTGCATTGCATTTGTTAGATCTAGATCTAGATTTAGTGTGTTTTCATTTCATTTCATTAAAAGAGAAAAAGAAAAAAAAAAAAAGAGAGAACTTGTGTTTCTTTGCATTGTGTGTTTAAATTTTATGCAATCTTTTCAAAATGTCAGATTTCTATTTGCAAAATGTTCATGCATTTGATGATTATTATGAGTATAGCCAAGATGAATTATATGAAGCTTTAGATGAGTTTTTAAACCCTAAGGATGCTAAACCTTCATTTTACCAAAAACTCATAAACCTTTTTACTATGCCATTTAGGTGTGATGAGAAAGATAAGTCGAATGATTCCTCTCAAGGATACATTCCTATCCACTCTTCCCCTGAATCTAGTAACATGGTTGTTTTCAATAATCCCCTCTATGAGGAGATGTCTCCTTTTGAATCAAAAGATAAACCTTTTAACCGATATGATTATGCTTTGTTGGATGATGCCTTTGATGACTTTGTGGCTTTGTCGAAACCTATAAACAAAAACAAGATCTCTAAGTTGGTTAACATGATAAATTTGAATGAATATAACAAACCCCTCTTTGAAGTCCAAGGTGCTTGTCCTTCTCCCACCTTTCAAATTCCTAAGACTCCTCTCCTTACTGTCCAAGGGAGGTATGATCATGATTCCTTTGGTACTCCAAATAAACCAATCATTACTGTACAAGGAAGACAACCTACAAGTCCTTACAATTATGCTAAGCAAATAACTAGAGAGAGTTATCATGCGGTTGCCCATACTTATCATACCAGAAATAATAAGCAACCCAATCCTCCTCCTGTTATTCCAGTTTCGCTTCCTAATCCTCAACCAATCCTTCCTCAAGCTCCTCATATTTCGCAAGTTATGGGTAAGGAATATGATCTCATAGAACAACTTAAAACTACCCCTGCTAAGATATCCCTTTGGGATTTGATTCAAACTTCTTCCGCTCATCATGGAATGTTACAAGATGCCTTGAAAGATTTGAATGTTCCTCCACCGAATACATCTAGTAATATAGCGTCTTTTGTTAACTCTGTGATGAATCCTAAGCCTCAAATTGTGTTTACGCAAGATGAGTTGCCTACTAGTGAAGTCCAACAACAATATGATCCCTTGATGATTGTGGTTGTCATGAAAGACACTGCTATAAGACGAACACTAGTAGATAATGGCTCTGGCCTTAATGTGTGTAGCATCAATCTATTACATAAGATGAATGTGGATACATCTCTTATGGAGCCTGACTCTCGTTCTATTCGTGGCTTTGACAATGTGGCTAAGACTTCATTGGGTATCATCACCTTACCTCTCACAGTGGGACCTGTTACTTTGCCTACTCCTATCCATGTTATGCCAGGAAATTTAACATACAACTTGTTATTAGGGAGGCCTTGGATTCACAGCATGCAAGCTGTCCCCTCTACATTGCATAGACAAGTTAAATTCATTTATAACAATAAGACATATACTTTGATGGGTGATACTAATTTTCAAGCTTGTCTACAAACATCTAATTCCAAAGGAGATTCTTCTACGCCATCCTCATCTAGTGATGACTCTTTAAACAAGAAACCAATCGATGAGTCTTCGCTTTCCGATGATCAAAATCCTTGGGATGAATCTGGAATTCCTAAGGAAGATCCTTCTCGGCTTGAAACTACACATAAAAAGGATTTTGATCCTGAGAAGGTTCTTGTAGAAGATGATTGGGGATCTCTTGACTTTAACCCTACCTTTGTGGGTGAATATAAGATTCCTTCTAGAGAACTTAAAGTTGAAAAGAAGGAAGAAGCTGGAAATCACAAAGTTGAAAAGAAAGAAGAAGCTAAAAGTCAATCAACCCTGCCTGAAGCTATGAGTAATAATTTTGTGGCCGCTTCTCAAACTTCCTCTTCTCACATCTATAACTATGAAGAGTTTGATTCTTTATCTTATGAAAAACCACCTTCTTTTCCTGAAATGGCTGATCGCTATGGTCGTGGTTTTCGCATTTTTGCTAAGCATGGGTATCATGGAAAAGGTTGTGGTGATAATGAACAAGGGATTAGAGTTCCTCTAGAGACTAATTTTCAACATTACGCCTTTGGACTTGGCTATAATCCCTGCAGACGTACTAAAGCCTCTAAAAGACCATGCATTAGTGTTAATGCCATCTCTACATCTTTATCAATACAACACCCTGAGTATATTGATGAGGATTCTTCGGGTGATTGTGCTCTAGATATCTTCCCTACCGACGACGCTTTAGCTGAGTTCTTGGGAGCCTATGACACTCTTCCTCGTTATCATCACAATAGGGGACTCCCTTATTGTTTGAATACTGAAACTTATTTTGGAAAAGAGATTGATAATGATAAGACTATGAAAGAATTCCCTCAGTTAAAGGATACTCCTCAACAAAGTAATCTTCTCATAAGTGATACCACTGATGTTAAGATGGATCCTTGCAACAAAGAAAAAATCATTAAAATTGGAAAATGTTTGGATAAAGAGGAACAAAAACAATATGAATAACTATTGCATGAATTCCCTGAGATTTTTGCTTGGGCATATTCTGACATGCCTGGTATAGATCCTAAGATTGTTACTCATAATATCGTCTTAGTACCTAATGCTAAGCCCGTGAAACAAAAGATTCGAAAAATGAATCCTAAGATAGCTCTGCTTGTTAAAGCTGAGATTGAAAAATTATTGGAGGCTGGATTTATCCGCCCTATTGACTATTCCCCATGGATTTCAAACATTGTCGCTGTGGCTAAACCAGATAACAAAATAAGAATGTGTACCGACTTTCGGGATCTAAATAAGGCTTCTTTAAAAGATGATTTCCCTCTTCCAAACATTGATATGATAGTTGATTCTACGGCAGGACATGCCCTCTTATCCTTCATGGATGGTTTTTCAGGCTACAATCAAATTTTCATTAACCCTCAAGATCAATACAAAACCGCTTTCACTACTCCTTGGGGTACGTTTTGTTGGATAATGATGCCTTTTGGACTTAAAAATGCCGGTGCAACTTATCAACGAGCGATGACCCTTATCTTTCATGATTATATGCATAAGATTTTAGAGGATTACGTTGATGATATTTTGGCTAAATCCTTTCTTCGCATGGATCATGTTAAAGTCCTTCGTCAAATCTTTGAGAGAATTCGTAAATATCACATGCGCTTGAATCCCCGAAAATGTGTTTTTGGTGTGGATAGTGGAAAACTATTAGGGTTCATAGTTTCGCATCGTGGGATTGAGGTGGACACTAAGAAAATAGATGCTATTGTTAACATGCCACCTCCTCGAAATGTATCTCAACTTAAAAGCTTACAAGGAAAGATTCAAGCTATTCGTAGGTTTGTGTCTCAACTTGCGGATCGTACCTTTCCTTTTACTCAACTTCTTAAAAAGGATATCACTTTTCAGTGGAATGAGGATTGTCAACAAGCATTTGAAGATTTAAAAGTGTATTTAGCTAGTCCTCCTATTCTTCAACCTGCTGAACCTTCTAAACCCTTTATCCTGTATACAGCCGCTTCTTCTCATGCTCTTGCAGCATTGTTAGCACAACATGATAAAGATGGTAAGGAGTGTCCGGTGTATTACATAAGTCGTACCTTACTCGATTATGAGACCCGATATTCTGTGATAGAAAGACAATGCTTGGCCGTGGTGTTTGCGACTCAGAAATTGAGACATTATCTTTTAAATTCAGAAGTCCATGTCATGGTTAAGTTTGATCCGTTGAAGCATATTTTCTCTAAAACTGATTTATCAGGATGTCTCGCTAAGTGGGTTATGATGTTAACTGAATTTGACCTTAAATTTGTTTCACAAAGAGCAATTAAAGGACAAGCATTGACTGATCACTTAGTTGAGGCTCCTTCACCTTTTTCATTCCCTAACCCTGAGTCCTTTCCTGATGATTTCATTCTTTCTATAGAGAAAGATGAAACTTGGGAGTTATATTTTGATGGCTCTAAGTGTCGTACGGGATCGGGGGCAGGGGTTGTTTTGGTTTCTCCTACAAAGAAACCTATTCCCTTATCATATTGTCTAAATTTCCTGTGTACCAATAACATTGCTGAGTATGAGGCTCTTATAGCAGGAATAAAAGCAGCCCTAGCTCTTAATATAAAACACATACATATCTATGGAGATTCGCAATTAATTATAAGACAAGTAACAAGAATATATCAAGCAAAACAAGACAAATTATCACAATATAAAGACCTTGCTATATCTTTATTACAAAATTTTGATTCTTATACCATGGAACCGGTCCCTCGAAAAGATAACCGACATGCGGATGCGATGGCATGTGTGGCTTCGTTAGTATCTTTAGAGGACCCTATGGTCGATCTTAACTTCGTTATTCACAATCTTACTTCTCCAGCTATTGAAGATGATTCTAGCTTGGTAACATGTTGTGACTTTGTAGACTCAGATGAATGGTTCTCGCATATTGTAAGATATTTGACCGATGGTACCTTCCCTGATTCTGCTAATAGGAACACTAGGGCTAGAATCCGCAAGTTGTCTGCTAGGTATATCATCCTTTCTAATGTCCTTTATCGAAGGGGTTATGATGGTCTCCTTCTTCGTTGTCTTAACAAGTCGGAAATCCCTGTTGCTCTTGAAGAGGCACATTCGGGTGCCTGTGGGGGGCATTTTGGGGGCAAATCCCTGGTTCATAGGTTGCTTCGTATGGGATACTATTGGCAAACTATGCAGAAGGATTCCTTCTCATTTGTTAAGAAATGTCACCAATGTCAACAACACAATAATCTGATTCATGCTCCTGCCCAAGAACTTCGTTCTCAAGTAGCTTCTTGGCCTTTCTCCGCATGGGGTTTGGATCTTATTGGAAAAATCTCTCCTCCTTCATCTCAAGGACACACCTTCATTATAACTGCAACAGATTACTTTACTAAGTGGGTAGAGGCTATTCCCCTTCGCTCTACTACTGCTGAAGTGATTTATCAATTTCTTCTAGAAAACATTATTTCTCGATTTGGGATACCTTCCACTATTATCTCAGATAATGGAACATCGTTTAAGAACAAGGACGTGAAGAAATTCCTTGAGAAGTATCATATCAAACATCGATTTTCTACAGTGTATTACCCTCAATCAAATGGTCAAGCCGAATCATCCAATAAGATGATTGAGCAAATTCTTTGTAAAACCGTAAATAAGCATGGTAAGGATTGGAGTAACCAGCTAATCTACGCTCTTTGGGCCTACCGAACGAGTGTACGAATTGCTACGGGAACTACTCCTTATAATCTTGTTTATGGTGCTGACGCTATTATGCCCTTAGAGTTAGAAATTCCATCACTTAGGGTTTCTCTTAAAGGTATAATAGATGATGACTCCTATAGAGAACAACGACTTCAACAGCTTGAGATGCTTGATGAACAACGTATAAACGCTCTTGAGCATATTCAAGCGTATCACAAAACTCTACAGCGAAGCTATAATGATAAGGTCATTCAACGTTCCTTCTCAGTAGGTGATTTAGTCCTTTATGAGAATCAGCGCAATGTGAATGCCTTGCCGGCCGAAAAGGGAAAATTTAGTCCTAATTGGCTTGGACCATATATCGTTATTGAGGATTATGGATCAGGTGCTTACAAAATAGCAGATGTAGACGGTACGCCTCTTAAAGAACCTATCAATGCTATGCACTTGCGTAGATATTATGCTTAAATTCTTCACTTCTTATCTATCTTCTTCAACATTGGATAATATGTTAGTGTTTCTTAATTAAAAGCAAAATAGAATTAAATGTTATGATGTTTGATCTATATTGCTTCGTTCCTGGCAAGCATTTCTTCTTACTTTATAGTTTGTCTTGAATTTATGTAAATTGTAAAAGGTTTACATTTTTATAATGCTAGCATATTATACAGTGTTTTTATGTGTTAAGTAGAATCGTATCATGTTGTGTTTAAGTTCATAATTAAATCACATTAGTTATATGATTCTTAGACTTAATGCATATTTCTTCCTTATCATCAATGTCGTACTTGATTGAATATTTTAATTAAGTCACACATGTATCAATTTAATCATGGAGCATTGAGAAATCAATAACATAGAAATTAAATTCTGAACATACATGTACATTTACCAAATGTATTAGATTTAATCAAAACAAAATATACATTGTTTTAGGCATTAAAGATAACACATTTGAGACAGAACGAGAAGCATGTATATATACATATATATGTGCGGATCGTGTGCAAACATAGGTCACTGTATATCCAAAATGTGACCTCTCTCTTACATCATACAATCAGCTCCTATCCCTAGGGCTAGTGGCTAGAGAGTGTCGACTGGATGCTCCCTCCTGATCTGGCCATGGAGGTGGACCCATGGGTGTGTAGCGCGATACAGATCATGAGTGACTCCGAGAGGAACTCCTACGATCCCTATCCATGAGGATCGCACGATAGGTGGTAGCCTCGGTCTGGGCTGCTACTAGATCTCACCGCACCTGCTGGAGGTCCTCTGATAGGACTCTCTCTCTCTGCCCCGCCTGATGGAGATCTTCTGATAGGACTCTCTCTCTCTACCGCGCCTGATGGAGATCCTCCGATAGGATTCCCTCTCTCTGCTGCGCCTGACGGAGATCCTCTGATAGGAATCTCTCTCTCTCCCTCCATATATCTATCTGTAATCGGAATGGGAAAAACAAATCCTCATGCCGACCCGCATTCCCCTGAGGCCTGTAGGTAATCTGTGAGGAACTAGGAATCTGTGCTATCATGGAAATGTCTGTCATTGCCTGCTGAATCAAGGAATGCCAGTCCTGCACATTAGCTATGGCAGTAGAATAGATCTTTGTTAGTACCATTCTATATCATCAAAGCATTAATCAAATCAATATAAACCTACTATACCTGGATCTCCCTCGCGCCAGTAGGGATCATGATATGGTAGCATCTGTGGCTGGGAACCGCTAGGCTCCCCTCGCTCAAATACTCTATCCATGATGGGTGTAGGCTGAATGGTACTGGTGACAGGTCTCCGTATTGTCTCCTGTTCCTCCTGTTGGGGAATAAAAGGTGGATCCAGAGCTATGGTATCGTCTCCTGAATGGTGGGGAGCTGCATCTGACTCCTCCTCATCATCTCTATCATCCTCCTCCTCATCCTCCTCATCATCCTCATCCTCATCCGTATCATCACCTGCATCCTCCTCGTCCTCCTCTCTATCTACATCCTCCTCCTCCTCGTCACTGGGTTGATCGCCTGTAGGTGGATCAGGATCTCCCGTCTCCTCATGACCCTCTCCCTCATCTGACTCCTCTGACCTGGATCCCTCGTCCTCGTCTCGGTCTCCATGTCTCCATGGGCCTGGATAGCCTGTCGGATGATCTGGTGGAAAGATAGGACCTGGATATGATCTCATGAACCATGAAACATATCTACGCTGTGCTCCAGGCTCTGCAGAATAGTCAGTGACTACATCCTGATCTGATCCCTCCAAGTCTGTCATCTCGATATCATCCACCGTCGGTCTCGCTACTGCTCTAGGTCTGGGAAGGACCCGTGAGTGTCGAGTATAGATGGGCACATCAGCTGGAACACACTGCTCTAGTCCAAACTACCTCTGTACTCGGTCGAAGTAGAAGGGGACTATGATGTGTGCATATCGTCCTCGCAGTAGGCGGTTCCTCTGTAAACATGCTAACTGTCTCTCCATACCATCCCATCTGTGCATCAGTAGGTAAGGTCTCCACACTACCACCTCAGATGTCAATCTGTCAATAGTCACTCTCCAATACAGCAAATCCCCAAATCTCCACTCGCTGGTCAGTGGATAAGCGAACACCCTAGGTCGCTCGCTCGCTATACTCAGTGGATAGCCGACGGGCCTGGTGCATGTGAAGTGCTCTAAGATCCACACCTGCAGAAGTGTGCATGTCATCAAACTACAACCCTGTCCGAATACATACTCCTCAAGGTCATGATAGAGATGTGCAAGCATACTCCGACCCCATGCATAAACTCTCCTATGTCTCTCCATCCCTCTGATACACCATGTGAGGCCCCCATGCATGTGTGTCCCTCGCCCATTAGGGCAGATGGCTAGTGCTATGATGGCTATCATGAGGCATCTCAGAAGTGGTATCTCTCCTGTAGGATGTAAGAGCCAGCTGACCATGATACGACCTCTCGTCTCGCTCGGTATGACTCTCCCTATGCAGTACATCTGCTCCCTCTGATGATCCTCTGCTACCCGATCAGTCGCATATGTGACTGTCGCTCCTTTGATAGGAAGACGCAGTATACGGTACACATCCTCAAGTGTGACCATCAACTCTCCTACCGGAAGGTGAAAGGTACAGGTGTCAGGATCCCATCTCTCCATCAGTGCCATCAGCATCGCAGGATGAAATCGAATGGCCGGCATAAGAATCATGTACCACAATCCTACTATCGATAGGGTGTCTCTCTCTGACTGAGTCAGCCGTGGAATCTGGTCTCGCAAAGTGCGAAGGATGTGTCCCGTTGTATGCTCTCTCATGTATGGGAGACCCTGCAAAATGAAAACATGACCAAAATCAGTACTCAATCATCGAAATCGCAAATGCAAACTGTTGAACATTGAATGCTTGCCTTGTAACCCCTCGCCAGGCCCTGATTGGGGACCATGGCGCCCTATCAGGGACCATGGCGCCCCTGTCAGGGACCATGGCGCCCTGGGGGGACCATGGCGCCCCTGTCAGGGACCATGGCGCCCTGGGGGGACCAGGGCGCCCTTCAGGGACCATGGCACCCTAGGTGGGCCCCGGTCGGCGTTCAAGGTCCGCATTCGATCACGAAAAAGTCAAACATGCGAGAAATCAAAAGTCAAACGTTTAGTCAACTCACCTCGTCCAGTGGCTCGTCGTCGATCACGACCTGGCGCAGGATCTCGATCCTCGTGGGACGCTTCGGTCATCGTGAAGGCATGGTGGTGGCTAGGTGGGCTCCGCTGAATAGTATCCTGAAATCGACAAAGTGACGAATACAAGTGTCACTTTCGAAGTATATACTCTCATTTGTCTATTCTTACTTCTCGAAACCCTAATTTTTCTTCTATCATTCATTTTATCATAACTTGAGTTTGGGAGATGCGATTTTCGAGCCATTTGTTGTGTTGGAATCGTATTTTCCTTCTCCTACTCTCGGGATGTTCCAAAAAGTGCTCTGATGAAGCTTATTTAGTGAACACCCCTCATCAACACTCTATTACACAATTTGTCGCAAGTAAACATGCTACCCTGTTTCACCTCCCTAAATAAGCAAGTCAAAATAGGGGGGGGCATATAGCTACTCACAGATTTCATCACTTTCCCTAGTAAGCATTAGGTGATTTTGTGATCTAACATTTGTTTTGTAGGGTGCGGTTCCTAACTGTGTACTGCAGATACCACTGGGGGCTTCGTCCGACGACTTATGGATATATCCTTTTTTTCAAATGATGTTTACTTTTCTGTACTTTAGCTTGCATATGCACGTAGTACTCATATGACCGCTAAAGTGGGGGCTAAATGTAGCGTCGTAAATTGTACGCACTCGCTAGGGTGGTACAATTTCACACCTAGTTTAGCACCCGCCTTAGCGCATTTTGCATTCTGCATTGTATTTCTCCTTAAGCACTTAATTAATCAAATTAATTAGGTCTAAGGTCTTACTTCATCATTCTCTACATCATAAAGTTGGGCCCTTTCACTAAAGTGCGCCCTTCGCATTTTATTCCTCCAATACATCATTTAATCAAAAACCCTAATTAAGTCCTATTTCGAACTTGGGGGCTTGGTTTCGGGGTCTAAACATCTCGAAATCACCTGTAACTTCGGGATTCTCTCTAAAATCATCATATCCGACGGCCCTGAAAATTTGGTGAAAAGTTGTCGGGACCATGGCGCCCGTGCAACATGGTCCCGGACATTTTTCCCGAAATTTTGGGAGCACGATCCAATCATAAAATAAAGCTTAACCCCAAGAAATTGGCGGGATATTCAATCTCTAGGTCGGCCAAAATATGAATTTACGACCTAGGGTTTCATACATAAAAGCTCTCTTTCCTCATTGGAAGGGATCGGATTTTTGTTTTCCAGGAACTGGATATGCAGCGAAAGAGCAGATCTTTGAAGACTTCAACAATACTCAACATCATTCTATCAAGCATCTATCAAATTCATTCATTCATCCAATTAGGGCTTGGAAGACATTGAAGAACAATAGGAGATTACCGACTGAAGATTGGCTTGTACTCCTCCCTTGAGGGTTGGATATGATTTCATATTGTTTTCATGTCCTTACATAAGCTTTGATATATCATTTATTCATGCTTTAGATCACATTGCATCTTGATTTAGAGCATTTGCATTATCATTTACAAGCAATTAGGGTTTACTTTCTAGGTTGCTCTAGTTTGCTTTCTTGCATTTTGGACCTTGCACACACACTAGGTCTGCACACACAATACATTTTACAAAACAACTTGGCTATTCATGGAGGTGGAAATCACCAAAGCGGGGGTTTGACTAAGGCAAAACCCTATATAGCCGCCCTTCCCCCTTTTCAGATATTATTGCAAGTTTTGGGATTTGGACGACGCCGTAGGACATAGATCCGGAAAGAGGAGACTGAGACAGAACCCTGTGTAAAATTGCAGCTCAGAAGACTAGGACAGGGGCGCTGGGCACCCTGGTCCTGCCAGGACAGGGGCGCTCGGCGCCCTAGTCCCTGGGACAGAGGCGCTGGGCGCCCTGGTCCTTCGGACAGATAGCTTTCCGACAGTTTCCAGACAGTGTTTCAGGGTGCAAAACAGTGGTTTCCGGTGCAGTTTTCAGGACAGTGGCGCCCGCGCCCCCGTCCCGAACATTTTAAGTCCGATTTCGACTCCAGGTACATATCTGCATTCTTATTTTATCCTTACATTTACAGCTGTCTATTGTTTAATCTCAATTCTGCAAACTTGTTACTAGTTCATACTTACATTTCGAGGTTAGGGTTTGAACTTGTATCATTTTAGCTTTCAATTTCAACAAGGGAATAGAAATCCTAATAGATATCCCGTGGCTCTCTCTTTCACCAAAAGAAGTAGCCAACCGTGCGATATCTCTAGTCTCTTTCGTATTCCGCAATGTGTGTCAAAAGTTAGGGTTAGGGTACATTGTCCTAGTCTCGCTTTTTCCCCTACACACACACACACACATATATATATATATATATATATTTGCATTACTCATTACTCATTTTCATCATTTATTTGCATATGAAAAGAAACAAAAACAAACATTCATATTCATTTGCATTTAGATACATCCATACTGAAAAATAATGCATACATATAGAATAAAGCATATAGAAGACATCTCATAATCGATCGACACAAGTACTATGAAGTCCAATCAGATCTCGTATATATAATCATCAAGTGCTAGGGTACAAAATAATGTAAACTGACATATACAAACTCCCATTGAAGCAAGAATCATAAGGGCTACAAAAAATGTGTGTGCCTACAAAAAATCTCCGAGCTAAAAAAATAAAATCTATCTCTCGGCCTCTCCCTCATCGGCTGGTGGAGGAGGTGGAGCTTGCTAACTGGGATCTTGACAAGGTGCCCAAGCTCCCTCAGATCAAGACATATACTGTGAAGATGGTACAACTTGCTACGCTACATGAATAGCTACACTATAAGCTACAACGTAATAAGATGCCCGACTGGTCTGGTGCAAAACCTCTTGCTAAAGAGCATCTCGCTCTGCCCTCATCGTCGTGACTTGATGATCACACTCTACTCTGAGCTCCACAAGCTGACGATCTCACTCAGCCCTAAGCTCTGCTAGCTATCGGTCTCACTCTATTAGCTGAGTTTGTGCCACTGTCTGTTAGGACATGGAGGCAATTGAGAGGGGGGGTGACTAAGTTGTCTATTAATTTTAACCCTGATATAACTTAACCAAACTTAATGCATAATACCGGTAAACCAAACTTAATGTCAGTAGACAGTTTAATAGTTAATAACAATATTGGTAAAGTTTAATGCATGAAACAAAAGACAAATAACATCCACAACACATAACATAGATATTTGTATGTGGAAACCCTGTAAAGGGAAAAACCATGGTGGGAAACCTTACTCACAATCAGATGATACTACTACAGATAGTATGTGTGTACAAATTGGGTCTGCACATGCAGAAAGGCCAACTGCCTAGAGCTCACTACTCAATCACAAAATGGGAGTCACACTGACTACAATTGGATGGTTAAATCCAATGATAATGTACTACTCAAAATAGCATCTTCATATGCTGGATTTAGTACTGGTTAAGCTCTGATTATCTTCTTCATACCTTCCTTGAATCTTAAAATGATGTCTGTGTGTATAGCTCTTCTTATATTTGCATATACCTTATTACAATCCTCTACCACACCTTCTTACATAATCTCACAAATGAGATCTTACATATATACCAAAACCTAAGACCAAATGTGTAGGTCGGCTCACTAAGAATATTATAATTAGATCAATTACAAATGAATCAATATGTGATGCATCATGTTGGCTCAATGCATTTACAATAATAACCAATCAATAAAACATCTCCATAATGTGTTGTGCTGATCTGGAATAGATAACACTTGTCAGTCCATAACCTAGACCTATTTGCCAGTAACAACAAATATGCAAACTCAATTAGACCAATAACCAAAACACCAAAACCATGTTTCCAAACAATGTCTTCGACATAACCAAGTAGTCTCCAGATGATAACAGATCATCCTCAGTGTCGGTGAACAATATAACCTGTCGGTAAACTAGATACCAGTGACTGTGCATAAGTCACTGAACATGCTGGTGAACATAACCAAAGATCTTTAGTGCTAATAAGTGTTGACAAGTGTTGACAAGTGTTGACATCAATGACAAAACCAATGCAACAAATCCATAATACCAACAATCTCCCCCTTTGGCATTGATGGCAACACAAGATGGAAAAACTATCTAAGTGCCAAAGTAGAAATGCCAAAAACCAATAATCTCCCAAAGAGATCATTAACCAGAAATCAAAATACAGATACAGAGAGTAACAATCTCTCCCCCAATGAATAATTTCTCCCAAAAGATAATGTGTTTTTCCATAGATATCTCTCCCCCTTTGACATCAAATGCCAAAGTAATACAAAACCAAAAATAATTAGTTCAAAGTGTTGGCAATATAACAAGGATATTGACAAGGTTGTTGATGATTATGGACATAACTGATTAAAGATGTTTTACTGTCTTGATATTATTATTTTGTCATTGATGTCAAGCAATTGATTTTCTAATTCAGTATGATGTTGCCATATCTTAAGAAATATGATATGAAGATTATAAAGAAGTTGGTAAAGACATAGGAAAGAATATGATGAATAAAGGGACAAGTTATTCAATGGGAAACTCTACCGAGTCAGACAATGATGAGATCTTGATGTTTTATATTATTTTAACATCATACATATGTTGTAAAATGTAAAGGGTAATACTATACTATGTTATCAAGCAAAGAACCTAGTCAATAAACCCTAAGGAACATAGTTGGTAAACCCTAAGGTTATCGCAGTCGGTTAATGAAGACAGAATGTCTACCAAGTAAAGTTTAGTATTCACTGAGTTGTAACCGAGCTATAACAGAATGCATTAAATGTTTACATATGATATTTAATGAAAGATGCTGATGAGCTGGAGTGGATCAATGATTGGCAAGCCATAGAAAAAGTTTGTTACTGAATCTAAGGCAATGGAAAGTCGGCAAAAAGATCTACAGCTCAGATTGAACCACATTACCCTAACACAAGTTCCAAGATGATTGTGTAAGTTCCAAGGCAGGGTAAAACATTTTTTAGATCGAAAGATACAATGAACCTGGACAAGATTAAAGATTTGATGGCTATGATTGATCATGGGAAATGTGATCGAGGAGATTAAGCAGTTAGATGATTGTTTATAAATAAGGAACTGTTGATAAACAATGTATGTGGGCAAGTGTATGCACAGGGATGCTACATAGTGATTACCTAGCACAGAAGCTTGAAGACCTGTTAGAATAACAAAGTATTATGCCCAACAGATAGACAAGATTAGTTCTATGTCTAGATTTTATTGAACAAATAAGAATCTGCTTTAGCATTTTATATGTGAAGTTGCAGACAGATTGTATTACTGTTAGTTTGTGAAAGTGACAAGAAATCTCTTAACCGAGTGGACTTAACAGTCTTATATGTAAATCCTCTAACAAGGTGACATTCTAAATGAGTGTTTGAAATTCTTTGACAATGTCACTTCTAACAAAGTGAAGATCCTAACAGATCTGAGGGAAATCCCTTAACTGGGTCACATCTAGCAATGTGTTTTGTAATCTTTAACAGGATTGGCTTTTAACTGAGCATACTCTAGAAGAGTATATTTCTTAGTGGGTCCGAAATCCCACAGTGGTTTTTCCCTATTTGGGTTTCCACATTAAATCTGGTATTATGAGGTTTATATTGTTCATATGCTTTTGAGTTTGCATGTTTGACAATTTTTGATTATATGACTGATATATGTTACCGAGGTTGAATCTAATGTTTTTATGGATGATTAAGTTTGTATGATTCACCCCCCCCTCTCATCTTGTTGGCTATTGGATCTATACTTATATTAAGTATCGGAAATATCACAAAGAACTTATTACAAATACCAATTGTTATAACCAAATTTATTCAATCTACTCCCCCTGAGAAGTATCTCTCCTTCATCAAAGTCGGAAAAAGATTTCTCTATTAATACTATTGGTTTGATGCCATGCTTCAACTCTCTAAGTTTCTACTGGTGAGAGTATAAATCCAAGTTGCTCTCTTAGATATTCAAAAGTTTCCTTAGGCAAAGGTCTAGTAAATATATCTACAATCTGCTCTTTAGTATTCACATAAACCAATTTCACTTCTTTTGCTTCAACATTCTCTTTTAGAAAATTGAATTTGATAGAAACATGTTTAGTTTTAGAGTGAAAAAATGGATTCTTTGATATATCAATTTCTGCCATATTATCATAGTAAATGATTATAGGTTCTTTGCATTTTACCTTTATGTCCTTCAAAATTTTCTTAATCCATAATACCTGTGTACAATTAGTTGCTGTTGCAACATATTTTGATTCAGCTGTTGATATTGATGTACACCTTTGTTTCTTGCTCAACCATGAAATTAGTCTGCTACCAAGAAAAAATGCTCTGCTGGTGGTGCTTTTTCTGTCATCTACATCTCCTACCCAATTTGCATCTGTGTATGCACATAAATCAAAATTTTCATCTTTAGGATACCATAAACCAAGATTTGTTGTGCCTTGTAAGTACTGGAAAATCCTTTTTACTGCCGATTCATGATTTTCCTTAGGATTACTCTAAAATCTTGAAACAATACATACTGCATTCATAATATCAGGTCTTGTTTATGTCAAATACAGTAAACCTCAAATCATAGATTTATATCTTGTCGGATTAACAAGTGTTGATTCATCCTTCAATTATTATTTCTCAGTTGTAGTCATAGGTGTACTTATCTGTTTAGAGTTTTCCATGCCAAATTTCTTAAGCAATTCCTTCAAGTACTTTGATTGATTTATGAATATACCTTTATCAGTCTATGAAATTTGCAATCCTAAGAAGAATTTTATCTCCCCAATCATATACATTTCAAACTCTTCCTGCATCTTATTAGAAAAGTTTTTACACAATCCTTCTTCTCCTCCAAAAATGATATCATCAACAAAGAATTCAATAACCAATATGTCACCATTAGTCACTTTGTAATATAGATTGTTGTTAGTAATACCTTTAGTGTAATCAAGCTTTAAAAGATATTTGTCCAATCTAGCATACCAAGCTCTAAGAGCTTGCTTCAATCCATATAAATCTTTCCTTAACTTGCAAACTATATCTTTGTCATCTGTCAAATAAAATCCATCACGTTGTTCCATGTAAACTTCCTCTTCAAGATCACCATTCAGAAATGCATATTTAACATCCATTTGATATACTTTATATTTCTTGTGTGCTGCAAAAGCTAAGAATAATCTGACTGCCTCAATTCTAGCTACCGATGCAAAGGTTTCATTGTAATCAATTCCTTCTTTTTGTGAATATCCCTTACACACTAATCTTGATTTGTTTCGGATTACCTTACCATCTTCATTAAGTTTATTTTTGAATACCCATTTAGTTCCAATTACATTTTTGTTTTTAGGCTAGGGAACCAATGTCCATGTGTTATTCTTTTCAATTTTTTATAATTCATCTTCCATAGCCTTAATCCAATGTTTATCTTCACATGCCTCATTAATAGTTGCTAGTTCAATTTGAGAAATTAGACATACCTCTTCATTTGTCAGTCTTCCTCTAGTCATAATAGCTTGATAATTATTCCCAATTATCTGACTTTTAGAGAGATTCAATCTTAAATACATGGGTGTATTTACTTGTTGTTATTCTTTAGTCACTGTGGAATTCTCAGATGATGTCGGTGTGACTGGATCAACATTCTATACCGGTGTACTCATTGTAGGTTCATTTGTGATTATCTCAAGTACCGGTTCAGAGTCCATAGACCTTGAATTACCTCTAAACTGTTCATCAATCTTCACATTTGCACTCTCAATGATTTTCTGCAATCTCTTGTTAAAACATCTATATGCCCTACTCTTAGATGAATAACCAAGAAATATTCCTTCATCACTTCTAGGATCAAATTTGCCAATATAATCATCTCTCCTAATATAACATTTGCTTCCAAATATTCTGAAATATTTAAGAGGAGTATTACCAAACCATAGTTCATGAGGGGTCTTATCGGTTTCACCTTTTATGTGAACTCTATTGAATGTATAAAAAGTTGTGTTGACCGCTTCTCTCCAATACACATGAGGTAGGTTTGCTTCTAATATCATGCTTCTAGCTGCATCTAAAATAGTTATGTTCTTCCTTTCCACAACTCCATTTTGTTGAGGTGTTTGAGGTGCTGATAGTTGTCTTATGATTCCATTCACTTCACAGAATGTATTAAATTCCTTAGATGTGAATTCACCTCCTTGATCTGATCTCAAACATTTGATTTTCTTACTAGTTTCATGTTGGTATTATGGATGTGTTGCATTGGTTTTGTCATTGATGTCAACACTTGTCAACACTTGTCAACACTCAAGAACACTTGGAGATCTTTGGTTATGTTCACAGGCATGTTCAGTGACTTATGCACAGTCATTGGTATCTGGTTCACCGATAGGTTATATTGTTCATCGACACTGAGGATGATCTGTTATCATTTGAAGATTACTTGGTTATATCGAAGACATTATTTGATCACTTAGTTTTGGTGATTTGGTCATTGATCTAATCGAGTTTGCATATTTGTTGTTACCGGCAAATAGGTCTAGGTTATGGAATGACAAGCATTATCTATTCCAAATCAGTACGACATGTTATGGAGATGATTTGTTATTGTTGTAAATGCATTGAGCCGATATCATGCATCGCATATTGATTCATTTGTAATTTATTTTATTGCAATATCTTAGTGAGCCGACCTACACATTTGGTCTTAGGTTTTGGTATATATGTAAGATCTCATTTTTGAGATTAAGTAGAAGTAGAGGTGAGTGTGAAAAAGGATTGTAATAAGGTGTATGCGAATATAAGCAGAGCTATACATGCTGACATCATTTGAAGATTCAAGGAGGCTTTTGAAGAAGACAATTAGAGTTTAACCGGTACTGAATCCAGCATATGAAGATGCTATTTTGAGCAGTACATTATCATAGGATTTAACCATCCAATTGTAGTCAGTGTGACTCCCATTTTGTGATTAAGCAGTGAGCTCTAGGCAGTTGGCCTTTCTGCATGTGCAGACCCCATTTGTACACACATACTATCTGTAGTAGTATCATCTGATTGTGGGTAAGGTTTCCCACTGTGGTTTTTCCCCTTATAGGGTTTCCACATACAAATAACTGTGTTATGTGTTGTGTATGTTATTTGTTTTTTTGTTTCATGCATTAAACTTTATCAGTACTGTTATTAACTGCTAAACTCTCTACCGACATTAACGTTTGGTTTATCGGTATTATGCACTAAGTATGGTTAAGTTAGTTTTTGTTTGAAATCAAGAGACAATTGATTCACGCCCCCTCTCAGTTTCCTCCGGGACCTAACAATTGGTATCAGAGTCTAGTCCTCTTTTTGCAGAGGTTTAACAACTTCAGGATATCTTATGTCTACTAACTATTTTAGGAAGGACAGTCCGGAGATTGATGGAACCAACTATGGTTTATGGAAGATTAGAATGGAGACACATCTGAATTGCTTTGGAAAGGACATATGGGATGTTACAAAGAATGGCTATGTTGTTCCTACTCAAGGTCAACCTAATCCACCAAACTTGGCTAAAGATGAAGAAAATGATTGCAAAGCAAGAGAAGCACTTTTGAGCGCATTGTCAGATCATAAAATAATGGGATTATCTGACTGATCTACTGCTAAAGCTATTTGGGATAAATTGGAGACATTGAATGAAGGTGATACCACTGTCAAAATTGAAAAACTGGAATGCTTCCAGGGTAGGTATGAAAATCTGAAAATGGAAGAAGATGAATGGATTTCTGCTTTTATGGAAAGAGTTAATGAAATTGTTTTGGGTATACAATGCTGTGAGGATCCTTAAGTGAAGATGAAATTGTTTCTAAAGTTTTAAGAGATTTTCCACTGGCATATAAAATGAAACTAACTACAATTAATGAATTGAGAACAATGCCTAATACATCAGTATCTAGAGATACTTTGGTTGGAAAACTTTCCATTTTTGAACTTTAGGAATTTGGTCCTATTGCTTGAATTAAGACAGATTTGGCTTTCAAAGCTTCATCATCTATAGCATCATCATCATCATCTAAAAAATATGATTGGAAAGCACTCTATGATAGAGAACTTGAAGAAATCAGAAGAGAGAATGAAGAACTTGAAGAGCTTGAAACACTATTTGCAAGAAAAATGCCTAAAGGTCCACTTGGAAGTAAGTATGAAGGTAAAGCACCATTTAAATGTTTTAATTGCAATAAAATTGGTCATATGGCATCTAGGTGTCCTGATAGACATGCAAGATTGAAAGAAGAAGCTAAAAGAACATACAAAACTAACCCTGAATATCAAAGGTACAAATTTAAGAAGAATAGAGACAAATCATGTTACTATGCTGATGAAGGAGTTACTGATGATTCTGATGAGGAACCGACAAACAATGGATGGGATTTTGTTGCTATAATAGAAGATCAACCAGCACCTACTATTCAATTGGTAGAGCAGGCCTTAATAGCTAAAATTGAAGAAAAGGATGAATGGATTATTGATTCTGGATGTTCACATCATATGATTGGTGATAAGAGTAAATTCTTAACCTTTTAGGAATAGAATGGAGGTCTAGTAAGATTTGGAGATGGAAAAGCTTGTTTGATTAGAGGAAAAGACATTATATCTTTTGATGGTAAGCACAATACTGATAATGTTTACTATGTTGAAGGTTTGAAGCATAATCTTTTGAGTGTTGGTCAATTAGTTGAAAAGGGATTTCAATTACAATTCAAGAACGATAAATGCAAAATCATGAATAGAACTGGTTTGGAAATTGCAACCAGTAATCAGACTAGAGGTAATATCTTTCATTTGAATAACAATGAGAAAACATGCTTGATTGCACATATTGATGAAAGTTGGTTATGGCATAAGAGACTGTGTCATGTAAATTTTGATTGCATTGTGAAAATCAGTACAACTAAGGCAGCAAGGGATTTACCTAAGATTGTTAAACCTCACAATCCAATATGTAAGGAATGTCGATTTGGAAAGCAAGTTAGAGGAACTTTTAAGAGTATTCCAAAAAAATCCAATAATGTTCGTGACTTAATTCATACTGATTTATGTGGTCCAGCAAGAACTAGAAGTTTACAAGGAGATAGATATTTTATGCTAATAATTGATGATTATTCTAGAATGTGCTGGGTCACTTTTCTCAGGGAGAAATCAAAAGCTTTTGGGAAATTCAAACTATTCAAGGTAATGATAGAAAATGAAACCCATAAGAAAATCAAATGTTTGAGATTAGGTCAAGGAGGTGAATTTACATCTAAGGAATTTAATACATTCTGTGAAGTGAATGGAATCAGAAGACAATTATCAACACCTCGGACACCCCAGCAAAATGGAGTTGTGGAAAGGAAGAACATAACTATTTTGGATGCAGCTAGAAGCATGATATCAGAAGCAAACCTACCTCATGTGTATTGGAGACAAGCAGTCAATACAACTATTTATACATTCAACAGAGTTCACATCAAAGGTGAAACCGGTAGGACTCCTCATGAACTATGGTTTGGTAATACTCCTACTCTTAAATATTTTAGAATATTTGGAAGCAAATGTTATATTAGTTGAGATGGTTATATTGGAAAATTTGATCCTAGAAGTGATGAAGGAATATTTCTTGGTTATTCATCTAAAAGAAAGGCATATAGATGTTTCAATAAGAGATTAGAGAAAATCATTGAAAGTGCAAATGTGAAGATTGATGAACAATTTAGAAGGTCTATAGACTTTGAGCTGACAGTTGAGATAATCACAAATGAACCTAATATGAGTACACCGGTACGAAATGTTGATCCAATTACACCAACATCATCTGAGAATTCCACAGTGACTGAAGACTGGCAGAAAGTGAACACACCTAGGTATGCAAGATTGAATCACTCTGAAATTCAGATAATTGGGAATAAGTATCAAGTTGTTATGACTAGAGGAAGACTGGAAAATGAAGAGGTATGTCTAATTTCTCAATTTGAACTAGCAACTATTAATGAGGCATGTGAAGATAAACATTGGATTAAGGCTATGGAAGATGAATTGGAACAAATTGAAAAGAATAACACATGGATATTGGTTCCCCGGCCTAAAAACAAAAATGTAATTGGAACTAAACGGGTATTCAAAAATAAACTTAATGAAGATGGTAAGGTAATCAGAAACAAAGCAAGATTAGTGTGTAAGGGATATTCATAGAAAGAAGGAATTGATTATAATGAAACCTTTGCACCGGTAGCTAGAACTGAGGCAGTCAGATTATTCTTAGCTTTTACAGCACATGAGAACTATAAAGTATATCAAATGGATGTTAAATGTGCATTTTTTAATAGAAATCTTGAAGAGGAAGTTTACATTGAACAACCTGATGGATTTTCTTTGACAGATGAAAAAGATATGGTTTGTAGGTTAAGGAAAGCTTTATATGGATTGAAGCAAGCTCCTAGAGCTTGGTATGCTAGATTGGACAAATATCTTTTGAAGCTTGGTTACACTAAAGCTAATCCTGACAACAAATTATATTACAAAGTGACTAATGATGACATCTTGGTGATTGAAGTTTTTGTTGATGATATCATTTTTGGAGGAGAAGATGGATTGTGTAAAGACTTTTCTAATAAGATGCATGAAGAATTTGAAATGTCTATGATTGGAGAGATAAAATTCTTTTTAGGATTGCAGATTTCATAGACTGATAAAGGTATATTCATAAATCAATCAAAGTACTTGAAGGAATTACTTAAGAAATTTGGCATGGAAAACTCTAAACTGGTAAGCACACCTATGACTACAATTGATAAACTATCTTTGAAGGATGAATCAACACCTATTAATCCAACAAGAAACAAGTCTATGATAGGAGGTTTACTGTATTTGACACAAACAAGACCTGATATTATGAATGCAGTATGTATTGTTTCAAGATTTTAGAGTAATCCTAAGGAAAATCATGAATCAACAGTGAAAAGAATTTTCCGGTACCTACAAGGTACAACAAATCTTGGTTTATGGTATCCTAAGATGAAAATTTTGATTTATGTGCATACACAGATGCAAATTGAGCAAGAGATGTAGATGACAGAAAAAGAACCACTCGCGGATCATTTTTTCTTGGCAACAAACTAATTTCATGGTTGAGCAAGAAACAAAGTTGTACATCACTATCAACAACAGAATCAAAATATGTTGCAGCAACAACTAATTGTACACAGGTATTATGGATTAAGAAAATGTTGAAGGACATAAAGGTAAAATGCAAGGAACCTATAATCATTTACTGTGATAATATGGCAGAAATTGATATATCAAAGAATCCGGTATTTCACTCAAAAACTAAACATGTTTCTATCAAATTCAATTTTCTAAAAGAGAATGTTGAAGCAAAAGAAGTGAAATTGGTTTATGTGAATACTAAAGAACAGATTGTAGATATCTTTACTAAACCTTTGCCTAAGGAAACTTTTGAATATCTAAGAGAGAATCTTGGAGTTATACCCTCATTGGTAGAAACTTAGACAGTTGGAGCATGGCATCAGACCGACAGAATTAACAGAGAAATCTTTTTTTCGGCTTTGATGAAGGAGAGCTACTTCTCAGGGGGAGTAGATTGAATAAATTTGGTTATAACAATTTTAATAAGTTCTATGAACTAATTGTATTTGGTTTTGTATTGCTTTGGCATTTGATGTCAAAGGGGGAGAGATATCTCTGGAAAAACACATTATCTTTTGGGGAGAGACTATTCATTGGGGAGAGATTGTTACTCTCTGTAACTGTATTTTGATAATCTCTTTGGGAGATTGTTGGTTTTTGGTTTTTGGCATTTCTACTTTGGCACTTAGATGGTTTTTCCATCTTGTGTTTCCATCAATGCCAAAGGGGGAGATTGTTGGTATTATGGATGTGTTGCATTGGTTTTTTCATTAATATCAACACTTGTCAACACTTGAGAACACTGGGAGATCTTTGGTTATATTCACCGACATGTTCAGTGACTTATGCACAGTCATTGGTATCTTGTTCACCGACACTAAGGATGATCTGTTATCATCTGGAGATTACTTGGTTATGTCAAAGACATTGTTTGATCACTTGGTTTTGGTGATTTGGTCATTGATCTAATCGGTTTTGCATATTTGTTGTTATCGGCAAATAGGTCTAGGTTATGGACCGACAAGCATGATCTATTCAAGACCAACATGACACATTATGGAGATGATTTGTTATTGTTGTAAATACATTGAGCTAACATCATGCATCGCATATTTATTCATTTGTAATTGATTTTATTATACTATCTTAGTGAGCCGACCTACACATTTGGTCTTAGGTTTTGGTATATATGTAAGATCTCATTTGTGAGATTAAGTAGAAGTAGTGGTGAGTGTGAAAAAGGATTGTAATAAGGTATATATGAATATAAGAGACCTATACACACTAACATCATTTGAAGATTCAAGGAGGCTTTTGAAGAAGACAATCAGACCTTGATTGGTATTGAATCCAACATATGAAGATACTATTTTGAGCAGTACATTATCATTGGATTTAACCATCCAATTGTAGTCACGGTGACTCCCGTTTTGTGATTGAGCAATGAGCTCTAGGCAGTTGGCCTTTTTGCATGTGCAAACCCCATTTGTACATAGATACTATCTGTAGTACTATCATCTGATTGTGGGTAAGGTTTCCCACCATGGTTTTTCCCCTTACAGGGTTTCCACGTACAAATAACTGTGTTATATGTTGTGTATGTTATTTGTTTTTCTATATCATGCATTAAACTTTATTGGTACTGTTATTAATTGCTAAACTATCTACAGGCATTAAAGTTTCATTTATTGATATTATGCACTAAGTTTGGTTAAGTTAGTTTTGGTTTGAAATCAACTGACAATTGATTCACCCCCCCCTCTCAGTTGCCTCCGAGACCTAGCATTTCATTCTCTACCATGACCTTAACTAGTTTGAATTTACCAAAAGCTTCTGATTTCTCCCTGAGAAAAGTAACCCAACACATTCTAGAATAATCATCAATGATTAGCATAAAATATCTATCTCCTTGTAAACTTGTAGTTCTTGCTGGACCACATAAATCAGTATGAATTAAGTCAAGAACATTATTTTTTGGAATACTCTTAAAAGTTGCTCTAACTTACTTTCCAAATTGACATTCCTTACATGCCGGATTGTGAGGTTTAACAATCTTAGGTAAATCCCTTACTGCCTTAGTTGTACTGATTTTCACAATCCAATCAAAATTTATATGACAAAGTGCCATAACCAACTTTCATCAATATGTGCAATCAAGCATGTCTTCTCATTGTTATTCAAATGAAAGATATTACCTCTAGTCTAATTGCCGGTTGCAATTTACAAACCAATTCTATTCATGATTTTGCATTTACCATTGTTGAATTGTAACTGAAATCCTTTTTCAATTAACTGACCAACACTCAAAAGATTATGCTTCAAACCTTCAACATAATAAACATTGTCAATATTGTGCTTACCATCAAAAGATATAGTGCCTTTTCCTTTGATCAAACAAGATTTATCATCCCTAAATCTTACTAGACCTCCATTGTATTCCTGAAAGGTTAAGAATTTACTCTTATCACCAGTCATATGATGTGAACATCCGGAAACAATGATCCATTCATCCTTTTCTTCAATTTTAGCTGCCAGGACCTGCTCTACTGGTTGAATAGTAGGTGTCGATTGATCTTCTATTATTGCAACAAAATCCCATCCATTGTCTTCCAGTTCCTCATCAAAATCATCAGTAACTCCTTCATCAACATAGTAACATGATTTGTCTCTATTCTTCTTAAATCTGTATCTCTGATATTCAGGGTTAGGCTTATATGTTCTTTTAGCTTCTTCTTTCAATCTTGCATGTCTATTAGGACACCTAGATGCCATATGACCAATTTTATTGCAGTTAAAACATTTAAATGATGCTTTACCTTCATACTTACTTCTGACTGGACCTTTAGGCATTTTCCTTGCAAATAGTGCTTCAAGCTCTTCAAGTTCTTCATTCTCTCTTCTGATTTCTTCAAGTTCTCTAGCATAGAGTGCTTTCCAATCAGTTTTTTTAGATGATGATGATGATGCTACAGATGATGAAGCTTTTAAAGCCAAATATGTCTTAATTGTAGCAATAGGACCAAATTCCTCAAGTTCAGAAGCTGAAAGTTTTCCAACCAAAGTATCTCTAGATACTAATGCATTAGGCATTGTTCTCAATTCATTAATAGCAGTTACTTTCATTTTGTATGTTGGTGGCAATGCTCTTAAAACTTTAGAAACAATTTCATCTTCACTTAAGGATCCTCCACAACATTGTATACCCAAAACAATTTCATTAACTCTTTCCATAAAAGCAAAATCCTTTCATCTTCTTCCATTTTCAAATTTTCATACCTGACCCGAAAGCATTCCATTTTTGCAATTTTGATAGTGGTATCACCTTCATTTAATGTCTCCAATTTATCCCAAATAGCTTTAGCAATAGATCGGTCTAATAATCCCATGATTTGCTGATCTGACAATGTGCTCAAAAGTGCTTCTCTTTCTTTGCAATTATTCTCCTGATCTTTAGCCAAGGTTGGTGGATTAGGTTGACTCTATGTAGGACCAATATAGCCATTCTTTGTAACATCCCATATGTCTCT
Organism: Cryptomeria japonica; assembly: GCF_030272615.1. Lineage (NCBI taxonomy): Eukaryota > Viridiplantae > Streptophyta > Pinopsida > Cupressales > Cupressaceae > Cryptomeria > Cryptomeria japonica. Next base: position 532,319,827 of record NC_081407.1, read on the forward strand.
TCCAATGCAATTCATATGTGTCTCCATTCTGATCTTCCATATACCATAGTTAGTTCCATCAAGCTTCGGACTGTCCTTCCTGAAAAATTTAGTTGCCATAGAATCTCCTCAAGCTATTAAACTTCTGCAAAAAGAGGACTTAGCTCTGATACCAATTGTTATGACTCAGAGGCAACTGAGAGGGGAGGTGAATCAATTATCTATTAATTTCAACCCAAATATAACTTAACCAAACTTAATGCATAATACTGGTAAACCAAACTTATTGCCGGCAGACAGTTTAATAGTTAATAATAGTATCGGTAAAGTTTAATGCATGAAAAAAAGGACAAATAACATCCACAACACATAACATAGATATTTGTATGTGGAAACCTTGTAAGGGGAAAAACCATAGTGGGAAACCTTACCCACAATCAGATGATACTACTGTAGAAAGTATGTGTATACAAATGGGGTCTGCACATGCAGAAAGGCCAACTACCTAGAGCTCACTGCTCAATCAAAAAATGGGAGTCACACTGACTACAATTGGATGGTTAAATCCAATGATATTGTATTGCTCAAAATAGCATCTTCATATGCTAGATTCAGTATCGGTTAAGCTCTGATTGTCTTCTTTATACCTTCCTTGAATCTTCAAATGTTTTCTACATGTATAGCTCTACTTATATTTGCATATACCTTATTACAATCCTCTACCACACCTTCTTACATAATCTCACAAATGAGATCTTACATATATACGAAAACCTAAGACCAAGTGTGTAGGTCATCTCACTAAGAATATTACAATTAAATCAATTACAAATGAATCAATATGCGATGCATCATGTCAGATCAATGCATTTACAATAATAAACAATCAATAAAACATCTCCATAACATGTCGTGTTGATCTGGAATAGATAACACTTGCCAGTCCATAACCTAGACCTATTTATCGGTAACAACAAATATGTAAACTCAATTAGACCAATAAACAAAACACCAAAACCAAGTGTCCAAACAATGTCTTTGATATAACCAAGTAGTCTCTAGATGATAACAGATCATCCTCAGTACCGGTGAACAATATAACCTATCGGTGAACCCGATACCGGTGACTGTGCATAAGTCACCGAACATGTCGGTGAATATAACCAAATATCTTCAGTGTTGATAAGTGTTGACAAGTGTTGACATCAATGACAAAACCAATGCAACACATCCATAATACCAACACTTTTAGCTGTGACTGTAAACCTGCTAGGTGTGCTCTCATCGACTGTGTTGTGTCGGCCCCCTTCTCTCTCGCAGGCTCTCCACCCCCATCTCCTCCACCATCTCCACCTCCGGCTCCACCCTGCTCCTCCCATCTTTATCTCACCTGTCTTGGAGCTACTTTCTCCTCCTCACCTCCACCCTCAGGCACCCTCGCTCTGCTCAATCTCACACCCACAGTACCTAGGGATCCACCCTCTCCCCTCTACTGCCTACCTCCAATTGGAAACCTACTACTGCTAGCACCAAGATCACCACCTACCCACCTCGGAGCCTTGACTCTCTGTCCCTATCCCTACATAGGGGAATCATCCTCTATCTCCTCTATGCAAGGTACCTGTTCTACTAGATCCGTAAATCTTAGGAATGGATGCTGCTGGAACCAATCCCTATACTGGGGCAAGACCCCCACATCTGCAACATTATCCATATAGTCCCATCTAAGATGCTATAATACAATCAGCTCCTACATACTCAAGGCATAAGATAGTCTTAGTGCCCATCCCTACCTCTCCTCATCTGCATAATGTGTGTATGCAGTGTACTCTTACAACATCCCCTGAGGTCTACCATACTGCCTCATCACTCAGGAAATAATGAATCACTCAACTACTATCTGTGATCTGCCGATGAGTGGGCGAGTCATGAACAAATCCTTGTGAACAACCCTCCAATCATCCCACAGCTCTAGACCCCTGTACGGTCTCCATGTCATGGCTATCAAATCATCTAGCTACCATCTCCAAAAATCTATCTTGCCCAAATGGGGCTGAGTAACATATCTTGAATATCTATATATAGTGGGCTGACTAGGATCTCTGTCATCATTTAAAATCGGCCTGCAAACTGGGAGGTGCTCCCAGGCCCATACCTGTAATATCAAAACTCCTGCAGCCATACTCTTCCCCTCCCGGAAGATTATCTCATGCATCTTGCCATACATATGTGCTAATATACAAGAGCCCCAGCCTAATCTCTGAGGGGTCTCAATAAGCCTCTCCAACATCCTACCCCATCCACACAAAAAACCCTGTTGTCCCCTGTCCGGCATTAGAAAGCAGCCGATAAAACTTGCCTAGATGCAAGCCAGTGGAAATTCCTCACTGTACCTTGTCATCATCACGTCCCAACTGATAGAATGTGTCAAAATGTCAGGATCTCTGAAAAACATGTCTAGCATCGAGTAACCCAGGAAGCCACGCTGCATCATAATCAACCTTCCCTCCAATAAAAGGGATATGAAGAATCCTATAAACATCCTCGGGAGTGATGGTCATCTCTCCAACTAGCAAGTGGAATATGTTATGCTCAAAATGGAATCTCTCTACAAGCGCAGTCAACATTCTGTGATTCACACGGATATCAGGTAAATCAAGAAGGTGGGTCAATCCACACAATTCAATATGTGCTTGGTCAACCTCTGACAACTGACTCACTAATGTCATCGTCGGTGGATATACACATTTGAAAAGAACATGAGGCAATCAAACCTGCAAAAATCCAACAACAACCATCAAGAAACATTTCAAATTAGCCTATAAGAGAAGCAAAAAATCACGTAAATCCAACTACGTAAACTGCAAAATCAAAATTTCAAGTTTGCACCTTCAAAAATGCTCATTGTTTTTCAAACGACAAAACATAGTAGAGGCAGCAACTCGTACGAGTCAAAAATAGGTCTAGTATGACAAAAGATTCCCATACGACAAAAGACTAGCCCTAGGATGATAAAAGGGGCTCTTTTGAATGTTCTCATACAATATAAGGGTAGGCCTAGAATGACAAAATCGGTGGGCTAAAACAAAAAAATAGACTTCATGAGTTTGTCGTATGAGACAAGATCCTGTCTCGCATGACAAAATGAGAAAACCCGACTTAAACGTGCCAAAAATTAAAAAATACAACAAAAAAATTCAAAATTGGAATTAATAACAGGCTTAAGATAGATCACTTACTGTTGGCTCGTAGTTTCGTGGTCGTTTATGTCACCTTTGGTACTCAAATCGATGCATATGAGTGGGAACCACCATTTTTCTTCACAGAAGGCTTTTCGAATTTTCAAACTTGGAGGGTTAAAATGATTTGAAAATGACACTTTTACCCCATATATAGCCAAAACCCTAATTTTTCAACTTGCTTCAATGGACATGAAAATTGTACCCTTAGCTAATTTGCTCGTTTTGATTCCATTTTTAGGATCGAAATCAAAATACAAGATCATTTTCCTAGTCAATTTCACAATTTAGACCACTTAGTGCTTTTTCATCAAAAGCTCATTCTTTTTTTCAAATTGCACCCAATTTCTCATGAATCAATGCTGAATCTCAATTTCTCATCAATCAACGCTGAATTTTCAACCTTCCTCTGTCACAATTTATGCTCAAATTATTATCATTGCCAAAAATTGCCTAAAATCATGTACCCTCGCTATCTTTTGATTTCGCTCCCGAGGGGGCATACTCATGACCTCATGACCTCATATCTTCAATGTCGAGAAAATTTTCAAATCTTCATCAAAAGTCGAGCAAAAATATTTTTCAAATAAAGAAAATCAAATTCTTATTGCTAAGGGGCATCTCAGCTTCATCGCTTCACATCAAGTTGAGATCTCTTGATCATCTGAATCGAATCAATCGCTAGGGGCATATCAGTTTCATCGCTTCAAATCAAGCTGATATTTGTCTTCATCTAAATCAATCTCTGAGCGTTAATCAGTTTCATCACTTTTCATCAAGCTGATTATTTGTTTAAACTCAATCAAGGGTTTAAAGAGTATCTTCGATCACACACTCAATCTAATTAGGTGTTTAGTTTCATCGCATCAAATCAAGATGGACAGTTTATCTTCTCTCATCATATCTTGATCCATCAAGTTCAAGATCAATTTTATCTTCACTCATTGAGTCTAGTTCAATCAAGTTCTAGATCAGTAAGATCCGCTTCTTGATCAATCAAGTTCAAGTTCGATATCTTTGCTCTCTATCGTTCCTAGTTCAATCAATTTTGGGATCGGTTTCTCTTTAATCAACTCTATTCGGCTTCATCGCTTAAAATAAAGCTAAACACCTCGCTCTTCATCTGATTCATGATCAATTAAGTTTGGAACTGGCATCTCCTAGGCATCAACTATTCTTTGAACCAACATGCTGCTCACACATTAATTCAAAGAGGGGCAAATGTAATACCCTAAAATTGGTCATCTAAACCATGGGCCCCTAATCTCGGCAACATCACCAAGGTCCTAACCAAAGGTAATTAAATCAATCTTGAGCACATTAATTAATTCTTTAATCATCAAATGTTGCATGGCAAGTCAATTACTCAATATTAATTAAATATTTATTTAATTAATTGAATCATTTCACGAATATCATTTTTGATCAATTCTCCTATTTGAATTTATTAAATATCCTAACATATTTAATTAATTAATAAATTTGCCATACAATCATGCAAAAAAGGAATTAATTTATTACAAAAGAGGAATTAATCACAAAGCGAGAGTTAAATTGAAAATAGAATAAAAGAATTGAAAGAGAAATCAAACTTGAGATATTATTTCTTTTTCTAAATTGAGAACTTGAAATCAGAAAAACAATTAATTGAATTATTAATCATTCTCTAAAATTGGAACTCCAAGCTTTTGAGAAAAAGAAGTTCAGTTGCATTGAAAAGACTCTTTTCTTGAATAAATCAAAGAATTATCTATTTTTATCACAAATGCATGGAATTAATTAATTCTTATTTCTTATGCAACTTGAACTTCTTATCTGAATGCATTTCAATTAAACTATAATTGGGATCTATCTCAAGGTTAACTGAACCTGATTTCTCAGTTATTTCAATTAATTCTAAATTGTACTTTTTCTTGATCTCTCTTGTGAATTCTCTATAAATTCAGCCTTCAGCTCTCATTCAAATCACCCCATGGATACTTGAGAAACACCTTGGAGATTATTATGTTGATTTTTCTCTGGAGTCATTGAAGATCTTGTGCTTGCCTTTTTTGAGATTATTGTGTCTTAGTTTAGCTTTTTTCATATTTAGTTTATTTCATTATTTCTTGAATTCATTATTGCTTGAAACTTTCATCTATCTTGCATCCATATAGTTTAATCTCATGCTCATATATATTAAATCCTTCATCTTGGTGTAGTCTAGTCACTAGTATTGTTTATAAAAATATGAGAGCAATCTTATACTCGCGTCTTTTAGAAGGAAATTAGTCACTTTGTTATGGTTTATTATTTATTGATTTACTAACCATACATGTAATGACTTAATTGAAGTGTTGTGCCTACAGCTATTAGACCTCTTTTCACTTTTTCACACACACAAATGTCAGGTTGGTAAACTCACAGATAAAATAAGGATCTCCCACATGTACCAACTATTCACGTAACAGAACATTCATATATCAAAGCATAAGTAACAATAACAAATAGCTATACTAGAAGAATGACATCTTTATTGAACTCTCAAGAATATGCCAGTACAATACCACCTTTGCCGAGGTTCCATCTGAATCATATATAGACTCGACGGTTGGCCAAGTTGTCAACTGTCACTAACTACCAACTACCCCACTAGAACCTCTCGAGGACTCAAACATAAACATAAACACCCATCCTAACTACAATCTAACATGTGTTATTGACCCCTAACAAAGGGTTTTATCGGTAGTGCTTCGTTGAAGATCTTATGATAAATCCAATAAGTGGTTTTGGTGTGGCTTCTAGAAGGTTATCAAGATGTTGATGATTATAATGTTCATGTTTTAGTTGTTTGTGGTGTTTCATTTGGCTTATGGCAACCTATTTTGGGTTTAGTGTTATTCTTCTAGGTTATGGACCAGTTTATGTAATGTGTTGGTTGATACTCCCGATGCATTTTCGGTTGGATTTATTGTTTGGTTTATGTTGTTTCGGTCTTAGGATGACTTCGTTTATCATTAGTTTGTAGGATTATGTAACAGATCTATTTTATTATCTTTTAGGTGGCCGACCTAATTGTTTAGGTCCCAAGTTGGTATAAATATGATGTAAGATCTCTTTGTAGATCATGGCATGTGGGTTATGAGATTATTTGTGTGCAAATAAAGTTGTAATCATATGCAAAGGTTTTGGTCCATCGGAGGTGATCGAATTGGGTTTGTGAAAAAGGTTTAAGACCTTTGGTATTGAGCTTAATTGAAACTGTACTCAGGCATAGGAGATGTTATTCTTGTCATGCCCAAACTTTAGGGCACAAAAACGGAACAACAAAAAAAAATTTTTGACGTCATGAACTCGCAACATATTCTATAATATAATAACTTTACTAAAGTTTTGCCTTATCTAGGATGTAAATAAACTTACTTCTAGGGTTGGGTAGATTAACCAACTCGAGCGAGCGACTTGTTGGGAGGGGATTAATTAGCATCGCGGATTAGTTAGCTAGCTCAATTACTTAAGACAAGTTGTCGCTAATTAAATCAAGGGATAATTGATTATCTTATTGTATTATATCATTCCCAATCCATATAAGGATAATGTTATCAAATAAATTGATGCACACGCGAATTTACTATTTATATCCCACCGATATCGTTTAAATTTTTATAACACCATTTGCCCTCTAAAACCGGGATTAGGCTAAAGCCAATTCTAATTTTCCTCACCTCTTAATTTTGGTGATTTAATTATTTCGGCCCAAATCGGTCAGCTAATGGTTCTTAAAATTTATTTACAATTTCCCTTTTTGAATTTTTTTTTCTTTTCCCAATATACATTACAACCTAATGTCCACAATTAAATTGAAGATAACCTATTGACTAATTAAACAAATTAATTTGATTTAGGTTATAGCTTATCCAACTATATTAACTCTTCCTTTCTTAAATCCCTCTAGGATTAATTTAATTTCATTTCTCTATAGATTATAAGCACATATGAACTCAATTATTTAATTAATCCTATTTATTAATTAAAGTTAATTTATTAAAAACTTCCATTTAAAACTCCCATTTCTAATTTTAAATTTCCCATTTAAATAAGGAAATCCTTTATTTAAAAATGCTAACCCTAATTATAAATTTAAAATCTAATTTTAAAACTCCAAATCTAAATCTCCCTTATATATATATATATATATATAATTCTTAAAATGCTAACCCTAGCCCGAAATTGGGATTAGGGTTGCATTTCTATATCTTTCAACTTAGTTTTATTTTCTTATTATTTTATACCCTAACCCGAAATGGGTTAGGGTTTATTATATTACTATTTTTTTGTGTGCGTTGAGAGTGATTGCAGGTACGGCGGAGGGTTTCGAAGTGGGGAGAGGTGGAGGAAGTGCGCGGGTTTCCCCCAGGCGCCGCTGTGCGTACACACAGTGGCCGCAGCGCCGCCCACTGTGTGCACACACAGTGGCGGACGGTGTAACCCACCGCCCACTATGTATACACACAGTGGCGGGCGCCGCCCACTCCACTGTGTTTGCACACAGTGCGGTGCCCTTTGGCGCCGCCCGCTCCACTATAGTTGCACACAGTGCGGTGGCCTTCGACGCCGCCCACTGTGTGTAAACACAGTGGCGCGTGCGGTGCCCTTCGGCGCCGTGATTTTTCCAATGAGTTTTTTTTTTTTTATATTATTCAATAATTTCGCTTTCTTTTTTTTTTATATAATGTCCTCCCTTTTTTTTAAATATCAAATATATATATATATATATATATATATATATATATATATATATATATATATATATATATATATGGTGCACATAATCATATATGTATAGGTAAATATATATATATATATATATATATATATTTGTATATATATATTTATATATACATATAAACACTGCTATGGTCAGATCACATACATATTCTGATGCAGGGGTATATATATATATACTCGATAGGGTTAGGAAGTATATTTCGAGTTATTTTTAACACAGTAGCATGCAATGTTATATATATCTTTTTGTAACAGGGATGCACAAGTTCAAATATGTTTCTTTTTCTTTGTTGTTGCAGGGATATACACATATAGAAAGTTATATATATATTCATATATATATAGGTATATATTTTTCAATATATATACTTATATAATTATAGATATATATATAATAAAACGTTAAGACAATAGGGTTGGGAGCCCTTATATTTTTTATTTTGAAGTTCTAACATCTAAGCATACAGGCCTTAGTCTATTAACAGCAATAACCAGATTCATATATGTTTATATTTTTCTGTTTCACAACTTGCAGGAGTGAGTTAGAAACTAGTACATTTACTGATTTTAGATTTCCATTTTCTAGGTGTAATTTACCCTAATATACAGCTTTCACTAATATATCTTTTCTTTTTACAATAGCTATGCAACATGCTCCTACAGCAATGAGTAAATACTAGATCTTTCTTTTTGCTATGCCTAAACAGAGTTCAGAGAAATAAAACAACAATAATTAAACTGTGCAAGTAAATACTGAAAACCCATTGCATTCCTTTCTTCTCTTTTTTTTTCCTTTATTTTATATGCAGAAATAAACAAGATAACAAAATCCATTCTGAGACAGAATTTTGATTTAGTATACAACAACCTAATTAGAATTTAAGTAAATTTACTTTGCATATAGAGTATTTAATTACAGTGGCCCATACTTAAAATGGGTGTAATAATCCAGCCAGTCTCTCATACTTAATGATGAGGACTTGAATTAAAAGAACACATTTCTTAAAACAAAAATAAAGAATCAACTTAAGCCCTTTATTTACATTGTTTTCCTTTATTTTGCAACAATTCATAATTTACATTTTTACTTTTCTGCATCTAAATAGTAATCTGAAACTGAATGAAATCTGCAACCAAATAATCTGCAACTCCTAGATCCCTTTTTTTTTTCAAGCAACCTGCAAGTAAAATTTAGGACTGTGACCATGGGATGCTCACCTCCCAGCCTAGGCTTACCAGAAGCCACCCCCGAGCTAGGAGAATCAAGACCTAGACGGGGTTACAACCAAGCAATACAACACAACAATAAGGCAAACACACAAACATACACTTTCCCATCCCAAGCTACACTATCACCACATTTGTGGTGATCAATCTACGGGTGGAAGTGGACCAAGTACCATTGGGGAGACTGCAGCCAAAATATAACACAAGCCACCTCATGGTAACACAAAATACTCAATAGAATTCATCCCACACACATGGCCAATTTTGGCCTTCACCCATAGGTACCCCATGAGGCCTAATAGAAAAGCTCTAAAATTGACTCTAGGAGTTGATTTGACCTTTAGAAAGTCCACCTGAAGTTAACCTACGAGTCAACTCTGAGTTGACCTTCCTTGTGGCTCACTAACCTAGATTTCTTGGTTCCTTCAAGGATAATTAGGAGATATAACAATTAACAAAAATAAAACTTTCCAAAAAGGTTACAAGACAATTTGCCAACACAACATACTACATAGGTGTCAAGTGACACTTCAACATAATTCCACATCACAATTACATACATGGCAATTGTCCCTAAAACAATTTAAACAATTCAATAATTACAATTTACACTCATGCAACATTCTACATTTACGAATAAAATACAATACATACGGGGTGTTGTCTCTCCAAATAGACAACCCCTGGTTTTACTAACGCACATAGGCCTAGGCTTGATTCTCCCTAATATTTCCATGGTCACTTGGATAATTTCTTGCACATCTCAATTTAAACATTAGTACTTCCCAAATAGCCTCATATAATATATAACACAAAATCAGAATACAATACATTCATTCTGCAAGGACTTGACATTATAAAATACGATTTGTCACAAATCAAAGCAATTTCATCATAATCCTCAAAATTTGATCCATCTACAAGATATGCGAACATTTTTCTAACATTATCACAAATCCTGAAATTCAGATAATAACCTGCATCATCACAATATTACCCTAATCTAGAATCATATAATATTCTATAATCCACAAGGCGTAGAAATGAAGCATCCATATATATCCATGTTACCAAAATCGTGGGACCATGCAAAGTTCTCTATCCATAATGTGTCAAAACTAGCATCCAAAATAGTTCCAAAATGAAAATAACTAAAGAGATAGGATGGGTCGGGGTAGGGCCTCACAATTCTTACAGTTCATTCATCTTTCCGGATCGTAGTCTAGATTTCTTTTGTAGCCAATGAGGCTCCTTTTGTGATGAGTAGTGTGCTCTAGGCTATTGGCCTTCCTGTATGTGCAGGTCCCTCTTATTGTAATCACATACTTACTGCAGAAGTATTATCTAACTATGGGTAGGCTTCCCACCATGGTTTTTCCCTTTATCGGGTTTTCCACGTACAAATCCTGGTGTTATGTATTATGGATGGTTTGCAATTGTTCTGTGATTTATGTTTATGCTTAATTGTTATATCTACTATTTTGATATTTGGTTTATGCATTCCAGTAAAAGTTTTTGTGTGCTTAAAGTTTTATAATTTGTTGACAACGGATTCACCCCCCCCCCTCTCAGTTGTCCACCGATTATCCTAACAATTGGTATCAGAGCTTGGTCCTCTTTGAAAAAGCTTAATTGCATGAGGAAGATCCTATGGCCACTAATAGTTCAACTGCATCTATTTTCCAAAGAGAAATCCCTAAGCTTGATTAGACAATTTACAGGGTATGGAGGATTCAGATGGAGACTCATTTGAGATGTATTGGTAAAGAGATTTGGGAGATCACTAAGAAAGGCTATACTCATAATCTAGCATCTAGCAATCCTCCTCCAAAAAACTTGGATTAGGACATTGAATATGACTATAGAGCTAGAGAAGCACTCTTGAGTGCACTTTCTAATCAGAAAATTATGGGATTACCTGACCAATCATCTGCGAAGGCTATATGGGATAAGTTGGAGTGAAGGTGACCCTACTGTTAAAATTGCTAAACTTGATGGTTACCGAGTGAGGTATGAGAATTTGAAGATGGAAGAAGATGAAAGGATTACTGCTTTTATTGAAAGACTTAATAAAATTGCTATGAGAATTCAATGTTGTGGTGGATCTTTGAGCAAAGATCAGATTGTTTCTAAAGTATTGAGAGCTTTTCCACCAAATTACAAGATGAAGGATACTACAAATAATGAGCTCAGAACAATGGCTAACACTTTTGTTAACATGGATACTTTGCTTGGAAATTTATCTTCTTTTGAGCTTGAAGAATTTGGTCCTCAAGGAGCTAAAAAGACTGAATCTTCTTTTCACACATATGCATCATCAACCAACAAGAGTGATTGGAAAGCTTTATATGAAAGTTTTGTCTCCTTCTTGAAATTTTAACTATTATCTTCTTAAAGCAAAATATGACTCCATTTTACCCTTTAGAAAGAAACAAATATACCAATAGTTGGAAGAATTAATGAAAATTCAACCTTTGCATTAGAGGGCAGCTCCTCATATGATTTACAATGAATTTATTATACAGTTGATATGCTAACACTTTTAACCATAAAGCATCGAAAGGCTTCAGCATTTATCCATCAACACAAATAAATGCCTTCAAAACTGCACACATAGGAAATTTTCTAAAAAGAATATTCAAAGGAGAGTTCACAGACTCTAATTCATAATATTCTTGCTGTATAAATTCAAAGCAAAATAAGGACTCAATGAAGACTAATGGCTCGATCGATACTCTTTCATGCTTCACAGGGCAAGGGGGATCAAGCAGATCAATACAATGTGAGTCATCCAACAACCAATAATAAAAATGAATTGAAAAGGATTACAAAGGTAACTGATCATCAAATTATATTATGCCCATAATCAGCTTAAGAAAGATTGCAAATCTAAGAATGCATAGATTCAAAGATAACACAACATTTCATTAATAGCCAGTCATTGTATCATCCAAACAATTCATATCAAAATTTTATCTACTGCTCCCAAAATCATAGTTTTCGGAACCCTTTTCTTTTCTTTTCCCTCCATATATATAGTCTCTCTCTTTCTTTAAAGAGACTTTCAGTTATCAATAACTAATTCTTGAAAATATAATTAATTAATCTTTTCTTTTATCTTTTATCCTCTTCCTCATAACTTTTTTGTTTTAAATCTTCAAATCTTTTATCTCAGAATTTTTATAGACCCATACTCAGAGATAAATAACTTTTGACTGAGATAATATTTTTCTGATCACTCCGGTGATAATTTATAAAAGTAGATTTTTCTAAACCATATTAAAATTTCAGCACGATCCAATGGTTCAATTGATAGTTATGCCCACCACACAGAGACTGATTTTTCAATCTTAGAAAATTTGTGGTTACAGATTACATTGAAAATTACAAACATTAAACATGCCAATGTTATTGGATTTTGAATTTGTTGAAATTTTGAACTCAGACACTTTGAACCTGCATCTGATGAATCTCTGAACTTTGAATTTGAACCTGTGGGCTTGAACCTTCGCGCTTAAACCTACGGGCTTGAACCTACACGCTTGAACCTGCGGGCTTGAACCTACGTGCTTGAACCAAAGAAGGTTCAAAGTTCAAGTTCAAAAACCAAAAATTACAATAAACCCGAAATTTGAACTTTGAACCTTTTTGAACTTTTTTGAACCGCTGGAACTTAAGAAGGTTCAAGTTCAATGATAATTGTTCCTTTGGGCTGCCATAGAAAAAACTGCATAACTTTTTACTGAAAGCTTTGTTTCTTCTAAAATTTTAATTGTAAAATAAATAAGTCAAGTAGAGCATAACCCATAAATCATTTTTGCATGAGACACATAAAACTTGGGATTTAATTGTTTGGGTATACGGGTAACCAAAAAATAAAACAATTAAAATATCCCAGCCGACATGGAGTTTAGCCATAAAAACTTTAGCATTAAAACATTAACAATAACAGATTTTTAGCTGATTATGAGGTTTTAGGAATGAGCAAAAATATAGGGGTAACATTGGCTCTGATTGGGGACCAGGACTGTAAAGGACTAGCAGAATCTAGAATGTCTCTGGGAGAGAAGAAGAATAGTGTCTAGCCATTGGGCAATAGAGTAAAGAATAACAGAGCACAAGGAACTTCTTGCAGAGAGTGGAGGGGAGAAGGGAAAACCCACAAGCCAAAACATCTAAGCCTATGACACAAAAAAAAGACTAAATATGTATATCATCACAAGACTCTATCATAATATGTACAAGAATAATCATGCAAATCCATTAACCAGTTGTGAGAAAAAGGCACCTTTCCGAAATAATGCATTGTGGCCATTTGATGCAGCTAGACATACCTGCCATTCCGTGACTCTCTTAATGTTGGACCTCAGATTTATGGAGTGCAGTGATAACATGTAGGTGTACTCAGATCCAAATAACCACTGTAGGAAAGGAAATGTGGAAATCATCAAAGCAAATAGTATTAGTAATCTAGCTCAATCACGAAAGCTCAAATGCAATGATCAATCCTAAACACACTCAATAAAGACATGAAAACAAGACATTCAAGATTGAAAACTAAGAAAACCAAATGCAGATGTCTTCTTCATGTGGCTCCATTGTCCTTCTTTCTCCTTCAAATAGCTTTGTTTGTGGATCTCACCTACTAGTGCATAAGCATGATATGAAAGCAAGTAGACAAGATTGTAGCACAAGAATACTCGAAGCATGATTGATTCGACCAGGTAGGGATCTTGATTGAAGAAAATCATCCAATTTATAGACAAATTGGAGAAAAGATCAAATTAGCATGAAGAGATTCGAATGGAAATTGCAAATCAAGAATGTCAATTATGACAAATTATGACAAATTTACACTTTCTATGCAAGATTAATTGATTGATAATTCATGACAAAATTATGACAAATTTCTATGTCAAAATTGATTGATTGTCAATTATGACAAATTATGACAAATTGAAATGTCATTCCCATGAAATTAGGAGGAAAATAGGAGAGAATTGAAAAATACATGACATAGAAATTAGGAAATTAGGAATTAGAAATTGATGAAAAATTAGGAAATTAGGAATTAGAAGAAATTAGGTAAATCAATTAATAATTTGTCATTTATTAATTAATTCACAAAAAGAGGAATAATTAGTTAGCCAATTAAATAAACATTTAATTGTGACATGAAGACTTAGGATAAATAAATAATTTATTAATCCTAGAGGGGGAAATGACAAACAGGGTTAAATGAATAAAATCATGAAACCCTAAAAGATGAATTAGAAATGCAAGGATGACAAAAGATAATTGACGTCGATTCGATTTGATCATGATTCTGACTTGATAAATGACCAATGCTGATAAGTGATTTGATTGATAAATGTGCCAATTGACGACGAACAATGACTAATTGATCCAACTTGACATAATTGAGAAAGAAAACGATCGATGACAAATCGATCGCAAAATGACAAAATTGACAAGAAGACAAGGATCGATGCCAAAATAGATTGCAAAATGACAAGATTGAAAATGTCAACAATCGATGACAAATCGATCACAAGACAACAAGATTGATGACAAATTGATCAAAAGACAAGGATCAATGACAAATCGATCGCAAGATAATAAGATTAAAATGACAATGATCGATGATAAATCGATCGCATGATGACAAGATTGATAAGAGGACAAAACCCTAATTAGGATTGACGATGTCCAAAATGATGACAAATGAATACGCACATTGATGCAATAGGATAAGATTGACCAAAATCATGACAAATATTGTTATCGACAAGACCAAATTCGAAAGCGAGAAAAATGAGGAATGCAGAAGAAGGACTCGATGCTCGCAAATGATAAAGACCAAGTGCGAATCATAGCAGAACTGTTAATGCGATGCAAAAACCCTAAAAAAAGGCAATGCACAAATGTTAAAGTATGATTCCGCAAGCATTGACCATTTTTAGACGTCTACATTTTGCCCCTCTTTGAGACAATGCGATTTTAAGTGTTGTTTCAAAGAACAATAATGAAAATGCCCCAGACAATAACAATGACATATGCATGCCCCCTCGAGGAATTGGCCGGAAACATGCAGAAAAGAGGCTAATTGATCGATAATAATGATAGAACATGATAGGAGAAAACGGACTGACAATTGGAGATCAGATGCACAAAGGACAAGCAATTGAAGGTACAAAAGACTGTGACTAGCATAAGATGGAGAGAGTGCACGCCCATCTATGCACTGACAAAGATCTATAAATGAGGCAAAGAGAGTGAAAATTGCTCATTTGCACTAGCCAAAGAGGAGAATTTGTTGCTCTGGAAAAGGACACTTGCAGAGAGATGGTGAACATTCCAATGGAAAATCACCTTGAAGAATGTGTACGCACCTACAGATGACCGGACAATGTGGGAGCAACGGTATGTGTCTCAAAAACCCATATTTTCAATTTTATGAATTTGACTAGCTAGCGGGACATTGTGGGGCCCACAGGGAATGCAAAAACCGACTTTTGCGCTTGTGTAGGGTGAATTTTGTGCTTGTGTAGGGTCTTCTGCACTTGTGTAGGGGACACAGGCACAGGACTTATCACACAGGCACAGTTGTGCATTGTGAACCCTAATTTAGTCAAAAATGGCATACGAATGAGTCGAAAAGGGGGGATAAGGGTAGGATAGGTCAAAAGAGATTAGAAACAACTTGATTTGTGGATGAAATGAGGAAATGCAACCCGTAGGAGCAAACCCTAAAACTGACAAAATATGCCCCAATTGTGATGCAGAGTCGACAGTATCCATTGATCACGCGAGAGAACCGACCAGACTGCTTCATGTTATGACATAGACTCCGGAGCACGGACAGAGATACATTAGCAGGACTTGGAATATACTATATCACATTCATGCCCGAGATTAGGGAAAACATAGGACTGCTTATCGCATTGGCAGAGCGATGGCATTTGGAGACTTCCTCTTTCCATCTGGCGACTGGAGAGGTGGCGGTGACACTAGAGGATGTATGGCGTATCCTCTACATTTTGATTCATGGAGGGATGGTAGAGTATGACCCAATGATAGGGAGAGATGCTTTGTGCAGATTATTTGAGTGCAACACAGATGATCTGGATATCGTAGAGAGGGAGATCGGCTGGGAGACCATGGCATCAGAGTATGATGGACGATATGTGGTGATAGCAGTGGTGATAGCATGTCTACTAGCAGGAGACAGACGAGGACATGGATTCCCAATTGGATGGGGAAGAGTGCTAGAGCGGATGGTGATAGAGGGGACGGTGTATGCATGGGGACCATGTGTACTGGCTATGCTATATTTTTAGTTGCATCAAATAGCATATCAGGGAGTGCAGACTTTGAGCTGTGGAGTCACATTATTACAGGTATGGGCATTCGAGCACATAGCCATATGTCGACCGATTGTAGAGAGATAGGTATTACCACATCGACCATATGTGTACTACTATGGGGGAGCACTTAGACAGGGTCCGTTTGGATACATATTGTATTGGTGACATGAGCTAGACAGACTGAGAGAGTTCACATGGAGGCCATATCTTGATTTCCCTGGATGGTCAGATGATAGTGATGAGCTACTGTATTGCAGATAGGAGAGATACTTGATTGGGCGACCAATGAACTGCCAGAGGGTGATTGAGATGTACCTACCGAAGAGAGTCAGATGATAGTTTGGAGAGAGGCAGGATGTACCTAGAGGGACTGCACATTTTGCCCAATCTCACAGAGAGACAAGTCAGTGGGGAGGATGATTCAGCCACACATAGCATATGCCAACTTCACACAACTACAGTAGAGATAGTGGGATTGGAGATCAAATGTGGAGGACGCCAGGATGACAGAGGAGTATGAGAGATGGTTTGCATGATGACGGCCAGTGCCATTGACAGATCTTGATATTCTAGTACCGAGGTGAGCAGGAGTCATTGCAGGATATACCCATAGAGCCAGAGATAGATAGGATAGAGGAGATGGAGATGTGCAGGGCTACCATAGTGAGTCAACATGATCATATTGTGACTTTAGAGAGATAGAATGCCATCTTGAGGATAGAGCAAGATCAGTTCAGAGCGGAGATAGCTAGACTTACAGCAGCTCAAGATACAGCAATAGCTCAGGTACAGCGAGAAGAACAGAGAGTCACTGAGTATATTGGGTCGATTAGGGATGCCAGTGCACGTGAGATGGAATAGATGTTGGTAGAGACCAAAGAGGAGATACGCCATTGGATGACACTATATGAGAGTGCAGTCCCACCAGAGTAGAGAGCAACTTCATATCGGGCACGATCGAGGACAGAGAGCAGGGCATGCTCTCGGAGGTCATTGAGCAGCATGGGGGTGAGTGGACCTATGAGACCACCACAGCTAGGACCAGGAGGGACATCATCCTTGAGACATGGCAGGGATGAGGAGGATAGAGGGAGTACCCAGTGACAGAGGCACATGCTCCTTATGACAGACAGATGTAGTTTGACATTTTGTAATCAGCTTGCGGGCCATACTTAGGACAGACAGTCCAATTTTTGTACTCCGATATTATTGTGATATGTGATATGATATGCATCGATATGATGGAATGCAATGTGTTATGACTTATAGTTGTTTTCTATGTATGGATGGCATATGCACTATTTATGTACCATTATGGAACATGTATGGATGTATTTTTTATGTGTTTTTGATGCATTTATAATATGAAATGGATAAAATGCTTGATATGATGCTTGATGTAATGCAAATGTACTAACCAAATGGATGCAGGACGCAACATATGTGTGTGGAGAAATCGGAGCACTAGACAGAATTGACTATCTGAATTGACAGAAGAAATGTTAGTAAGAAGAAATGAGACAAAGGATAGTTAGAGATGAAGAAAAACTTGCTTTCAGGAATGCACTTTGTAGGTGAGAACCTTTATTTTAATGTATCAAAATGGATGCGTAGCATCATGGCATTGAAGGCCAGAGCTGAAATGCAACCCTTTTTGCAAAAGGCAGACACATCACAGACAAATAGCAATCACAACAAAAAAGAAAGGGACCATGAACCATCCCGGTCACTCTAAATCACTCAGTGACATCATCGAGCAACATAGGAACATGATCGAAGCCAAAGATAAATCAGTAAAAAGATAAGATGCACAAATTCCAACAAGTCAAACAAACATCTTGATCTTCATGGTCAAAAGTTGAAAGTGCTGATAGGATGATCATGCTGTCTGGTTTCGGGGAATACGGTACCCCGTCTAAGACAGGACACAGTCTGGTTTCGAGTATACCACACCCTGTATAAGACCCATGATAGTAGTGACAAGGATAGATGATATTGATGTTGATTGATTGATATGACAATTGTGATTAGGTTGAATGTCTAGTTTGATTGAAAAGTTCATCTGTTAATGTGTGATTTGCAGTAAAGCATAGTGTTGGATTGCGTGTCATTGGAGGGATGCTCAGTGATTTGTCTTATGCACAAAAGGGATATATTTTTTATTTTTTTTGCTTTTCGAGTTTTTATAATTTTTTTGTGTTCATTTTTTCAGGACATTATTTGATGTTTAGGGATTTTTTTCAAGACATTTTTCAATTTTTTTTGAATTATTTCAGGACATTATTTGATGTTTAGGGATTTTTTTCAAGACATTTTTCAATTTTTTAAAAATATTTCAGGACATTTTTCAATTTTTAAAAGTTCCAGTGATTGATCATGACAAGGGGAACGCACCCAATGCACATTTGAAAGACATATGTACAAGAAACTGGAGTATGCAAGACAATGATGTTGACCAATCACAGGCCTGGAACAGAACATTGGGTCAAGACAAAGATAGACATGATAAACTTGCTGAGAGAAAGCATAGCTAGAGATCATGACAGATGACGGAGCAATGATCTCGTTACACATGGCACCTGATTGCCAAGTTTTCACCATGGTACTTGCCCAAAGCGCCTGTTTGCTAGGTTTTCACTAGAGGCCGAATCATTTTTCTTTACTTTTTTGCTCTTTTTCTCTTCTTTTTTTTTCACTTTTTTTTAATTTTTTTTTATTTTTTTGTATTTTATGCTTTTTTGATTTTTTTGTATTTTATGCTTTTTTGATTTTTTTGTATTTTTTCAGGATCATACTTGAAGAAGTGCTGATAGAAAATTATGCCCAGTACTTGCGAAGGTGCATGCTATTGACAGGATCAGACAAAGGTTCACCTTCTGGAGTGGCAAGCTGATATGCCCCCGAGCCATAGGTTGCAATCACTATGAAAGGCCCAACCCAATTAGGTTCAAACTTGCCTTTGATGATGTCAGTAGATTGTGCATTCTTGGGGTTTGCCTTTAAAACCAGATCTCCCACTTCGAAGTGTCACCCTTTGACCTTCTTATTATAAGAGTGACGGAGACGGTTTTGATATGCTTGCAAATGTGTCAGGGCTGTCTGACATTTCTCATCTAACATCTCAAGCTGATGCAACCGAGAGACTCTGTGTATCTCATCA
Organism: Cryptomeria japonica; assembly: GCF_030272615.1. Taxonomy (NCBI): domain Eukaryota; kingdom Viridiplantae; phylum Streptophyta; class Pinopsida; order Cupressales; family Cupressaceae; genus Cryptomeria; species Cryptomeria japonica. Next base: position 532,339,566 of record NC_081407.1, read on the forward strand.
TCAATTAGATGTTGCAAGGAAACACGCAAGGAAGGAATCTCCACTTCGAAGGGTAAAATGGCTTCTGCACCATACACCAAGGAATAAGGTGTTGTGCCAGTAGGTGTGCGGATAGAAGTGCGATAGGCCCATAGTGTTGGATTCAACTATACATGCCAATCTCGACCAGCATCATTAACAACCTTTTTCAAGATCTTGATAATGGTTTTATTTGATGCTTCAGCTTGACCATTACCCTGTGGATAGTATGGACAGGAGAAACGGTGTTGGATATGAAACTTTTCACAGAGTTCCTTGACATCTTTATTCTTGAAGGGACGACCATTATCTGTGACTATGGAAAGGGGAACCCCATATCTGCATATGATATAATTCAATAGGAATTTTGAAATTTGCACACTAGTGATATAGGTCATGGGGATAGCCTCGATCCATTTTGTAAAATACTCTGTGGCTGTAATGATGAACTTGTGTCCATTTGTAGATGTCGGGTGAATCTTGCCAATAAGATCCAATCCCCATTGAGAAAAGGGCCACAGAGATATGACAAAATGAAGCTCTTGGGCTGGTGCATGAATGTAATTTCCATGGATTTGGCATTTGTAGCACTTCTTAACAAAATCATGAACATCTTTTTCCAGAGTGGGCCAATAATACCCAGCATGAATCAACTTTTTGGCTAAGCTCAGACCATTGAAATGGCCCCCACATATACCATTATGAACCTTGTGTAAAGCCATTTGTGCTTCATCAGAATCCAAACGCTTGAGGAGGGTATGGTCAAAGGAACGATGGTAAAGGGTGTCGGCAATGATGACATATTTGGCTGTCCATCGGATGAAGGCTCGGCGTTGGTTAGCGGAAAGGTTAGGTGGTAAGGTTTGGGATTTCAAATATTGATATACATCTTTGTACCATGAGGAGTTAGGACCAACAAGAATGCACATAACATCTGCTATCGGAATGTCAAAAGAAGGGACAAGCAACTACTCGACCAAAAATTCACATTTGTCCATATTGTGGGGCATATTTAACATGGAAGTGATCGTAGCCATCGCATCTGCCGACTTGTTTTGCATTCTTGGAACTTGACTGAAATGGATAGCCACGAATTTTGTCTTGAAGAAATCTACCATATGCTTATAGGAAATAAGCTTTTCATCTTTTGTTTCGTAGCCATCATTCACTTGTCGGATGACTAATTGAGAATCTTCATAGACTTGTAAATGTGTGATGTTCCAGTGGACCGCTACTCGGAGTCTTGTGACCAATGCTTCATACTCTGCAATGTTATTGGTACAATGAAAAGTTATTCTATAGGACTTGGGAATAGCATCACCTTGAGGGGTGACAAACAAGATGCCTGCTCCGGACCCGAATTTGGTATGGGATCCATCAAAGTATAACTTCCATTCATTAGAAGATGTGAGAGAAAAGACTGATTCATTTGGAAAATCGGTCAACATGGGATGATCATCATAAATAGGAGCCTCTGCAAGTTGATCTGTTATAACTTGTCCTTTTATTGCCTTTCGCTCCATATACTCAATATCAAATTCACTGAGGATCATAACCCACTTTGCTAGGCGACCCGTCAAAGCTGCTTTGCTAAGCAAGTATTTTAGGGGATCAATTTTTGCAACCAACAATGTTTGGTGATTTAACATATAGTGTCAGAGCTTCTATGTTGCAAATACCACTGCTAAGCATGCCCATTCAATAGTTGAATAATTTAGCTCATAGCCTACTAGTGTCCGACTAATATAATAAATAGCTTGCTCTTTGCCGTTCTCATCCTGTTGGGCCAAGAGAACTCCTAGTGCCATTTCAGTTGCAGAAATATACAATATAAATGGCTTTCCTTCTATAGGAGGCATTAGAATAGGCAACGATAGCAAATAGTCCTTGAGAGCTTGAAAGGCTGATTGACATTGCTCAGTCCATTTAAAAGTGACACCTTTATGCAATAGATGCTAGAATGGATGAAATTTGTCTGCCAACTGAGCTATAAAGTGGCGGATTGACTGTAGCTTTCCTTGCAGACTTCTTAGTTGACGAAGATTAGAAGGAGGAGGCATAGCCATTATTGCTTTAACCTTGGCAGGGTCGACTTCAATGCCTCTGTGAGAAACAATGTACCCTAGTAATTTGCCAGCTGTGACACCAAAGACACACTTCTTTGGATTGAGTCTGAGCTTGTAGGTCTCCATTCGGTCAAAGATTGGGCCCAAGATGGCTAAATGACTATCTCTTGTGACAGATTTGCATAATAAGTCATCAACATAGTCCTCCATCAAAGTATGCATGAAATCATGGAAAATTGTCGTCATCGCTCTTTGATATGTTGTACCTGCATTTTTAAGACCGAAGGGCATCACATTCCAACAGTAGGTACCCCAAGCACATGTGAATGCAGTCTTATGTTGGTCTTCAGGAGCAATGCGAATTTGGTTATAGCTAGAGAAACCATCCATCAATGAGAGCATCTCATATCCAGCAGTCATGTCAGCTATGATGTCAATATTTGGCAGTGTAAAATCATCTTTAGGGCATGCTTTATTGAGATCCCTAAAATCTGTATAGATTTTGATGCCCCTAGTTACTTTGCTAACTGGTACCAAATTTGAAATCCAGCGTGCATAATCGATGGGTCTGATAAAGCCCACATCCAGTAATTTTTTCAGTTCTACCTTGACCAAAAGAGCCACCTGGGGATGCATCTTTCTAAGTTTCTATTTGATAGGCTTGGCATCTGCTTTTAATGGCAAGTGATGAAGGACTAATTCTGGATCGAGGCCAAGCATATCTGTATAGGACCATGTAAAGCTGATCTTCTTCTCAAGAAAGACATTGACAAAATCTATCTTTTCCTATTTTGATAGAGAAGCAGCAAAATGAATGACCTTAGGGTTGTCAGGTGTACCCAAATTGATTTCTTCGGTCATTTCCACAAGCAATTTTGATTTATCCTGACTTGATAGGGGTATGTCCACTCTTCCACCTTTGGGCACCTCAGAGAGGTTTTCACCCGTAGGTACGTCTTTTATTTTTACTTTTGTATGATCAGAGAGTGCCTTACGATTTTCACTCAAAGACCTATTCTTTTGATTCTTTACCTTTTCTTTTCTTTTTTCATTTTGATGACTGGAAGATGGAGTTGACTCCCCAAAATATGCTGTGGAATCTAGGTCAATAGCAAATCCTGCCTTATGATCACCTTGTGGTATGCCTTCCCGTAGTCCAAGGAATTCTACAATTGCTTCGTCATTTTGAAAATAGTCCAATGTGAGTGGTTCTTGTTGGTCATGTTGGATAAGCTGGGGATAGATGAGGGGCATGTCATCATTGGTTTTAAGGAGAGAGAGGACTGAGATGGTAAAGATGTAAACATCTATGGTATCACTGTCTGACCTACTTGTATCTAATTCAGAGCTTGGATCCCAGAATGACTCTATCCAAGCATTAGGACATGTTTTAGGAAGAAGAGTTATTTCATGTTTGTCTTCCATAGGCAAATTATCAGGGTCAAGGAAAATATTGTCAAGGGCATAGGAGCTAGAAGAAAAAGAACTCGACTCCCATTCATTGGAATCAGTTTCGGGTTGGGTATCCTCAGGTGTTATTTCATCATCAGAGTCACACCCTTTTCCACATGTGGTCACTTTGGTAGATGAGGATCCAATTCGCAATGGTACAAAACCTAACCCTAAAGTTGGAGGTCGCATCTTGGGTATAATAGGTTCTAGCCTTCCATTCTTGTTTAGGCCTAAGCCACTGCAGCCATCATATCCTTTCTTTTGCAGCATAGTAAACCCTTTGCCGTACCATTCCATTGGCAACCTGACAGGTGGGGTCTCAATTGGATCCTTATAAAGCCAATCTATGACATCATCATCTAAAGTTTCTTTGTCAAGTTCACCCCATCTTGTAAATGTAGTGGGAGGCTGATATTGAATAACTACCTTAGGTTCCTTTTGCAACAAATGTGGTTTTCCATATGATTTTGGAGATATTGGTAAATTCCTGATGAGGAATGTTTGATCCATTGAATATTCTCCGCATCCTTGGTCCTGTATCTTCAATTTTCCTTTGACAGCATCTAACAATTCATTAGGATCCACATAACTATTTGAGTGGGCCTCTCTATTGACTGAGACTTGCTGCTGAGGGGAATCCTTTAGAGTAGCACAAAATTGAAATGGATTAGGATCTCCTGGAATTGTTATCTCAGTTCCATTGTAAGGATATTTTAAACATTGATGATAGGTGGATGGAACTACTTTCATTGCATGGATCCATGGATGGCCAAGAATCATATTGTAAGGGAGATCAAGGTCTAAGACCTGCAAGAAAGTGTTTTTTGTCACTGGACCGACTCTGATAGGTAATGTAATTATCCCTTTAGATGGGTGCTCAGCATCATCATATGATTTGATTGTTATTTTTCGGGAAGCATCAATGTCATTTTCTGTATAACCAAGGCCAATGACCACTCTCAAGGTACAAATATTAAGACCGGCTCCGCCATCTATCAAGGCTCGTCGGATTTTGCAATTATGGACAAAGAATTCAAGGTGTAAAGAATCATTATGAGGGAGCTTATCAGGTGAGATATCATTATCAGAAAATGTGACATTTTGGGAAACAGCTAGATGTCCAATTCGGACTTGAAACTGGTCAACATCAATGTCTGTCGGGACAGTGGACTCAATTAAAGCTTTATCTAGGACTGCATGATGCATGGGGGACATTTTCAACAACTCAAGGATTGATATTTGTGCAGGTGTCTTTCCTAGATGATCTAAGAGATTATACTGACTTGCAGGAGTTGGTTTGGAAGGAGCTGGAGGAGCTCCTTTCAGGACTATTTTGGATTGACGAGTGGTGACTATGAAAGAAGGATCTTGTCCATTTATTCTTAGGGTGGAAACATACTCATTTGATGCTTGAAAACAATTGATGACATTGTTATAACCAGTACTTGCATAATTTGTTGTTTGGGTAGAGTTTGAAGAAGATGCTTTACCCTTGTCATGATCAAGCAAAGGATTTTTGAAAATGGTATGATCAGTGTTAGAGGTTGCGTTGGGCGGATCTACCTCAATTACTCCTTGCTCTAACAAGTCTTGAATCATATGTTTCAATTGAAAACATGATGCAGTTTTATGTCCTCTTGACCGATGGTACTCACAGTATGCATTATCATTCCACCAATGCGGTTTTACCACTGGTTCTGCCTTGATATTTGGTAGCTTAATAAATTTTGCTTGTATTAATTATTTCATTACTGACTCAATAGGCTCTCCCAATGGTGTAAACTATCGAGGAAGCCCATCCCTCAATCAGAAAGGTTTGCGTTGCTAGTTTTTTTGCTGGCCTTGTTGTTGATTATATTGTTGAGTGTATTGTTGAGTATGTTGTTGGTATTGCGGCTATTGAGTAACATTGTTCATTGGTGTTTGATTTTGTTCCATAGTTGACATATTAGGAACACTCAATTTCTTGATTGTGAATGGGGGTTGATTTGCATTCACCGCTCTTGCATCAACAACTCCATCATTAGTGACATTCTTGTTTTTATACCAAAATCTATTTCTGTCCCCTGAATTGTTTGTATTGTCACTGTCTTTGTTAAGCTTAATGATTCCCTTGGCTACAAAAGCAGTTTCAATGTTCATCCCTTTCTTAATGAGTTTCTCTATAGTACTGGGACTTTTCAATTTTAGTTCATACATCATTTCTGGGACCAAATTTTGGATAAACAGATTCACTTGTTGTTCTTCAGGTATATCTAGGGAAGAACGACTATACAAGCTTCGCCATCGTTGCAAGAAAGTCACTAATGGTTCACCTTGCTTTTGCTTGGTGTTGCATAAATCTGACATGGTCACGTCACTGTCGATGTTGAATACAAAGTGAGATATAAACTTTTGAGCCAATTCAGACCAAGTCTTTATATTTCCTGGTAGATGCGAATACCAATCCATGGCTTGTCCTATGAGACTTCATGCAGATAAGCACATTAAATATGTTTCCTCATAACTCACTTTAGTACATGCCGTGAAAAATGCTCGAATGTGATCTTTTGGATTGCCATTCCCTTTATATTTCTCAAAATTAGGTGCTTCAAAATTCTCAGGGAATGGAGGCATGTATAAGCTCTTGTCAAATGGATTAGGACATAAATCTTGATCTGTATACAACTTCTTTGTTCCTTTAGTTTCTAATGCGTCAACTTGTTGTTGCAACTTCTCAAGTTGTTGCGCAATTGTATCAGATTTTGAAGGTCCATCATTAATCCTGGTGGGTACTCTTTGTCGATACATTGTGTTTCCGATCGGTTGTTGATGCTCTGAAATGGCCATTTTTGGTGTCTTCAACATATAATGTTCTTGGTATATCTCTTGTTGTTGTGGTTGTGCCATGCCTTGATATTGACCTTGTTGCTGTGCTTCTTGTAGCCTAGGTTGATATTGCAATTGAGGGTGTTGTTGATATTGCACAGGCACCAATTGTGGTTGTGAAGTATGATAGCTTGTTTGTCTTGGCACATATTGAGGCACATGTTGTTGTTGATGCTGACAAATTAGAATTTGCTGACTTTGTGCCAATTGTTGTCGCGGTGTAAATCCCATCATTTGGAAAAAACTTTGTTTGGGTGGTTTTTGTTGTTTCTCCTTAAGATGGGGTATGGCACTTGCATTAACTTGCTATGTTGTTTGTCCAATCCATTGTGATGGTTGCAAGTTTGCATTAACTTGTAATGGGGCAGAAGGTGCTACAACTTGTTGTTGAATGCGATATTGTTGTTGTTGTACATTGCTTGTTTGCACATTCGATTGTACCTTTTGTGTATTACTTAATTGTTGCAACAATTGTTGTTGGTGCAAACCCCTATCTGTAGCTCTTTGTGTCGCCATTATCGAAGGATCTGTCACAATAGTGTTTGGCAAATATATTGAGCTTAACGGGACATAAGAACTTTGTTGCATCGTGGAATTGTTTTGGACATTGGTGATATCAGGCATTCCAGTTGTGAAGCTTTCTTGCATCTTAGATTTTGATCCAATTTTATGCATTTAAGGAACCACTTCTTGTTGAGGGATAGTTGTCAATATTTGCGTGGTCTTCATTTGATCTTGTGTTACAGGTGTTGTGTTGAATAATGGATTATTTATTGTCTCAAATGGTGACTTTTGAGGAATAGTCATTGTCAATGCCTTTGAAGCACGTTTACTCATCAAGGTAGATTGAGTTTCTTGTTGCGTATTTTCTTCATTTGGATGCGGAGAGAAACTTAACAGCTCACCGCCTTGTTGCTTTTGCACATTGATTTGCTCACTTGAGGAGGTCACATTACTCATCATGTTAAGATATTTTTGTGGGAACATCTTAAAGACCTTGTTCAAGAATTTATCCATCTTTTTTGTCAACTTTGGATCTTGAAGGAACATATCAACATCATTAGAAGCATCAAAATCTGATGAAGAATCTGGTTGGACATTTGGATTCATTTCTTGTTGAATGCCTTGATCTGAACCAAATCCTTGTGAAAGAGTTTGTTCCTCATATAATGTTTGAATTTCATGTTGCAGGTTTGGTTGATTCCAATCGAAAGGTGCATTTCCTCTTGGTGTTGGTGGAACACTCCCATGTCTTGGTTTCATAGGTACAAACACTGGTTCATACAATGGAGGTGGTCCAAGTTGAACCATTCCATATGGTGGTAGTGATGTGTTTGATAAACCTTCAATTTGTACTATTTGACTAGTTTGAAATTGTGAATTTGATATGTTGTCAATGGGTTGATACGTTGGTTTGCCCATCTTCTTAGATTTTGACCTTGTTTCAACAGGCATGTCACTTATGCAAATGCAAATTTTTTGGAAATTTTCAAGGACAATATATGATATGCAACTAAATGAAAACTAAATAAATGAGAATGCAATCTATGGCAAGAATGCAACCTATGTTTTTGGTTGTTTTTCAAGATTTTGACAAACTTTTTGGAATGCAAATCTAAAAGAGACCCTTAGGAAATTGAAATGATGTCTAGACCTCAAAGGACAAAAGGACCAAGTGACAAAAGGACAAAATGACAATGTCTCCCCTATATGCTTGGATACTAAGCTAGGTTTGACCAAATGACAATAATGACAAAAAGAGAAAAGGTTTGATAAGGTCTAGACTTCCTAACAATGACTTAGGGTTTATCAAAGATTTGGATTACTCAAGTATGACAAAACCTAGTTTTGACACTATATGCAAAGGGACAATTACTATGCAAATGACCCTAATATGATATGATAATGACCTAAGCTTAATGAAGAGACCTAGGGTATGCAAATATGAATGTATGACAATGGTATTACTCTAATGCAAGAGGACACATGCAAATGGATGACCCTTATTGATATGTAAAGGAGTATGACCTAGGTGAAACCTAACCTTGGTAGTTGACAATGACTTTGCAAAATGCAAACCTAAGATGAACCTAAATCTAAGTGACATGAATGTTGAGACAAGATTTTGAAAAATGTTTGACAACCATGTTTGAAGGTGTTTTGAACTTTGTTGGATGAAATGTTCTTGTGTTTAACCGTGTTTTGAATCAATTTGTCTTGTTTTTGAAATGAGATATAATTCAACTTTTGACAAACAAAGAAGACAAGATATTTTAACCTAGACTCAAGACAATCATGCACATTCACACATTTCTTATGATAGGCAAGGACATTAGGTCCTTGAGAGGTAGACTCGTTATGGGATTCAAGGAGAATACATAGATGCTTGACCCCACGGGCTCCCCTCCACGACACTCACTTCTCAGGGCAGCCAAGCATCAATCCCCATGGAAATCTCCCCATGGCGAACTTAGTATCTCTTCCAAGTATCTGAACTTGTCCTTCTCAAGCAACTAGAAGGATTTTTGGCCTCTAAATACAAGGTGTTTAGTAAGGATTTCTGTTAAGCGTTACTCCTTGGAGTCATGCAAGTGTGTTCGAGACATTAAGCCCACCAAGATACCAAACAAATGTAGTCGCGCAAGCACGATTTAGACCGTGAGGTCCTACTTAGATGTTGATATGAGAAAGAGTTCAAGGGTCATCACTTCCCAAGTAATTGCAATTCCCACGTAACCCTTCCTTCAAAGCTTTCGCTCACCAGGTATTTATTTATAGTGAGTTAGAATGCCAAGGTATTCTAGCCATACTCACTTTGGGTCGTTCCCTTCTCATGATTGTCACTTGCTTGCAAAAGCAAATGGTCGGGAAGGCAGGCCCTCTAAAGGTGACACACAATCAAAAACATGAGCATGGTATCGAAGATCTAGATTTTTAATCACCCTAAGAAGGATGAGAGCATACTCTCCTACTCCAATGTCAAACTCAACAATCAAAGCAAACATACATTCATTCCATCCTATTTAGAAATCATACTAGGTGCCTTAATATTAATTACAAACACAAAGTTTAGTTGTAGTCCAAGGCAACCTGCAAAACCCAAGTCAGAAGTTTGATATGTTTAGTCTTTGACTTTTGAACCTACATAAAACATGTTAGTAGTTTCATTTGTTATCTTTGCCATGCGTAATGCCAAGGTGCTGCACAAAGAATCAGTAACAAAAACCAAAAAGCAGAAACAAAATGCAAAACAAAACAATTTGCAAGTAAAAACACTACTTTTTTTACCTCTGTTTCTGGACTTACACAGGCACAGAATGCTTGACACAGGCACAGATTGTCTCACACAGGCATAGATTGTCCTTGACACAGGCGCAGAATGCTTGACACAGGCGTAGATTGTCTCACACAGGCACAAAAGTTCCCAGAAAACCCCGCATTACCTTGTTTCTTGGGTTTTTAACCTGCAAATCAACTCAAAAGCATGATTAGGGGGTTAGTTCATGTCAGGTTCACCAATTAATGTAGGATAGGAAATCATGAAAGCAAATAGTATTAGTAATCTAGCTCAATCATGAAAGCTCAAATGCAATGATCAATCCTAAACACACTCAATAAAGACATGAAAACAAGACATTCAAGATTGAAAACTAAGCAAACCAAATGCAGATGTCTTCTTCATGTGGCTCCATTGTCCTTCTTTCTCCTTCAAATAGCTTTGTTTGTGGATCTCACCTACTAGTGCATAAGCATGATATGAAAGCAAGTAGACAAGATTGTAGCACAAGAATACTCGAAGCGTGATTGATTCGACTAGGTAGGGATCTTGATTGAAGAAAATCATCCAATTTATATACAAATTGGAGAAAAGATCAAATTAGCATGAAGAGATTCGAATGGAAATTGCAAATCAAGAATGTCAATTATGACAAATTATGACAAATTTGCACTTTCTATGCAAGATTAATTGATTGATAATTCATGACAAAATTATGACAAATTTCTATGTCAAAATTGATTGATTGTCAATTATGACAAATTATGACAAATTGAAATGTCATTCCCATGAAATTAGGAGGAAAATCGGAGAGAATTGAAAAATAGATGAAATGGAAATTAGGAAATTAGGAATTAGAAATTGATGAAAAATTAGGAAATTAGGAATTAGAAGAAATTAGGTAAATCAATTAATAATTTGTCATTTATTAATTAATTCACAAAAAGAGGAATAATTAGTTAGCCAATTAAATAAACATTTAATTGTGACATGAAGACTTAGGATAAATAAATAATTTATTAATACTAGAGGGGGAAATGACAAACAGGGTTAAATGAATAAAATCATGAAACCCTAAAAGATGAATTAGAAATGCAAGGATGACAAAAGATAATTGACGTCGATTCAATTTGATCATGATTCTGACTTGATAAATGACCAATGCTGATAAGTGATTTGATTGATAAATGCGCCAATTGACGAGGAACAATGACTAATTGATCCAAATTGACATAACTGAGAAAGACAACGATCGATGACAAATCGATCGCAAAATGACAAAATTGACAAGAAGACAAGGATCGATGACAAAATAGATTGCAAAACGACAAGATTGAAAATGTCAATGATCGATGACAAATCGATCACAAGACAACAAGATTGATGACAAATTGATCAAAAGACAAGGATCGATGACAAATCAGTCGCAAGATAATAAGATTGAAAATAACAACGATCGATGACAAATCGATCGCATGATGACAAGATTGATAAGAGGACAAAACCCTAATTAGGATTGACGATGTCCAAAATGATGACAAATGAATACGCACATTGATGCAACAGGATAAGATTGACCAAAATCATGACAAATATTGTTATCGACAAGACCAAATTCAAAAGTGAGAAAAATGAGGAATATAGAAGGACTCGATGCTCGCAAATGATAAAGACCAAGTGTAAATCATAGGAGAAATGTTAATGCGACGGAAAAACCCTAAAATAAGGCAATGCGCAAATGTTAAAGTATGATTCCACAAGCATTGACCATTTTTAGACGTCTACAACCACTTATCATCAAAAATTGTTGAATCATCCTGAGCTCCTTGCATAGTATTGCTCAAGAAATTTTCCCCTTCTAATTGGTAAAAATAATGGCCAAGCTTTTCTAAAAAAAGGGGGGGCATCTTCTTCAAAATTTGCACTGCTAAGACCATCATTCTTAAAAGAATTTTCAACAGTCAAACCAATAGTGTGCAGGAATAACCTATGCAAATGCTCATCACCAAAAAGCCACCTTTCATCATAAATTTATGAATTCTCCCAGCTACCTTGTATAGCACTATTCAAGAAATGCTCCACCTTTGATTGCACATTAAAATGCTAAGAAACTTCTAAAGAAATGGCTGCATTATTCTTACAATTCTCAATGTGAAAATCAACTTATTCAAAGGAAATTTCAACATTTACATCACCTTTGGTATAAAGGGAAACTTCATCAAGCATAGGATCAGCATAAGTTTGAAAGACTTCATCCTTTTTAAATTAATCAAATCTGAAAACTCTCTATCCAAGACAGAAGCATAGCAGGAATTTATACTTGAGTCTTTTGCAGCGAAATCTTCTTGCTCAAGGGAGGATAAAAATTGATCTATGACTTCTTCACAAAAAGAAGTGGCAACCAAACCATTCAACAATCTTTGAGGCTGCAATATTCTATCGATCTGACCATCATTTTGTCCCACATTTACATCAAATATTTTTGTTATACCCTCATTTTCAGATTCTGACAAATCTTTAACCAAGCATGATCTTTCTTTATCTTCGTTACAAGCTTCAATCGATAAATCAAAATGAAATGATTCTAACGTACATTCATTCAGAACTTTTGAATGTGAAGAATCATTCTTACCGCTTTCTTGTGCAAAACTGAAAGTTGTATATTCTGGCTGCAAGTTAATCTAAAAATCTTCATCTTTACAATTTTCTGGGACAAGTCCACTTTCACTGGCCTCAAAATTGAAAGTCTCCATTTCTGGCAAAGAAAAAGATTCCAACATATCTTCACCTTCTAGGCTCACAACTTGTCTATTGTTTTCTTGATCATCTTTGTCTGCTAAAGCTTGCTTTGTAACGGGTGTGCATGATGATTCTTTTTCCCCGTTACGGATACTTGACAAAGAAATTTCATGCTTTTCACTTTCAGCTTGTCGTAACCTTTGTCTTTGCTATTGATTATGATTCCAAGCCTTTGAAAACTTGACCAAGGTTGGCTCAAGATCTCTTTCTCCAAAAACCGAGAAGATATAAGAAATTGACTCTTCATTTTCTGATTTTTCTTTAATCTTTCTACATCAGATATAGTCTTTTGCTCATGATTTTTGAGGTTGTGATACCTCTGATACACACTTTTTAGCAGCAAGGTTGATTTGTGATCTTTAGAATGATCTATTTTACTCTTTTCAGCCCCATAGATACTTTTCTTATAAGCATTCCAGAGGTATTGCAGCATTGGGTCATTTTCAGCCATTATTTCTTCAACAGTAGGTTTCTTTCTCAATTGCTCTCTTGGTTGGATTTCTTGATCACTCAAGACTGTGCAATTTTGCAAATGGAACTACTTTTGGGCAACAGGAGCTTCTTCATCATCATTATCCCTTAACTCCTCTTCCAGCTGCAATATTTTCCTTGCATAAACTTGCAAAAATAATGTCTTTTCTTTCAATTCTTTTAATTTGTGAAATCTAACACAAAGACTTCTCCATAGAAGAGTGGATGCATGATCATCTTCCACACTTATATTATTTCTAGCAGCATGAGAAATACTTTCTTTATAATGCTCCAAGAAGTCATGCAGTACTTTATCATCTATTACAATAATTTCCAAGATCGAAGGATCTAGTCTTTTCCCTTTTCTCATTGCTCTTGTTTTGAGCATGATGTCTATACACAAAGTCGCCAATATCCTACACAGAGATAAATCTAAAAATCTAAGGAAACAAAATGCACTGATCTTTGATTCTGAGTCCCCAGCAGAGTCACCAAAATCTATTGGTAAACAGATTTGTCTCCTTCTTAAAATTTTAAGCATTATCTTCTTAAAGCAAAATATGACTCTGTTTTACCCTTTAGAAAGAAACAAATATACCAACAGTTGGAAGAATTAATGAAAATTCAACCTCTACATTAGAGGGCAGCTCCTCGTATGATTTACAATGAATTTATTATACAGTTGATATGCTAACACTTTTAACCAGAAAGCATTGAAAGGCTTCAACATTTATCCATCAACACAAATAAATGCCTTCAAAACTGCACACATAGGAAATTTTCTGAAAAGAATATTCAAAGGAGAGTTCACAGACTCTGATTCATAACATTCTTGCTGTATAAATTCAAAGCAAAATAAGGACTTAGCGAAGACTAATGGCTCGATCGATACTCTCTCATGCTTCACAGAGCAAGGGGGATCAAGCAGATCAATATAATGTGAGTCGTCCAACAACCAATAATAAACATGAATTGAAAAGGATTATAGAGGTAACTGATCATCAAATTATATTGTGGCCATAATCAACTTAAGAAAGATTGCAAATCTAAGAATGCACAGATTCAAAGATAACACAACATTTCATTAATAACCAGTCATTGTATCATCCAAACAATTCATATCAAAATTTTATCTGCTCCTCCCAAAATCATAGTTTTTGAAACCCTTTTCTTTTCTTTTTCCCCCATATATATAGTCTCTCTAATACTTTAAAGAGACTTTCAGTTATCAATAACTGATTCTTGAAAAGATAATTAATTAATCTTTTCTTTTATCTTGTATCCTCTTCCTCATAACTTTTTTGTTTTAAATCTTCAAATCTTTTATCTCAGAATTTTTATAGACCCGTACTCAGAGATAAATAACTTTTGACTGAGTAATATTTTTTCGATCGCTCCGGTGATAATTTATAAAACTAGGTTTTTCTAAACAATATTAAAATTTCAGCTTGATCCAACGGTTCAATTGATAGTTATGCCCACCACACCGAGACTGATTTTTTCAGTCTTAGAAAATTTGTGGTTACAGATTACATTGAAAATTACAAACATTGAACATGTCAATGTTATTGGATTTTGAATTTGTTGAAATTTTGAACTCACACACTTTGAACTTGCATCTGATGAATCTCTGAACTTTGAATTTGAACCTCTAAAATTGAACCTTCAACCTTGAACCTGTGGGCTTGAACCTGTGCGCTTGAACCTATGGGCTTGAACCTACACGCTTGAACCTGCGGGCTTGAACCTACGCGCTTGAACCAAAGAAGGTTCAAAGTTCAAGTTCAAAAACCAAAAATTACAATAAACCCGAAATTTGAACTTTCAACCTTTTTGAACTTTTTTGAACCGCTTGAACCTTTTGAACCTTGAACCTTTTGAACTTAAGAAGGTTCAAGGTTCAAGTTCAATGATAATTGTTCCTTTGGGCTACCATAGAAAAAACTGCATAACTTTTTACTGAAAGCTCCATTTCTTGTAAAATGTTAACTGTAGAATAAATAAGCCGAGTAGAGCATAACCTAGAAATCATTTTTGCATGAGACACATAAAACTTGGGATTTAATTGTTTTGGCATACAGGTAACTTAAAAATAAAACAATTAAAATATCCCAGCCGACATGGAGTTTGGCCATAAAAACTTTAGCATTAAAACATTAACAATAACTAATTTTTAGCTGATTATGAGGTTTTAGGAACGAGCAAAAATACAAGGGTAACACAAAGGAACTGGAGGAAATGAGGAAAGGAGATGATGATTTTGAGAAAATTGAAGCCCTATTTTCTAGAAGAGTACCTAAAGGTTTGGTAGGAAGTAAGTATGAAGGAAAATCACCTTTTAAATGTTTTTCATGTAATAAGATAGGTCATTTTGCGTCTAGATGTCCTGAGAGGAATTCAAGATTTGAAGAGATAGCTAGAAGATCTATTAGGCCTAACCATGATTATCAGAACAAGCATAAGTATAGGAGGAACAAAGACGAATCATGTTACTATGTAGATAAGGAAGGTGTGACTAATTCTGATGATGAACCAACACAAGATTCAACTAGTGGATCCGACAGTGGAAAATAATGGGTATTTTTTGGATATCAAGGAAGATGCTTCGATGCCTGTTATTTGAAATGAGGAAAAGGCCCTTGTTGCTAAAATTGAAGACAAGGATGAATGGGTGATAGAGAGTGGATGTTCACATCATATGACTAAAAGGAAGTTTCTATCTTTGCAAGAATTTGATGGTTATCTGGTTATATTTGGAGATGACAAAGCATGGATGATCAGAGGAAGAGGAACTATATCATTGGATGGTAAGCATAACACTGATATTATTTATTATGTTGAAGGTTTAAGGGATATTATTTTGAGTGTAGGACAGTCGGTGGTTAAGGGATTTCAATTATAGTTCAAGGATGGAAAATGCAAAATCATTAATAGATATGGATTGGAGATTGCAACCGGTACTCAGACTAAAGGTAACATCTTTCATTTGAACTCCGGTAAAAATACATGTTTGATTGCACAAGTTGATGGGAGTTGGACATGGCATAAGAGGTTGTGTCATGTGAATTTTGATTGCATTCTAAAGATCAGTTAAACTAAGGTTGTTAGAGATATACCTAAGATTGTGAAGCCGTATAATCCGGTATGTAAGGAATGTCAAATGGGAAAGCAAATCAAAACTGTTTTTAAGAGTATAGAAGACAAATATAATGATGTTCTTGATCTTATTCATACTAATTTGTGTGGTCCTGCTAGAATAAAGAGTTTTAAGAGTGATAGATATTTCATGCTAATCATTGATGACTATTCTGGAATGATGTGGGTTACTTTTCTAAGGGAGAAATATGATGCTTTTGAAAATTTTAAGATCTTTAAAGCTAAATTTGAGACAAAGACAAGGTTGAAGATTAAATGCTTAGGGTCAGATCAGGGTGGTGAATTCACATCCGGTGAATTTAACAGTTATTGTGAGAAGAATGGGATAAGGAGATAGTTGTCTACACCCTGGACACCTTAGCAGAATGTTGTTGTGGAAAGAAAAAACAAAACTATCTTTGATGTAGCTAGAACTATGATGATGGAAGTTGATCTGCCTCATATATATTGGAGAGAAGCTATGAGCACAATGGTATACACATTCAACAGAGTTCATATCAAATGAGACATAGGTAAGACACCCTATAAGTTATGGTTTGGTCGTACACCAATAGTTAAGTATTTCAAAATATTTGGTAGTAAGTGTTATATTAAAATAGATGATTCCATTGGAAAGTTTGATCCTAGATGTGATGAAGGGATATTTATTGGTTATTATAATGAAAGCAAAGCATATAGATGTTATAACAAAACATAGCAGAGAATTGTGGAGAGTGCTAACGTCAAGGTGGATGAGTTGTACAAAGGTTAAAATTTTAAACTTATGAGAGAGAACTAGAAGTGGAGATGATCATATATGAACTGGTAGCACCTGTATCGGAACAAAATGTTGAACTAGTTACCCTGACAATATTAGAAAAATTCAACAGTAACTGAAGATTAGAGAAAAGAAACAAAAAGTCAGAAGACTCCTAGGTATGTAAGGTTAAATCATTCAAAAGATCAGATCATTGGAGACAAGAACAAAGGAGTAATGACAAGACGAAGGTTGGCAACTGATGAGGTATGTTTAATTTCTCAAGTTGAACTAACATCAATTATTGAAGCTTGTAAAGATGAATGTTGGATGAGAGCTATGGAAGAGGAATTAGATCAGATAGAAAAGAACAACACATGGACTTTAGTTCCCCAGCCTAAAAATAAGAATGTTATTGGAACTAGATGGGTCTTTAGGAATAAATTGAATGAGGATGAACAAGTTGTGAGGAATAAGGCTAGATTGGTATGTAAAGGATATTCTCAGAAGGAAGGAATTGATTATGATGAGACTTTTGCTCTGGTAGATAGGATTGAAGTTGTGAGATTATTTCTTACTTATGCTGCCCATAAGAAATACAAGGTTTATCAGATGGATGTTAAGTGTGCATTTTTTAATGGAAATCTTGAAGAGGAAGTTTACACTAAGCAACCTAATGGATTTTCACTTTCAGATGACAAAAAATGGTTTGCAGGTTAAGGAAAGCTTTATATGGATTGAAACAAGCCCCTAGAGCTTGGTATGCTAGATTGGACAAATATATTTTGAAGCTTGGTTTCACTAAAGGTAATGCTGAGAGTAACTTATATTATAAGATCACTAATGATATATTGATTGTTGGAGTCTTTGTTGATGATATTATTTTTGGAGGTGAGGATAAGTTATGTATGGAATTATCTGATAATATGAAGAATGAATTTGAGATGTTTATGATTGGGGAGATTAAATTTTTTTTAGGTTTGCAGATTACTCGGATTGATAAAGGTATTTCATATGTCAAACTAAGTATGCTAGAGAGCTGTTGAAGAAATTTGGTATGGAAAATTCCAAACCGGTTGGTACTCCTATGGTTACAAGTGAGAAATTGACAAATAATGATACATAAACTCCGATAAATCCTACAAGGTATCAATCTATAAGTGGAGGTTTGTTATATATGACCCAAACTAGACCAGATAATGAATGCAGTTTGTATTGTATCAAGATATCAGAGTGATCCTAGAGAGAATAATGAGAGTGTGGTGAAAATTTTTTTCGAATATTTGCAAGGAACAACTAAGTATGGTTTGTGGTATGCTAAAAATGATGACTTTACACTATGTGCATATACAAATGCTGACTGGACTATAGATATTGATGACTGAAAGAGAACATCTGGTGGAACTTTCTTTCTTGAAAAGAAACTTTTTTCATGGATCAACAAGAAACAATCATGTACTTCTTTATCTACTGCTGAAGCTGAGTATGTTGCTACTACTACTAACTGTACACAAGTTCTATGGATGAAGCAAATGTTGAAGGATATAAGGGTAGATTGCAATGAACTGATAGTTATTCACTGTGATAAATTTGTTGCTATTGACATATCAAAGAATCCGGTATTTCATTATAAGACAAAGCACATTTCTATCAAATATAATTTTCTGAAGGATAAGGTGGAAGCAAATGAAGTCAGACTAGTTTATATGAACACTAAAGAGAAGATTGTAGATATCTTCACTAAACCTTTGCCTAAGGAATCATTTGAGTACTTCAGAGACAGATTGGGAGTTTCTACCCCTCCGGTAGAGACTTGAGTGATGTTGATTGGCATCAGTCCGGTATACATTTATCAGTTCTATCATTCATTCTCGAATGATGTGTTGGTGGGTGAGTAGTCAGCTATGTGGTTCAGAGGTTTTATGATTTTTATTTGATGTTTATGTCAGATTTATGGCATTGATGTCAAAGGGGGAGAGATATATATGTGAAAAATAGAGCTTAACAAGGATATCATTCACAGGGGGAGTTTGGTCTGTTGGTTCAGAACTTCATTGTCATATCATTTTGGGGAGATTGTTGGTTGTCTTCCTTTGGGGGAGACTTTTTTGGTATTTCTAAGCACTTGGATGTTTTTCACATCTAGTGTTGCCATCAATGCTAAAGGGGGAGATTGTTGGAAATTTAGAGGAATTGATTATGTGTTGCATTGATGTTTGTCATTGATATCAACACTAGTTGTTTTGTTGTCTACCGACTTTTGGTAGAGTGGTTGGTCTTTGATGTTGACATGGAGATCTGTCTTCGATTTGTTCCGACTGTTGGAATTGGTTTGGATTGGTTATTCATGTGTTCCCAATGCGTATAACATTTAGTTGGTTTGGGATTTGGTGATCCTAATGCTATCACATGTTCTAGTAAGCCTATTTATTACCGGTAAGGGTTTTACTAGCAGCACTTTGTTGAAGATCTTTTGATAAATCAGATAAGTTGTGTTTGTGCTTCTTTTAGAAGGTTGTCAGGATGTTGATGGTTATCATGTCCGTGTTCTAGTTGTTCATGGTGTTTTATTTGGCTTATGGTGACCTATTTTGGTTTTGGTGTTATTCTATTAGGTTATGGATTGGTTTATGTAACATGGTGGTTGATGCTCTCAATGCGTTACCGATTGGATTTATTGTTTGGTTTATGTTGTTTTGGTCTTAGGCAGACTTGGTTTATCATCGGTTTGTGAGATTATATAATGGATCTATCATATTATCTTTTAGGTGGCCGACCTAATTGTTTAGGTCTCGGGTTGGTATAAATATGATGTAAGATCTTTTTGTAGATCATGGCATGTGAATTATGAGATTACCTATGTGCGAATAAAGTTATAATCACATGTAAAGGTTCTGGTTGATCATAGCTGATCAAATTGGGTTTGTGAAAGAGGTTTAAGACCTCTGGTATTGAGCTTAACTAGAACTGTACTTAGGCATAGGAGATGTTATTCTTGTAGTTCATTCATCTTTCTGGATTGTAGTCTAGATTTCTTTTGTAGTCAGTGAGGCTCCTTTTATGGTGAACAGTGCACTCTAGGTTGTTGGCCTTCCTAGATGTGTAGGCCCCTCTTATTGTAATCACATACTTACTACAGAAGTATTACCTAACTATGGGTGGGCTTCCCACCATGGTTTTTCCCTTTACTGGGTTTTCCACGTACAAATCCTGGTGTTATGTGTTGTGAATGGTTTTTAATTGTTCTATGATTTATGTTAATGTTTAATTGTTATATCTGCTATTCTAGTATTTGGTTTATGCATTCCGGTAAAAGGTTTTGTGTGCTTAAAGTTTTATAATCTATTGACAACCGACTCACCCCCCTCTTAGTTGTCCACTGGTTATCCTAACAGATGTTAGGGCATACATTCACTACACAATTGAGGAAACTAGAAATAAGAACATCTTAACCTTGTATACTGACCACATAGTGGATGAAGTTGGAAACCTAAAACCAGAATATGCATAGTTATAGAGGAAAGGTTTCACACAATTTGTTCATTTTCTAACATTCAATGAGGACGAATGGGTGAGATATATTTTGATTTGTGTTCACGATGAATTCATATGGCTAGATAGACCCTATAAGATAACCCAACAAGCAATTCATGTAGTCACATGTCTGAATCAAACCGATGGAAAACTTAATTTGAGGAAGGTGACAAACCCAACCATCACAAAGCTAACTGATGCTCAATTTGACAACATGTCAATGACAATTGATGATATCTTAGAGCATGATGTCAAATTTGCATTGATGATTATTGGATACAAAGTTTATCAGTCTAGCTAGTTGAATTCAGTCTCTGATACCATGATATATGCAGCCTATCAGATGGTGAAAGAGGATATTAAATATGAATTGTGTACAATTATTCTTGAAGAGCTCCTGAGCAATCTAAAGAAAATAAAAATTGACAAGAAGAATGTTTTAAAATTCAGTTCACCAATTGTTTGTTTAGCACTGTACTTCATGAATGAAATCCTTGACACAGGCATAGTCCAATGGGCATATGAATTTTTGGTAGCCACTCAAATCAAGCAAGGTTTGTAGAGATTGGGAAATAGAGAAAATTAGTTAGCTACCTTGTGGAGTTTCTTCAAAACCTTCCAAGGTAGAATAAAGAATAGAGATAGGATTCCTAAGGAAGTGGTGGACAAATATGTGAATACTATCTATTTCATGGTCGACAAGGACTAGTGCCATATGGAGGTAGTTGAACCTAGGACAATATGGATAATTCCAATAGGTTACGAGGTTGATGCTCAAACTCTTGAATGTTATACTCAACACCTTTTTAGAAAATTGGTTGACCCTTCAGAAGAAAAATTTGGCACATTCAAGGAAAAGAATATGGAACTGCATAAGAAGTTCACTCAACCCGAAAGGAAAAGAAAAGTAAGAAAAATGATAGAGGCTATGGCTAAGCAAATGGGATTTACCAAAGAAGCTATCAAGAAAGCTAAGGATAAGAAGGCTCGGATGGAAGAAGAAATGGAATCAAAGAAGCCTAAGACTGAACTGGTTCCCTCCAAAGAAAATCCTAAGGAGACTAAGTCTTCCCTTGCTCTAGTGAAGCCATCTCCTCATTAAAAACTAAAAGCTCATCCAGAAAAGGAGTACTAGAGTAGAAGGAGAAACCAAAAAGAACCTATGTCACTTTATCTCCTATTGCATCGGAGATAGAGTCAAATGAGGAAGTAGAGAAACCAAAGAAGAAAGGAGAATTTGTCTGAGTAATTAGGAAACCACAGTCTAGTGGTACCCAGTAGAGTAAGAAGACAAAATTAGAACCCTCTCTAACCGGTAGGCCCAAAAGAGGAAGAAAGATAAGGATAGAGATTGATGAAAGCCTTGAATCTAGTAAGATAGAAAGTAAATATACCATCATTCCCCCATTGACTGCAAAAGAATTGACTTATGAAATAGTTAATGATGGAAATCTCAAGAACATCAGTGCACATCATGAAAATTTTGATGAAAATGATCAGAGGGAAATTGAGGAAGTCGTTGTGTTGCATTTGCATAACTTCAACAAATCTTTAATTGAGTTAGAACGTAGCATTCCAAAAGGTTTATATAACATTCTTGATGCTAGAAGGTTGACTGCAAGCCTATTAGATAAGGAAATGAAATAATGTGAATTAATCAATATCAGTGCTTGCATCTCTAAAGAAGAAGTTGATAATCTCATGGAGAAGGCCAACCCGAAGGAATTTTGAAGAAAAAATAGAGTAAATAGACTTATGGTTGGCAGGGTTGAGGAAGTAAGTAAAAAATTGAAGAGATATGGAAAAGGTTTCTAAAGAACAATTGGGTTCCAGTCAACCCCAAGTATGATGAATCTCAAAAGGAAGATACTTCCCATCTAGAAGTATAGGCAAGTTCTCAAAAGGATGAAACTCAAATAGAGGCTAATCTGGAAGTCCAGGACAATGTAACCCTTGATGCAGGAGACATTCAGAATCCTCTGGTTGACCAACCGGAGTTAATGTAAAGGAAATTTGCAGAGGCAATAGAGAGTCTAAAAGTTGATACTGCACCAAGTGGTGACACCGGTGCATAGATTAGAGAAAACAATGCAAGAAAAGGAGAATCAAAGAAGGACAAGCCACTGTATAAAGAAGAAGAGGTCAATTAAAGAAAGCAGAAAACTGATAATGTCCTGGTAATCATGGCAATTGACACTGTAAAGGGAAAAGGGAAAATAATTCTCCTTTAGATCTCCATCAATTTTGAT
This sequence comes from Cryptomeria japonica, assembly GCF_030272615.1. Lineage (NCBI taxonomy): Eukaryota > Viridiplantae > Streptophyta > Pinopsida > Cupressales > Cupressaceae > Cryptomeria > Cryptomeria japonica. The sequence goes on from NC_081407.1 coordinate 532,362,192, forward strand.
AGACCTCTTGACATTGGCCAGATGTCTCCAGCTAAAAGACTGATGATTGTTGTAGCGATCCAGGCTCAAGCTAGTCAAGACTTGGTTAAATCAGAGACAGGACAAAAAGCTGACTGAGATGTCTGTAGGTGTTTTACAAAATTTGGTACCAGAACTACAATTAGATCCAAATTCAAACCCATCCTACAAGCTACTACAGTTAATCAACAATGTCAATATCAATTTTGAGTCATTGGAGAAGTTAACCACCAAGAAAGTATTGGACAAATTGCGTATGCAGACCTTCTAGAAGATGATTGAAGATGATAAGGTCAAACTGAAAAAAGGACTGCAGACTATCTCCAAGGCATTGAGTGAAGGAGGAAAGATATATAAGTCATGACTTATCCTACCCAAATTCACATCAGACAAACAAGGAGATCAATTTTTTCTAGGGAAAGCTTGATAGTATATCGCAGTCATTTGATTCCAATGAAGCCCTTGCTAGTAGTGTAGAAGGTTAGGTGATGGATCTAATTGATCAAATCTTGAGCCTAAACTCAGAAAAGGATAGGGTACTGAGGCAGGTTGGTGAACTCCAGAACATTATTGCTCCCTGAATGGACACCATGCTGAGCAAAAAAGTTGATTGCATGAAGACAATGGCTAAACCAGTTTTGACTGAATTGAAAGATGTGGAGATATATGATTATGTTTTCAGTGCTTTCATTATAGTTTTAGACAACTTAAAGAATGGATGGGATACCCACTTAGGATTTTTGAAGACCATTTTTGCAGATATCTTCAAGTATGTATATAATATCCGGTATGTACCCTTGTATATAAGTTTTTGTGTAGCACCCCATCTTTGGAATTGTTGTCAAAGGGGGAGAGTAGAGTAAAATATGTATAGAGAATGATACAAGTTTTTGAGTTCTCGTCTAAGGGGGAGCCTTAGGAATTTTGATATGGCTTTCAAGTTTCAACACTTAGTCATTTTTCATGAAGGTTGCCATCAATGCCAAATGAGGAGATTGTTGGCAATTGACACTCATCCGGTAGATTCTAGTGCATGTATAATGGTTTAGGGTTGTCATTGATGGTAAATATTCTTGGAAATCCCATCTGATTGTTATGAATTTTGGTAACTGGTAGAGGAAATGGTCTGGTAATCTATCACTGGTATTTCAAGATAAGCAGAGCACTTTTGTTCTGGAATCCTTGCGATGATTGTGGTGGTCAGATTTGTGCATGGGATGATAGGGACGTCATGTAGAAATCATTTTGACATCATTTGGTGTTAATCATATGAGGATCTGGATAATACTGAGAGGGGGGGTGAATCAGTATTAACACAATTTATAACTTCAAATCAAAATACCATTTACAATAGATCTAAAATCATATAATACATGAATCTATCCCTTTAGTAGATCTCATACACTTGATACCCACTTATTCAATCTTATTAATCAGAATATACACCAACTAGATATCTGATCAACACATACTCATACTGACTTATTATCATATTAGAATACTTTATCTATCAAGTCATTAACATTACCAGTAACCAATATGTAGGTCCCGGGGACAATTGAGAGGGGGGGGGTGAATCAATTGTCAAATAAATTCAAACCAAAATCTTATTAACCAACTTATTGCTTAATACCAGTAAGATAGTTAATTGTGCCGGTAAACAATGTTAACAGGAAATGTTGTATCGGTAAGAATTAATGCATGAAACATAAGCACAAAGTCAACCACAACACATGACACAAATATTTGTACGTGGAAACCCTGTAAGGGGAAAAACCACGGTGGGAAACCTTACCCACAATCAAATGATACTACTGCAGATAGTAAGTGTACAAGAGGGGTTTGCACATGCAGAAAGGCCAACAGCCTAGAGCTCACTACTCAAACACAAATGGGAGTCACACTGACTACAGTTGGATGGTTAAATCCAATGAGAATGTACTGCACAAAATAACATCTTCATATGCTAGATTCAGTACCAGTGTAATGCTGATATGCTTTTACAAAAACCTAGCTTCACCTTCAAATGATGTCTTCATGTATACCTCTGCTTAATCTCGCATATACCTTCTTATAATTCTTTTTCGCATTCCACACTTGATCTTACAAATAAGATCTTACATTTATACCATACCCTAAGACCAATTTTAGTAGGTCGGCTCTACAAGATATTACAATAAAACATTTTACAAATAATGCAATATCCGATGCAATAACCGATTGAACATGTCAGCTTAATGCATTTACAATAATAATAAATCATCTCCATAGCGTGCCATGCTGATCTGGAAAAGATAAACCTGTCAGCGTAACCCTAGATAACCTGGACCTATTTGCCAGTAAAGGCAAATATGCAAATAAGAATATACCAATGATATTACTTCAAGGAAAAGTGTCCACATGATGTCTTCAACATTACCAAGTATCTTCCATGTCATTGCAGGTACCGGTGAACATTATATCCTGCCGGTTAACCATATACCGGTGAATGTTGAACAGTTTACTGATTGCCGGTGAATGTTGTTGGATCTCCAAAGTAGGTGTATTTAGCAGGTGTTGACATCAATGACAAAACCATACCAAAATACCAACAATCTCCCCCTTTGGCATTGATGGCAGCACAAGATGGAAAAACCATCAAAGTGCCAAAATAGAAATGCCAAGTAAAAGAAACAATTCTCCCCCTGGGAGTAATATGTGTTTACCCAAAGATTTATTTTCAATATCAATCTCTCATACCAATCTCTCTTCAAAAAGATAATGCATTTTTCCATATATCTCTCCCCCTTTGACATCAAATGCCAAAGTCACAAAAAGGTCAAGTTCATACAAAATACCAATCAATTCAATATACCAACTACTCCCCCTAAGAAGTAGCTTTCTCATCAAATATCAGAATAAAAGATTTGTCCATTTAATTCTGTCGGTTGATGACAATCATCAACTGTCTAAGTCTCTACCGGTGGAGGTAAGACTCCGAGATGATCTCTGAGATACTCAAAAGTTTCCTTAGGCAAAGGTTTTGTAAAAATATCTGCAAGTTGTTCTTTAGCATTCACATAAACCAGTTTTATTTCCTTTTCTTCAACTTTTTCCCTTAGAAAATTCAGTTTGATAGAAACATGTTTTGTTTTAGAATGTAATACTAGATTCTTAGATATATCAATTGCTGTAGTGTTATCACAATATATAGTAATAGGTTCCTTGCATTTTACCTTTATGTCTTTCAACATTTGTTTAAGCCAAAGTACCTGTGTACAGTTTGTTGCTACTGCAACATATTCTGATTCTGTTGTTGATAAAGATGTACAACTCTATTTCTTACTTAACCAAGAAACTAATCTCTTTCCAAGAAAGAATGCTCCTCCAGTGGTGCTCTTTCTATCATCCACATCTCCTGCCCAATTTGCATCTGTGTATGCATATAGATCAAAATTTTCATCTTTAGGATACCATAATCCAAGATTTGTTGTGCCTTGTAAGTACCGGAAAATCGTTTTTACTGCTGATTCATGATTTTCCTTGGGATTACTCTAAAATCTAGAAACTATACATACTGCATTCATAATATCAAGTCTAGTTTGTGTCAAATACAGTAAACCTCCTATCATAGATTTGTATCTAGTTGGATTAATAGGTGTAGATTCATCCCTTTGAGATAATTTGTCATTTGTAGTCATAGGTGTGCTTACCGGTTTAGAGTTCTCCATCCCAAATTTCTTGAGTAATTCTTTCAAGTACTTAGATTGACTCAAAAATATGCCTTTATCAGTCTGTAAAATCTGCAATCCTAAAAAGAATTTTATTTCTCCAATCATAGACATTTCAAATTCATGCTGCATTTTAAGAGAAAATTCTTTGCACAATCCATCTTCTTCAAGATCTCCATTCAAAAATGCACATTTAATATCCATTTGATAAACTTTGTAATCCTTGTGAGTTGCAAAGGCTAAGAATAATCTAACTACTTCAATTCTGGCTACTGATGCAAAGGTTTCATTGTAATCAACTCCTTCTTTTTGAGAATATCCCTTACACACTAGTCTTGCTTTATTCCTGACAACCTTACCATCTTCATTGAGTTTGTTTCTAAATATCCATTTGGTTCCAATTACATTTTTATTTTCAGGTCGGGGAACTAATGTCCAAGTATTATTTTTCTCAATTTGTCCTAATTCTTCTTCCATAGCTTTAATCCAAAATTTATCTTCACATGCCTCATTGATAGATAATGGTTCAATTTGAGAAATAAGACATACCTCTTCATTTGCCAATCTTCCTCTTGTCATGACTCCTTTAAATTTTCTTCCAATTATCTGATCTTTAGAATGATTTAGTCTTACATATCGGGGTGTCTTAGTCTGTTGTTGTTCTTCAATTACTGTGGTATCCTCTGATGATACCGGAGTAACTGGGTCATCATTCTGTACTGGTGGATTTACTATTGGTTCATTTGTCATAATTTCTATTACTGGTTCAGAGTCTATATACCTTGAAGTTCCTCTGAATTATTCATCAATCTTTACATTTGTACTCTCAACAATTTTCTGTAATCTTTTATTAAAACATCTATAAGCTTTACTCTTAGATGAATAACCAAGAAATATTCCTTCATCACTTCTAGGATCAAACTTGCCAATATACTCATCTCTTCTAATATAACATTTACTTCCAAAAATTCTGAAATACTTAAGAGTAGGAGTATTACCAAACCATAGTTTATGAGGGGTCTTACCGGTTTCACCTTTGATGTGAAATTTGTTGAATGTATGGATAGAAATGCTTACTGCCTCTCTCTAGTACACATGTGGTAGATTTGCTTCTGATAACATACTTCTTGCTGCATCCAAAATAGTTCTATTTTTCCTTTCAACAACTCCATTCTGTTGTGGTGTCTGAGGTGTTGATAACTGTCTTTTGATTCCATTCACTTCACAAAATGTATTAAAATCTCTAGATGTGAATTCTCCTCCTTGATCTGATCTTAAACATTTAATTTTCTTACCAGTTTCATTTTCAACCATTGCTTTGAATAGTTTGAACTTCCCAAGTGCTTCTGATTTTTCTCTGAGAAAAGTAACCCAACACATTCTAGAATAATCATCAATAATTAGCATGAAATATCTATCACCTTGTAAGCTTTTAGTTCTAGCCAGACCACATAAATCAGAGTGAATTAAATCAAGAGCATTATTGGATTTTTCTGGAATACTTTTGAAACTAGCTCTAACCCGTTTTCCAAATTGACATTCCTTGCAAATTGTATTCTGAGGTTTCATAATTTTAGGTAGATCTCTAACTGCCTTAGAAGTACTGATTTTTACCATGCAATCAAAATTTACATGACATAGTCTTTTATGCCATAGCCAACTTTCATCTATATGAGCAATTAAGCATGCCTTTTCACTATTATTCAAATGAAAGATATTACCTCTAGTCTGATTTCCGGTTGCAATTTCCAAACCAGTTCTATTCATGATTTTGCATTTTCCATTTTTAAATTGTAACTGAAAACCTTTCTCAACTAACTGACCAACACTTAAAAGATTATGTTTTAATCCTTCAACATAGTAAACATTGTCAGTGTTATGTTTACCATCAAGAGATATTGAACCCTTACCTTTGATTGAATAGGCTTTGTCTTCTCCGAATCTTACTAAACCTCCATTGTATTCTTGAAAGTTCAAGAATTTGCCTTTGTCTCCAGTCATGTGATGTGAGCATCCTGAGTCAATAATCCATTCATCCTTTGATTCAACTTTAGCTGCTAGGGCTTGTTCTACCGGTGGAGCAATAGGTACCAGTTGATCTTCTGTTATAGCAACAAAGACCCATCTGTTGTCTGCTGGATCCTCATCAGAATCATCAATCACACCTTCATCAGCAATGTAACAGGATTTATCTTTGTTTTTCTTAAATCTGTATCTCTGATATTCAAGATTAGGTTTGTATGTCCTTCTAGCTTCTTCTCTTAGTCTAGCATGTCTATCAGGGCATCTTGAAGCCATATGACCAATCTTATTGCAATTGAAACATTTAAAGGGTGCTTTACCTTCATACTTACTTCCAATTGGACCTTTTGGCATTTTTCTTGCAAATAGTGCTTCAAGTTCTTCAAGCTCTTCATTCTCCTTCCTGGTTTCTTCAAGTTCTCTTGCATAAAAGGCTCTCCAGTCTGATTTGTCAAAAGATGGAGCAGATGATGTTGATGCTTTGAAGGCCAAATCAGTTTTTATAGCAACAGAACCAAATTCCTCTATTTCAAAAGCTGAAAGTTTTCCAATCAATGTATCCCTAGTTACTGATGTATTAGGCATTGTTCTCAGCTCATTGATAGCAGTAACCTTCATTTTATATGCCGGTGGAAAACCTCTTAAGATTTTTGAAACAATCTCACCTTCACTCAAGGTTCCTCCACAACATTTGATACCTAAAACAATTTCATTTACCTTTTCCATAAAAGCAGAAATTCTTTCATCTTCTTCCATTTTCAGATGTTCATACCTAACTCGAAAGATTTCAAGTTTTGCAATTTTGACTATGGAATCCCCTTCATTCAGTGTTTCCAAATGATCCCAAATAGCTTTTGTAGTAGATCTATCTGATAATCCCATGATTTGTTGATCTGATAATGCACTCAAAAGTGCTTCTCTTGCTTTGCAATCATTTTCTTCATCTTTACCTAGAGTAATAGGACCAGGCTGACTAGCTACAGCAGCAGTATAACCATTCTTAGTAACTTCCCAGATGTCTTTACCAATGCAATTCAGATGTGTCTCCATTCTAATTTTCCATATTCCATAGTTGGTTCCATCAAGTTTAGGACTATCCTTCCTGAAATAATTAGTAGACATTGGATCTCCTCAAGTTGTTAAACTTTTGCAAAAAGAGGACCATTGCTTTGATACCAATTGTAGGTCCCGAGGACAACTGAGAGGGGGGGGCTGAATCAGTTGTCAAATAAATTCAAACCAAAATCTTATTAACCAACTTATTGCTTAATACCGATAAAATAGTTAACTGTGCCGGTAAACAGTGTTAACAGGAAATGTTGTACCGGTAAGAATTAATGCATGAAACATAAGCACAAAGTCAACCACAACACATGACACAAATATTTGTACATGGAAACCCTGTAAGGGGAAAAATCACAGTGGGAAACCTTACCCACAATCAGATGATACTACTGCAGATAGTAAGTGTACAAGAGGGGTCTGCACATGCAGAAAGGCCAATAGCCTAGAGCTCACTACTCAAACACAAATGGGAGTCACACTGACTACGGTTGGATGGTTAAATCCAATGACAATGTACTGCACAAAATAGCATCTTCATATGCTGGATTCAGTACCAGTGTAATGCTGATATGCTTTTACAAAAACCTAGCTTCACCTTCAAACGATGTCTTTGTGTATACCTCTGCTTAATCTCACATATACCTTCTTATAATTCTTTTTTGCATTCCACACTTGATCTTACAAATAAGATCTTACATTTATACCATACCCTAAGACCAATTTTAGTAGGTCGGCTCTACAAGATATTACAATAAAACATTTTACAAATAATACAATATTCGATGCAATAACCGATTGAACATGTCGGCTTAATGCATTTACAATAATAATAAATCATCTCCATAGCGTGCCATTATGATCTAGAAAAGATAAACCTGTCGGTGTAACCCTAGATAACCTAGACCTATTTGTCGGTAAAGGCAAATATGCAAATAAGAATATACCAATGATATTACTTCAAGGAAAAGTGTCCACATGATGTCTTCGACATTACCAAGTGTCTTCCATGTCATTGCAGGTACTGGTGAACATTATATCCTACCGGTTAACCATATACCGATGAATGTTGATCAATTTACTGATTGCCGGTGAATGTTGCTGGATCTCCAAAGTAGGTGTATTTAGCAGGTGTTGACATCAATGACAAAACCATACCAAAATACCAACACAATATAGATCTATGATAAATATTAGTAAACTTATCATAACCGATAATCAGAAATAATGCATGAAAACATAAACACTATGAAAAGACATTCCACACATGAACACCAAGATTTTTGACGTGGAAACCCAAATTGGAAAAACCATGGTGGGGATTGGTACCCACAATAATTTGTACTCCCTTGAAGTACACTCTATTAGGAGCTTAGCCTGGTTAGGAGCTTACAATATGTCCAGTTAGGAGTAGACCCTATTAGGAGTCACCCGATTAAGGGATTTGCCTATCACTCCAGCTAGGAGCTTAATGACCTATTAGGATCAACATGGTTAGAGGATTTAAACACTCTTTTGTGAGATTCCATGTTAGTGGGCTTAGATTGCAAAGGCCTATTAGGACCTACCCGGTTAAGGGACTTATGTTGATGTAACTGTTAGGGAACAATAGTGAAAAATGATATGTTATTTTACACTTTTAGCTTGCTAAATCAGATCTAGTTATGCTTCATAGTTTGCAACACTCATGAAGATCTCTATCTTCTGTACGATGGCTTAACTCATTCTCCTAATGTCACTGACACATGAAACATCAATTGTGTCACCCTAAATAGACATAACAACTAAGTCAGCCATAAAACCTAATTAAATCTTGAATTTACAATACAGATCATATCAAATCAATATCCAGATCATTACAACAATTTACAATGCAATATAAACCATTGATTATTCATAACCCATCACAAAAATTTGATCTGTACAAAAGTCAAACCCTTAGAACATTCTGCTAAGCACTTTGCACATTTTTGAGAAATTCTACCATCTTCCATGCCAAAACACAATTCAAATTATTCACATGGGTTGTGTCGTATTATCTCCTTCATGTAGATTCATCACCAATCATGGTCATATAAAAAGTCATTACTAGTTGAGAGAATTCATCACCAGTTCTAAAACCCTAGCACAACTCCATCAGAAATTTAAAACATGCCTTATGGTAATCAACATAGGATGCGGTTCCAGTCACATACAAAAACCCATCATAAAAGCTTATATCTCAAACCACAAGTCTCCAACCATCACCAATTTATCAATTCCATCAAAATCTTTTCTTTTATCGGTTGAAGTCCTAATTCTCAGTCCTACCGGTAAACCCTGTCATACTTACAAATTCTAAATCCGGTAGACTAGATTACTTATCCAACAAGTCAGACATCAAAGTTCATCTGTAACCATCATCAAATATTAATTGACATAGGTTGTCATTAATGACAACACAAATAATTGATCATGTCATTATCAATCTTCTACTAATATAGTCATCAACTCATCTGCATCAGTTATACCAATCATGCCAACAATCTCCCCTTTCACATTGATGGAAACACCAATTAGTTATACAATCATATATTCCAATCATCCGCATCTTAGCACATTAACTTTCGGTTTCTGCATCTGTCGGTCTTCGCTATTTTTTCTTCTCCTCAAGCCTGATCATCAGATTTCTTTTTCTTCTCCCATAACTGTTTAGCTAATTTCTTTTTCTTCTCCCCCTTTGACAGAAATGCCAAAGTTAAAAGTGCATCACTCAACTTCAATCTGACCAGAAGTGTAAATCATATCATAATAACTCAATGATGAACAATAAGTACCAAACTGGTACTGAGAAGGGGGGGGTGAATAGTATAGTCACAAAAACTTTTCCCAAACTAGTTTGACTGCAAATTGTGAAAATGTCTGATAGACAGTAACATCGGTCAGAAATAGAGTGCAACTGGTAAAGCTAAGAATAACTATGACAAGCATTAACCAGTTAATCACTTAGCTTTCCACTCAACTTAATACTACACTTGCATTTCACCCTTATGCATGAATAGGTAATCTATCATCAGAAATATAATCAAAGCTAGCTCAACATGATTTACCTTCAGACACAAATCACTTAAATCATCACATGAAAAATACTACACATGACACACAGATTTTTCACGTGGAAACCCAACTGGGAAAAACCACGGTGGGGATGAATACCCACAAGCTGCTTTTGAACTCTTTAGAAGTTCACTCTGTTAGGAGCCTAGTCTGGTTAAAGACTGTTACAACAGGTTCTACTAGGAACCAATCCTGTTAGAGATCACCCGGTTAAGGGATGGCTAAATACCTGGTTAAGGGTTAAACCCTGTTAGAGGTTACCTTGTTAGAGGATTTCAAGAACTCAATGAGTTTGAGTCACCCTGTTAAAGGATTTACAGCAAGTTGGTTAAAGCTACCCGGTTAAGGGATTTTCAAATTGTTGAAGTGGTTAAAGATCAACAGGTATTACAATGATCTGATAATAGCACTCAATGCCTAATGCAGATCCACTTAAGTTCCTTCTTTCTACACACACTATGCAGGAATCAATCCTCTTATCTCATCTAGTTTGGCGAGAATCACCTATCTCTGCACTTAGATACACACACACTATTTGCCGAAAACCTCAGTATGAAACACAACATCGACCTTATAGGAAACAGATAGGTTAGTAGCATAAACCCTACACCCTAAACATTTAGGTTAAGCAATTTAGGTGGTTCAATCCTGGCCATTGAACACTTTGCATTTGAATACAATGGTCTTGAACAGATCTCAAGATATCCTCCATCATTCATTCTTCACCATTTCATGGAGGCGATAACCCATCATGTGTTCTCCACCATTTACATGGACTTCGCACATTCTTGAGGCAGATAGGATCAATCTCCTTCATGCAAGATCCTTCACGCCCACAAGGCTGACATGGAAACACGAGCTGATCTTGATTACAATGCTAGCTCATCACACAATGTCATCGGTTGAATCACACAGGCTTGGAACACTTCAACCAGAAACCCTTAAGCTAAGACTACCAACCAGTAGTCATACCATATTAAGCCTTACTAGAAAACATTCCATATGTCGGTTCACATTCCATCATACCGGTTCACTTGGACAAACATACAGCTTCACCTATTGCTCATATACCTGTTTATACCGCTATATCGGTTCTCTTTGCCAGCTGCTTAGCTTCAATATACCTGTTCACTTCTTTGCACATATACCAGTTCACCACATTATACTAGTTCACTTTTCAGCATATTGTCGGTTCACTCTCTTGTATATTGACATTAATGACAACATAATATCATCATGTCAACATACTCTACACAAATACCAACAATCTCCCCATTTGGCATTGATGGCAATATACAAAGATATCTCTCTGGTTCATATCTTCTCCCCCAAATTTGCAGATATCTTCTTCGCTTCACATCTTCTCCCTCTTTGACAACAATGCCAAAGTGGAGGCACAAGCTTACCACATTCCACTATGCTGCTCCCCTTGAGGAGTAGCATCCTTCAACACATCAATCCTGAAAATATTTGACAATGCAATACCCTACTGATGTGGAGCACAAATCTTTAGTTCACCTCTTGAAGGGGTAGCACCCCTAATTCACCTCTCAAATACGTAAATGTAGCCTTCGGTAGAGGCTTGGTGAATATGTCTGCTAACTGCTCCTTACTGGAGATATGTTCCAACACAACCTCCTTGTTTTGAACCTTCTCCCTCAAGAAATGATACTTGAGCTCAAAGTTCTTGGTTCTAGCATGCAAAACCGGATTCTTGGAAATGTTAATTGCACTTGTATTGTCACAAACTATGCTTACCAATTTAGATACAAGAGCTTTGAAGCCATTTAATACATGCTTCATCCAAATAGTCTGGGTACAGTTCATAAAAGATACAACATACTCCGCTTCTGTTGTATACTAAGAGCTGCAACTCTGCTTTTTACTCATCCATGAGACCAGTCTACCACCAAGGAAGAATGCACCACCGGTTGTGCTCTTCCGGCCATCTACATTACTAGCCCAATCAGCATCTGTGAACACTTTCAGGTTGAAATCATTATTGTATGGATACCATAACCCATAGTCAACTGTTCCCTTCAGATATCTAAGAATCCACTTGACTGCTACCAAGTGGGATTCTCTTGGGCTTTGTTGAAACCGAGTGGTAATAACCACTACATGTGCAATGTCTGGTCTGCTATGCACTACATAATGCAACTTACCAATCATTGATCGGTAATCCTTCTCATTTACCACCACTAAGTCATCTTCTTTTGATAATTTACAACCACTCACCATTGGTGTACCAACCGGTTTACTGTCTTCCATGCCAAAGGTCTTCAACACCTCTTTGACATACTTGGACTGAGTAATAAAGATTCCTTCTTTCATTTGCTAAATCTGCAGTCCAATGAAGAACTTAATTTCCCCTATGAGTGACATCTCAAACTCCTTTTTCATCTCATTTGCAAAATCATGACTCATATTGTCATCTCCTCCAAAGATGATGTCATCAACAAATACTTCACAGGTTAGAATCTGATCTCCTTCTGATTTCAAATAGATATTGCTATCTTCACTTGTTCTTTCAAATCCAATCTTCACAAGATGGGAGTGCAAGTGTTCATACCATACTCTAGGTGCCTGCTTTAGTCCATACAAGGCTTTATGTAGCCTACACACCATGTCACTATCTTTTGATAGGGTAAACCCAACTGGTTGTTCTATGTACACCTCCTCTTCAAGTATTCCATTTAGGAATGTAGATTTTACATCCATTTGATATACCTTGCATCGTTTAAAAGTTGCATATGCAAGAAGCATGCACACTCCTTCCAATCTTGCTACTAGAGCAAAGGTTTCTCCATAGTCTTCTCCTTCTTCTTGGGCATATCCTTTACACACTAGTCTGGCTTTGTTCCTTACCACTGTGCCATCCTCATTTAGCTTGTTTCTAAAAAACCCATTTGGTACCAATGACATTTTTATGCTCCGGTCTGGGTACCAAAGACCATGTACCATTATTCTCTATCTGGTCAAGTTCCTCCTCCATTGCCTTGATCCAGTCATCATCTTTATGTGCCTCTTTGTATGATTTAGGCTCAAATTCAGAGATCATACAAGAATTCTCTTTGACCTTTCTTCTTATAAGGATTCTTGCATCCTTATCTCCTATGATCTTCTTTGGATCATGATTGAGTTTGACATACTTAGGTATGTTCTTAATAGATTCTTCTTGCTTTTCTTCTTCATCCGCATCTTCATCAGCATCAACATCCACCGGTGTAGGAACACAATTACTGGTACTGGGCTGATTTGCAACTGGTTCACAGAAGGTTACTACCGGTTCATCTCCTACTTGCTCACTACTGGTTTCCTCAGGTTTCCTAGAGTTTTCATCAACCCTAACATTGATGCTTTCAACAATTCTTTGAGTCCTATTGTTGAAACATTTGAGAGCTTTACTCTTGGTGGAATATCCTAGGAATATTCCTTCATCACATTTTGCATCAAAATTTTCTTTGATGTTCACTCCTCTTGATATAACATTTGCTACCAAACATTCTAAAGTAGCTTACCACTGGTGTCTTACCGGTCCAGTACTCATAAGGAGTCTTATCCTTTCCCTTTTTGATGAGTACCTGGTTCATTGTGTAGATTACAGTGCTCACCGCTTCTCTCCAAAAGGTGTGAGTGACCTTTCCTTGGATCAACATAGTTCTAGCTTCTTCAACCACAGTCTGATTGTTCCTCTCTGCTAGGCCATTCTGCTATGGAGTCCGAGGGGCAGATAGTTGCCTCTTGATGCCGTTCTCTTCATAGTACTTGTTGAATTCACCAGAAGTGAATTCCCCTCCTTGATCAGTTCTAAGGCATTTGATTCTTCTACCACTTTCCTTTTCTACCACTTCTCTGAAAGCTTTGAACTTTCCAAAAGCTTCAGACTTATCTTTCAAGAATGTGACCCACATCAATCTTGAGCAATCATCAGTCAGTATCATGAAATACCTATCTCCCTACACACTCCTAGTTTTCATAGGACCACACAAATTAGTATGCACAAGATCAAGTAAATTGTCTGTTGTGAAAGATTTACCTTTGAAAGTTGAGGAAGATATTTTCCCCAGTTGACATTCTCTGCACAAAGGATTTTCCGATTTTCTCAGCACAGGCAATCCTCTGACTGCCCTGGTCTTACTGGCCTTCACAATGCTATCAAAGTTTACATGGTAGAGTCTCCTATGCCATATCCAACTATCATCAAATTTAGCCATAAGACATGTACTTACATTTGCATTCAGCTGAAATAAGTTACCTTTGGTCTACATACCGGTGGCCATCAAATCACCATTCTTTCCTTTGATTTTGCACACTCCATTTTTGAATTCCAGAGTGAGTCCACTATCATTCAACTGGGCAACACTCAATAGATTGTGTCTAAGACCTTCCACCCAATACACATTGTCAGCATTTCTCTTTCCATTCAGAGAGATGGACCCTCTTCCTCTGACCATACATGGTGCATCATTACCAAAGTGAACCACACCACCATCATATTCTTCCAAAGATAGAAACTTGCTTCGGTCACCACTCATATGATGAGAATAGCCACTATCAATAATCTATTCATTGGAATTGTCAAAGCGGGAGACAAGAGCCTTCTTTTCTAACACATCTTCCTTTACTACAACAAACACAATATCTTCATTCTCTTCATCTTCTGATTCCTCATCTGTGACACCTTCATCAACTACAACAAAATAGTTTCTCTAGTTTCCTCCTTTGAATTTCTTGAACCTCTCCGGTTTGTCCTTGTTGTCACCATTAGGATAGTTTATAGCAATATTTCCTATCCAGTTACAAGAAAAGAATTTCAAAGGGAGTTTACCTCTGTATTTACCGGTTCCTTTAGGAAGTTTCCTAGCAAGAAGAGCTTCAAATTCCATGAGGATCTCCTCATCATCCATTTCTCTACTCTGTCTTGGTTCACCACTAGTGCTTGCTTCTTTTCCTTTTCTGGATGGTACAACAGAAGCTCTAAAAGATGATTCAGTCTTTTGAACACTGCCATCAAAACTATTTAGCTCATAGGCTGTCAACTTTGCAATGATGGAGTCTAGGGATACCTTAGTCTTTTCTATTGATCTCAACTCCTGAATAGCAGCAACCCTTATTGCATAGACTAGTAATAAGGATCTCAAAACTTTGCTTACCATAATGGAATCTTCCATTTTACCACCTGCACTCTTGATATCTCCAACAACAGTTTTGATTCTTATTCCATACTATTAAATGATCTCACCTTCAATCATCCACATGTCTTTAAACTTCCCTCTAAGGCTTTCTTCCTTAGCTTGTTTTGCATGCTCATCAATGCCATAGATATTCTCAAGAGTGTCCCATACTTCTTTGGGATTATCTTTATCCTGGACATCAATAAACTCAATGTCAGATAAGCTACTGATTAGGGCTTCCATGACTTGCCCATTCTGTTGTATTTCTCTCTTTTGATCATCGGTGAGAGTACCGGTAGGAATAACAAAAGCATTCTTAGCATAGCTCCAATGTTGAGCACCCATGCTTCTGATGTAAATCTTCATTCTGTCCTTACATATTTTGAAGTTATCTCTGTTGAATTTTGGACCTTCCCTCTTCATCATTACACTAGGATCTTTCCCTCAAGCAACTAAGCTTACAACACAGAGGACCTGGAGGGCGCTCTGATACCAATTGATAAGTCAATGATGAATAATAAGTACCAAACTAGTACTAAGAGGGGGGGGTGAATTAGTACAGTCACAAAAACTTTTCCCGAACCGGTTTAACTACAAACTATGCAAATGTCTAATAGATAGTAACACCGGTCTGAAACAGAGTGCAATCGGTAAAGCTAAGAATGACTGTGACAACCATTAACTGGTTAATCACTTAGCTTTCCACTCAACTTAATACTACACTTCCATTTTACCCTTATGCATGAATAGGTAATCTACCATCAGAAATATAATAACAGCTAGCTCAGCATGATTTACCTTCAGACACAAATCACTTAAATCATCACATGAAAAATACTACACATGACACAGATTTTTCACGTGGAAACCCAATTGGGAAAAACCACGATGGGGATGAATACCCACAAGCTGCTTTTGAACTCTTTTGAAGTCCGCTCTATTAGGAGCCTAGTCCAGTTAAAGACTGTTACAACGAGTTCTGCTAGGAACCGATCCTGTTAGAGATCACCCGGTTAAGGGATGGCTAAATACTCGGTTAAGGGTTAAACCCTGTTAGAGGTTACCTTGTTAGAGGATTTCAAGAACTCAATGAGTTTGAGTCACCCTATTAAAGGATTTACAGCAAGCTGGTTAAAGCTACTTGGTTAAGGGATTTTCCAACTATTGAAGTGGTTAAAGATCAACAGGTATTACAATGATCTAATAATAGCACTTAATGCCTAATGCAAATCCGCTTAAGTTCCTTCCTTCTGCACACACACTATGCAGGAATCAATCCTCTTATCTCATCTGGTCTGGAAAGAATCACATATCTCTACACTTAGATACACACACACCATTTGCCAACAACCTTAGTATGAAACACAACATCGACCTTATAGGAAATAGATAGGTTAGTAGCATAAACCCTAAACCCTAAACATTTAGGTTAAGCAATTTAGGCAGTTCAATCCTGGCCATTGAAAACTTTGCATTTGCATACAACGGTCTTGAACAAATCTCAAGATATTCTCCATCATTCATTCTTCACCATTCATGGAGGTGATAACCCATCATGCGTTCTCCACCATTTATAGGGACTTTGCACATTCCTGAGGCAGATAGGATCAATCTCCTTCATGCAAGATCCTTCACGCACACAAGGCTAACATGGAAACATTATCTGATCTTAATTACAATGCTATCTAATCACACAATGTCATCGGTTGAATCACACAGGCTTGGAACACTTCAACCAAAAACCCTTAATCTAAGACTACCAATAGGTAGTCATACCATATTAAGCCTTACTAGAAAACATTCCATATGTTGGTTCACATTCCATCATACTGGTTCACTTGGACAAACATACCGCTTCACCTATTGCTCATATATCGGTTTATACCACTATACCAATTCTCTTTGCCAGCTCCTTAGATTCAATATACCCGTTCACTTCTTTGCACATATACCGGTTCACCACATTATACCGGTTCACTTTTCATCATATTGCTGATTCACTCTCCTGTATATTGACATCAATGACAACATAATATCATCATGTCAACATACTCTGCACAAATGCCAACATATCATACTACATTAGAGCCGCTCCCCCTACAGAGTAGCTCACATCTTCATCAATCCCTAATGAAAAATAAACATGAAATCCATAGGATTGATGCAACTCTAGTGTCTTAGTTCTTCCAATATAGGGGTCTAACCCCTAATTTACTTTTGAGAAACTCAAAAGTAGTCTTTGGCAATGGTTTAGTAAAGATATCAGCTAACTTATCTTTACTCTTCACATACTCCATCTTTACCTCCTTCTCTTGAACTCTTTCCCTTAGGAAATGATACTTCAACTCTATATGCTTAGTTCTTGCATGAAGTAGAGGATTCTTAGAAATATTTATTGCACTCGTATTGTCACAATAGATAGTCAATTGTTCAAACATATCTATCTTGAATCCTTCTAGCATATGTCTCATCCATTTGGCATGCGTGCAATTCATGGATGTAGCAACATACCTAGCTTCGGTTGTAGATTGAGAAAAACAAGTTTGTTTCTTGCTTGTCAATGCCTCAAGTCTTCCTCCAAGTAGAAAAGCTCCACCGGTTGTGCTTTTCTTATCATCCACATTGCCTGCCCAATCTGCATCAGTAAAAACATCTAAAGTGAAATTTACTTTGCAGGGATACCATAATCGATAGTCTAATGTTCCTTTAAGATATTGGAAAATCCTCTTAACAACCACCATGTGACTTTCTTTGGGCTCTTTTTGGAATCTTGCAAGTAGCCCAACAACATGAGCAATGTTTGGTCTACTATGTACAACATAATGTAGTTTACCAATCGTAGACCTATATTATTTTTCACTAACATCAGGTGAATCATCTTGCTTTGTCAACTTGTATCCTGTTACCATTGGTGTACCTACCGGTTTACATTCTTCCATGCCAAAATTCTTCAGTGCTTCTTTAATACACTTGCTTTGATAGATAAAAATACCACCATCTAGTTGTTGGATCTATAATCCAATAAAGAACTTTATTTCACTGATTAGAGACATCTCGAATTCCTTTTTCATCTCATCAGCAAAGTCCATTTTCATATTATCATCTCCACCAAAAATTATGTCATCTACAAATACTTCAGCTATTAGCATCTTGTCTCCATCAATTTTTAGATAAATATTATTGTCCTCACTAGTACGCTGGAATCCAATCTTGATCAAATGTGCATGTGATCTCTCATACCATGCTCTTGGTGCCTGCTTTAGACCATACAAATCTTTATGCAATTTGTATACCTTGTCCTTATCATTGATCAATGAAAAACCATCTGGTTGTTCAATGTATACTTCCTCTTCAAGAATTCCATTCAAAAAGGTTGAATTGCCATCCATTTGTTAGACTGTGAATCCCTTATATGCAGTAAATGCCAATAGCATCCTTACTCCTTCCAATCTTGCAACAAGTGCAAAATTTTCATTATAGTCTTCACCTTCTTCCTGTGCATATCCTTTGTAGACTAACCTTGCCTTATTTCTTACCACTTTTCCATCTTCACTTAACTTATTCCTAAAGACACATTTAGTTCCAATCACACTCTTGTCCTCTGGTCTAGGAACAAGTGACCATGTCTAATTTTTCTCTATTTGATCTAATTCCTCATTCATTTCTTTCACCCAGTCATTGTCTTTTAGTGCTTCCTTAACTGTCTTGGGTTCCATTGTAGAGATCAAACAAGAATTTTCTCTAATCTTCATCCTAGTCTGCACACCTGCATTCTTATCACCAATTATCTGATCCTAGGAGTGATTTAATCTCACATATTGATGCAGAGTGGGCAACTAGAAGGTAAGAAGACCCAAAATCACCCCTATATGCCTTGTTTAAGGCCTATTACAACCCCACAACTAGGGTTCTACACACACCAATGAAACCAATCACCTAATGCACTTTCTAAGGAGGTTTTGGACTATTTAACAACTAAGATCACTCACCCTAGCCTTCCAACCAAGTTTGGAAGTCTCCTTTTTGCACCAGGGTCAAGGAACCCCTATCTAGGCCTAATCCTAGTAGCCTTGCCACACCAGTATTTCCCAAATCATTCAAAATTATCCCAAAACACCCTAGGAAAAAAAAAAAATTTGAGTACCCTTTTGGGCTTTACATCCAATCCCAAGGGATTGAGGATTGACTCTACTCTATCACCCATAAGCACCTACTGAGTTTACAGATCTAATAGGCCTAATTAGGCCTATTTTCCAAAACAACCACTTGAAGATGGGGTTGTGTAACCAAACATAACACTTGGACATGTTCCCTTGGCCTCTAATAGACCAAATACACCATTAGATCAGTCACCAAACACTCCCTAAGTGACTGTCTCCATATTCCTTCTTGTAGGCTAGACTAAACACATTATATTGTTTAGCCTAGGTTTTGGTGGTATCCACACCAAACCTCACTCCCAGATTCCACCCTTTTGAAATCCTAGTTTACACTCCCCTAACTTGCATTTTCAAAGAGGTTGTTGAATTCCACAATGGATTTTGCAAGTTAGGGCCACATCTTGGGTGAAACCCTATGAACCGAGGTTTTGAATGATAGTTTTTGGTAAAATGACCACAACTCACTCCAAAATATACCAAATGGAGTTAGACCACTTGCATTCAAACCTAAACTTACACCACTACACAACCAATTCAAAATTACATGCAATCAAATTCCCTTTCAGATTGTACTTGTATGGAAAACAGTGAAAATTGGGTAAAATTTGAGTTTTCTTGTTACTCCATCCACCAAATATTTGCATACCTCTTCCAAAACCAACATGGATGATATCATAGGCCTAACTAGGCCTTCCCCAAATGGATATAATATTTTTCAATTGGTTATGGCCATTGGAACCTCTTTTCACGAAATCGGTGGAATTGTTGCTTAGCAACCTTTTATAATTTTTCATTTTTGACCTTATTGACATGCCAAAGTGCCTAATGGACTTTGTAGACCTATCATAGGCATATAACAACTCAAATAAACCTTTCAACATGCCTCCTACATTTCATGAACCCCATGGCCTAATTTGGTCTCCAATTTTATAAATGACCTTCGAGCCAATTGGCCTTACAAATGGGTTCTTTATTACATCCAAGGGATCCAAACTGATCCAACACATCATCCTAGGGTCTAAGACCACCTATCCAACACTCAAATAACAAATGAAATCTAAAGACCAAGAGGGCTCCCTACACCATACTCCCGGGGCTAGAAAAACTCAAGTCCCTTGAGTTGGCAAATCTGGAACCTTGCATCCAATCTTCTCCAAAGCCTTCTTTGTTATCCAGGTTGCATCTTCTAAGGGTTTGTCCTTTCATTGGACCGGGTACTTATAGTAGGTATGCCTCCTTGTTTTCTTACTCACCCTCTTGTCAAGTACATGCTCAACTTCAAGCTTAGGTGGCTTAGGTAGGTCTTGTAATATCTCTTCCCTGCTAGAATAATCTTGACCTGCATCACACACATTAGTAACAGGACCATTATATGCATATATATCTGAAACATTGAAAGTGTTAGAAAGGCCAATATCTAGAGGAAGATCAATCTTGTAGGCATTTCTTCCACACTTTTGAATGATTTTGAAAGGACCTATCTTCTTCATCATCAAATTGGTGTATCTCTCCTTAGGGAGTCTCTCCTTCTTGAGATGAATCATCACCATATCACCAACCTTAAACTGCAAATCTCTCCTTTTCCTATCTACTACATGCTTATATTTGTCTGCAGTTTTTTCCAACCTATCCTTTACTTATTGGTGTATGTCTCTCATCACTTCTACAAAGTCCTCTACTTGTGCACTTCTTCTGTCTAAATCCTTCACATCTCTCAACTCCAATACACCTCTAGGGTGTGACCCATACACTATTTCAAAGGGATTGTGACCAATGCTCCTATTCACTAAGTCATTATAAACAAATTCTTCTTGAGGAAGTATTGAATCCCATGTAGTTCCTTGATCCTTAGTTAAACACCTTAATAGGTTTCCAAGTGACCTATTGATGACCTCGGTATGTCCATTAGATTGGGGATGATAAGATGATGTGAATGACAAATTGGTACCCAGTCTTCTCCAAAGTGTCAACCACAAATGTCCAATAAACTTTGAATCTTTGTCTGAGATGATTGACAATGGCAAACCATGTAACCTTACAACCTCCTTGAAGAATATACCTACAATGTGAGATGCCTCATGTGTGGTTTTACAAGGTAGAAAGTGAGCCATTTTAAAAAACCTGTCAACAACTACATAGATGTTGTCATAACTCTATTTGGTCTCTGGGAGTCCTAATACAAAGTCCATGTTGACCGAATCCCATGGCTTGTTTGGTATGGGCAAAGGAGTATACAAACCTGCATTTGAACTGCTACCCTTGGCCTTCTAACAAATCATACAACCTTCCACATACTTTCTGATCTCAGTCTGCATCCTAGGCTAGAAGTAGAATTTTCTAACCAATTCAAGGGTCTTGTCAATCCCAAAATGACCTGCCAATCCCCCACAATGCTTCTCTTTCACAATGTTTTCTCTCATGGAGCCTTTAGGAATGCAAAACTGGCTTCCTTTGAAAAGTAGACCTTCTTGTTCTGAGAACTCCTTATGGTACTTATCACCCATGTCCTTGCACACTTGGTATGCTTCTTTGAAGTCCTCATCTCCTTGGTACATATCCTTCATGGAATTGACTCCTATGCTTTCCAATTGAACCTCCTTCACTATCATGTTTCTCCTACTAAGGGCATCAACCACCTTATTTGCCACTCCTTTCTTATGCTTGATGGTGAAAATGAATGCTTGAAGGTATTCAATCCACTCCATATGCCGGTGATTCAACTTGTCCTATCTATTTAAAAAAATTAGAGCATGGTTATTAGTATAGACTGTAAACTCCTTTGGCAACAAATAATGCCTTCATTTCCTCAAAGATTGGACAATTGCATACATCTCCAAGTCATAAGTTAAATACTTTTGTTTGGCTTCATTTCATTTTTCACTAAAGAAGGCTACTGGTCTACCTTCTTGACCCACTAATCCTCCTACTACCTTGTTACTTGCATCACATCTATTGTGAAAACCTTATGTAAAGAAGGTAGAACCAATACAGGTTGGTCTGCTACCCTTCTTTTCAAATACTTAAAGGACTTATCTGCTTCACTAGTCCATACAAACTGATATTTTCTACCCCCCTTTATAGTATCAATCATAGGTGCACATACACCACTAAAATCTTTAATAAACTTCCTATAGAAGCTTGAAAGACCATGAAAACTCTTTACCTCACTTGCATTTCTAGGTGTAGGACAATTTAGGATTGCTTCCACCTTGGATGGGTCCTTCTTGAGGCTACTCTTGGAGATCAAAAAACCAAGAAACACTAACTATTAGACAATTCAAATAACCAGAAGACAACTAAGAGGGGGGGGGGGGGTGAACCAGTTGTCACATATTACTGGAAGCATTAGCCATTTAAACTTTAATACCGGAACCCAAAACAATAATACCAGAATAGCAGTTAATCCAATTAAGTATAATAAATAAACACGAAATAAATACCATCCATACAACACCAAGATTTGTATGTGGAAAACTCGATAAAGGGAAAAACCATGGTGGGAATCCTACCCATAGTCAAATAATACTTTTGTAGTAAGTATTTGAATTTACAATGAAGGGGCCTGCACTTGAAGGAAGGCTAACAACCTAGAGCACACTGCTCATCACAAAAGGAGCCTCGCTGACTACATACAAATCCAAACTACAATCTAAAGAAGTGTTGAACTGCAAAAGATAGCATCTCCTATGCCTGAGTTCAGTTCCGATTAAGCTCAATACTGGAGGACTAAATCCTCTTACACAAACCCAATTTGATCTCCAATGATCGACCAACTCCTCTACCTAAATGATATTACATTATTCGCACATTACATTCCTTGACCATGACCTCTTACAATAACCATGATGATCTACAATGAGATCTTACATCTTATTTATACAAACCCTTGACCATAAACAATCATGTCGGCTACTAGACAATAAACCAATTACATAATTACAAACCATCTCATCCTTAGGCCGAAACAAATAATATCCAACACATAAGACATCCCACAAATACAATAGGTCCTATCCACACATTACATCAATGTTGGTCCATAACCTAGATCAACCGAGACCAAGTATAGGTCCACACGCTTCACTAATGATCTCCAAATGCCAAGTCCGGAACATGATCACCAATAACATCTTGAAACTCCATCAAAAGCTTCACCAACACCAATTATGCAATGCATCAAAGATATCCACCAAAAAGCTTTGCCAGTGAAACCCTCACCGAAACCAAAAACCAATCTTCTAAGTAAGCATGATAGCATCCAATCACTAGACCAAAACCAATTGATCAAATATGAGTATAAGCATCATGAACAAGCCAATTCCATCACCAGATTATACCGGAGTCAACTGGATCATGCCGGATCCAAGTTAACCAAAAACCACTCAACCAATCAGGACCAGAAGGGTGTCGGTAAAGCATCCAAACAACTAGTGTTGACATCAATGATAAAACATCAATTCAACACATAATCAATTCTACCAAATGGCCAACAATCTCCCCCTTTGGCATTGATGGCAACATTAGATGTGAAAAACATCTAAGTACCAATAAATGCCAAACAAGTCTCCCTTTGTGGAAGACAGCCAACAATCTCCTGCATATAGCTCTGAATATCAATAACTCCCCTCCTTTGAATAATATCTCTATAAAGTTCTGAATTTATTTTTCACATCACTATCTCTCCCCCTTTGACATCAATGCCAAAAATTTGACAAAAATATCAAAGCAAGAATATAAGCCTCTGAATCTCAAAGCTGACTACTCACCCTGAGCAGCAACATCCCTCATCAATGCTGGAATGAATAGCATCTCTGATAATGCATGTTGGACTGATTCCAAACAGCATCAATCAAGTCTTTGTCGGAGGGGCAGAAACCCCCAATCTATCTCTCAAGTACTCAAATGATTCCTTGGATAAAGTTTTAGTGAAAATATCTGCAATCTTTTCTTTAGTGTTCACATAAACTAGTTTAACTTCATTTGCTTCCACCTTCCCCTTCAAAAATTTATACTTGGTAGATATGTGTTTTGTCTTAGAATGAAATACTGGATTCTTTAATATATCAATAGCAGTAGAGTTATCATGGTGAATAACTACCAATGCATCACAATCCACCTTTATATCCTTCAACATTTGCTTCATCCATAAAACTTGTGTATAATTAGTAGCAACAACAACATAATTAGCTTCAGTAGTAGATAAAGAAGTACATGACTGTTTCTTGCTGATCCATGAAACCAACTTCTTTCCAAGAAAGAAAGCTCCATCGAAAGTACTTTTTCGGTCATCAACATCTCCAACCCAATCAACATCTGTATATGCACATAAATTAAAGTTATCATCCTTAGGATACCATAAACCATATTCTGATGTACCTTGCAAGTATCTAAAAATCCTTTTCACCGTCATTTCATGATTTTCTCTAGGATCACTCTAAAATCTTGAAACAATACAAACAACATTCATAATGTCAAGCCTAGTCTGAGTCAAATAAAGTAGACCTCCAAATATAGATTTGTATCTTGTACAATTTATAACATATTTCCTTGTCAATTTCTCACTTGTAACCATAGGTGTACTTACCAGTTTAGAATCTCCCATACCAAATTTGTTCAATAATTCCTTAGCATATTTAGTTTGATAGATAAAAATACCTTTGTCAGTCTAAGTAATCTGCAAACCTAAGAAAAATTTTATCTCACCAATCATAGACATCTCAAATTCTTTCTCCATATTCTTAAAAAATTCTATACACAATTTATCTTCACCTCCAAAAATAATGTCATCAACAAATACTTCAACAATCAGTATATCATCATCAGTGATTTTATAATATAGATTATTGTCAGTACCGCCCTTAGTAAAACCAAGCTTCAAAAGATATTTATCCAACCTTGCATACCAAGCTCTAGGTGCTTGTTTCAATCCATCTAAAGCTTTACTTAACCTGCAAACCATATCCATATCATCTAAAAGTGAAAAACTATCAGGTTTCTCAATATAAACTTCCTCATCAAGATCCCCATTCAAGAATGCACATTTAACATCTGATAAACCTTGTAGTTTTTATAAGCAGCATAGGCAAGAAATAATCTTACAGCTTCAATCCTAGCTACTAGTGCAAAAGTTTCTCCATAATCAATTCCTCCCTTTTGAGAATATCCTTTACAAACCAATCTAGCCTTATTCCTTATAACTTGACCATCCTCATTTAAATTATTCCTAAAAACCCATTTAGTTCCAATAACATTTTTATTTTTAGGTCGGGGAACCAAAGTCCATGTGTTATTTTTCTCAATCTGATTTAATTATTCTTCCATAGCCTTTAACCAAAATTCATCTTTACATGCCTCAATTACTGATACTAGTTCAACTTGTGAAATTAAACATACCTCATTAGTTGCCAGTCTTATTCTTGACATCACTCCATTGCTCTTATCCCCAATGATTTTATCTTTAGAATGATTCAATGTCGCATACCTAGGAGTCTTCTGACTCTCTATTCTTCTTCCCTGTTCTTCAATTACTATAGAATTATCTAATGTTGCTGGAGTAACTAGTTCAACTCTCTATTCTAGTAAAGGTGCTACCAGTTCAGATATAATCATTCCCACTGTCGGTTCCTTCTCATAAATTTTGATTTGACTTTTGCTCAGCTCATCTACTTTAACATTAGCACTCTCCACAATTCTCTATAATATCTTGTTATAACATCTATATGCTTTGCTTTTATTAGAATAAACAAGAAATATGCCTTCATCACTTCTAGGATCAAATTTCCTAATAGTATCATCTCTCCTGATATAACATTTACTACCCAAGATTCTGAAATACTTAATTGTAGGTGTATTACCAAATCATAATTCATAAGGTGTCTTACCAGTTTCTCCTTTGATTTGTACTCTTTTGAATGTGTAAACTGCTATACTCGCTACTTCTCTCCAGTAGATATGAGTTAGACTTGCTTCCATCATCATTGTTCTAGTAGCATCCAAGATAGTTCTATTTTTCCTTTCCACAACTCCATTCTGCTGAGGTGTTTGGGAAGCAGAAAATTGTCTTCTTATATGATGCTTGTCACAAAAGTTATTAAACTCACTAGATCTGAATTCTCCACCATGATCTAATCTCAAAGATTTAATATTCAATCTTGTCTCAGTTTCCACTTTAGCCTTAAAGATTTTAAAATTTTCAAATGCTTCAGATTTTTCTCTCAAAAAAGTAACCCACATCATCCTAGAATAATCATCAATGATTAGCATGAAATATCTATCACCATGAAAACTTTTAACTCTAGCAGGGCCACACAAATCAGTATGAATAAGATCAAGAACATCATTTGATTTATCTTGTATACTCCTAAAAGAGGTTCTAACATGTTTACCCATTTGACATTCTTTACATATCGAATTATAGGGCTTCATAATCTTAGGTATATCTCTAACAGCCTTAGTTGAACTGATCTTCACAATGCAATCAAAAGTCACATGACACAACCTTTTATTCCATAACCAACTCTCATCCATCTGTGTAATCAAACATGTCTTCTCACTGGAGTTCAAATTAAATATGTTACTTTTTGTCTGTGTACTGGTTGTAATCTCCAAGCTAGATCTGTTAATGATTTTGCATTTTTCATCCTTGAACTGTAATTGGAGTCCCTTATCTACCAATTGTCCTACACTCAAAAGATTATGCTTCAAACCTTCAATATAATAAACATTGTCAGTATTGTTCTTACCATCCAATGATATAGTTTCTTTTCCTTTAATCATACATGCCTTGTCATCTCCAAATCTAACTAGTCCACCATCAAATTCTTGCAAAGACAGAAACATCCCTTTATCTCTAGTCATATGATGTGAACAACCACTATTAATTACCCATTCATCCTTATCCTCAATTTTAGCAGCAAGTGTGTGTGTGAAAAAGTGAAAAGAGTTTGATAGCTATAGGCACAACACTTCAATTAAGTCATTACATGTATGGTTAGTAAATCAATAATCAATAAATAATAAACCATAACAAAGCGACTAATTGCCTTCTAAAAGATGTGAGTATAAGATTGCTCTCAGATTTTTATAAGCAATACCAGTGACTAGACTACACCAAGACGAAGGATTTAATCTATATGATATTAAACTATATGGATGCAAGATGGATGAATAATTCAAGCAATAATGGATTCAAGCAATATGGATTCAAGCAATAATGGATTCAAGCAATATGGATTCAAGCAATAATGAAATAAACTAAATATGCAATAATCTCAAAAAAGCATATCTTCAATGACTCCAGAGCAAAATCAGCATAATAATAATCTCCAAGGTGTTTCTCAAATATCTCTAGGGTGATTTGAATGAGAACTAAAGGCTGAATTTATAGAGAATTCACAACAGAGATCAAGAAAAAGCACAATTTAGAATTAAAATAATTGAGAAATCGGGTTCAGTTAACCTTGAGATAGATTCCAATTATAGTTTAATTGAAATGCATTTAGATAAGAAGTTCAAGTTGCATTAGAAATAAGAATTAATTAATTCCATGCACTTGTGATAAAAATAGATAATTCTTTGATTTATTCAAGAAAAGACTCTTTTAATGCAACTGAACTTCTTTTTCTCAAAAGCTTTGAGTTCTAATTTTAGAGAATGATTGATAACTCAATTAATTGTTTTTTTTATTTCAAGTTCTCAATTTAGAATAAAGAAATAATATCTCAAGTTTGATTTCTCTTTTAATTCAATTCTTTTATTCTATTTTCAATTTAACTCTTGCTTTGTGATTAATTCCTCTTTTATAATAAATTAATTCCTTTTTTGCATGATTAAATAACAAATTTATTTATTAATTAAATATGCTAGGATATTTAATAAATTAAACAGGATTATTGATCAAAATGATATTCTTGGAATGATTCAATTAATTAAAAGAATATTTAATTAATATTGAATAATTGACTTGCCATGCAATATTTGATGATTAAAGAATTAATTAATGTGCTCAAGATTGATTTAATTGCCTTTGGTTAGGACCTTGGTGATGTTGTCGAGATTAGGGGCCCATGGTTTAGATGACCAATTTTAGGGTTTTACATTTGCCCCTCTTTGAATTAATGTGCAAGCAGTGTGTTGGTTCAAAGAATAGTTGATGTCTAGGAGATGCTAGTTTTGAACTTGATTGATCATGAACCAAATGAAGAGCAAGGTGTTTATCTTTATTTGAAATGATGAAGTTGAACAAAGTTTGATTAAAGCGAAACCAATCCTGAACTTGATTGAACTAGGAACGATAGAGAGCAAAGATACCAAACTTGAACTTGATTGATCAAGAAGCGGATCTTATTGATCTAGAACTTGATTGAACTAGACACAATGAGCAAAGATAAGATTGATCTTGAACTTGATGGATCAAGATACAATGAGCGAAGATAAAATGTCCAACTTGATTTGATGCGATGAAACTGAACACCTGCCTAGATTGAGCACGTGATCAAAGATACTCTTTAAACTCTTGATTGAGTTTAAACGAATAATCAGCTTGATGTAAAGCGATGAAACTGATTAACGTTAAGAGATTGATTTAGATGAAGACAAATATCAGCTTGATTTGAAGCAATGAAACTGATATGCCACTAGCGATTGATTCGATTCAGATGATCAAGATATCTCAACTTGATGTGAAGCGATGAAGTTGAGATGCCCCTTAGCAATAAGAATTTGATTTTATTTAGTTGAAAAAGATTTTTTTGCTTGACTTTGATGAAGATTTGAAAATTTTCTCAACTTTGAAGATGTGAGGTCATAAGGTCATTAGTATGCCCCCTTAGTAGAGAAATTGAAAGATAGCGAGGGTACAAGATTTTAGGCAATTGTTAATGATGATAGTAATTTGAGCACAAATTGATTTAGAGCAATTTTTGAAAATTTTGCGTTGATTGATGAGAAATTGAGTGCAAAGTTAAAGCGAGAATGAGCATCTGATGAAAAAGTACTAAGTGGTCTAGATTGTGAAATTGACTAGGAAAATGATCTCGTATTTCGATTTCAATCCCGAAAATAAAATCAGAACAGGCAAATTAGCTAAGGGTACTATTTTAATGTCCATCGGAGCAAGTTGAAAAATTAGGGTTTTGACTATATATGGGGTAGAAGTGTCATTTTTAAATCATTTTAACCCTCCAAGTTTGAAAATTTGAAAAGCCTTTTGGTGAAGAAAAATGGTGGTTCCCACTCATATGCATCGATTCGAGCGCTAGAGATGACATAATTGACCTTAGAACTATGAGCCAACAGTAAGTGATCTATCTTAAGCCTGTTATTCATTTCAATTTTGAATTTTTTTGTTGAATTTTTCAATTTTTGGAATGTTTAAGTCAGGTTTTCTCATTTTGTCATGCGAGACAGGATCCTGTCTTGTACGACAAACTGATTAAGTCTCTTTTTTCATTTTAGTCCATTAATTTTGTCATTCTAGGCCTACCCTTATATCGTACGAGAACATTCAAAAGAGCCCCTTTTGTCATCCTAGGGCTAGTCTTGTGTTGTATGGGAGTCTTTTGTCATACTAGATGTATTTCTAACTTGTACGAGTTTGCCTCTACTGTGTTATGTCGTTTGAAAAATAGTGAGCATTTTTAAAGGTGCAAACTTGAAAATTTGATTTTGCAGTTGATGTAGTTGGATTTGCATGATGTTTTGCTTCTCTTATAGGCTAATTTGAAATGTTTCCTGATGATTGTTGTTTGGTTTTTTGCAGGTTCGATTTCCTCACGTTCTTTTCAGATGTGTCTATCCATCGATGATGACCTTAGTGCGTCAATTGTTAGATATTGACCGAGCTCATATTGATTTGTGTGGATTGACCCACCTTGTTGATTTACCTAATATCCGTGTGAATCATGGAATGTTGACTGTTCTTGTAGAGAGATTCAATTCTGAGCATAACACATTCCACTTGCTAGTTGGGGAGATGACCATCACTCCTGAGGACGTATACAGGATTCTCTGTATCCCTTTTGTTGGGGGTAAGGTTGATTATGATGCAGCGCAACTTCCTGGGTTAGTAGTTGTTAGACATGTTTTTAGAGATCCCAATATTCTGACAGATTCTATTAGTTGGAATGTGATGATGGGCAAGTACAGTGAGGACTTTCCACTTGCTTGCATCTTGGTAGGTTTTATTGGCTATTTTTTGATGCTGGATAGGGGACAACAAGGTTTTTTGTGTGGATGGGGCAGGATGTTAGAGAGGCTTATTGAGACCCCTCAGAGATTAGGCTGGGGCTCTTGTATATTAGCACACATGTATCATGAGATGCATGAGATTGTATTTAGGGAGGGGAAGAGTATGGCTGTAGGAGCTTTGATTTTACAGGTATGGGCCTGGGAGCACCTCCCAGTTTGCAGGCCGATTGTAAATGATGACAGAGATCCTCTTCAGCCCATTGTAAATAGATATTCATGATATGTTACTCAACCCCATCTAGGCAAGACATATTTTTGGAGACAGCAGTTGAATGATTTGATAGCCTTGAAATGGAGACCGTACAGGGGTCTAGAGATGTGGGATGATTGGAGGGTTGTTCATAGGGATTTGTTCATGACTTTCCCAGTCATCGGTAGATCAAAGATAGTGAGCAATTCATTGTTTCCCGAGATGAGGTAGTATGGTATACCTCAGGGGATCTTGTAGGAGTACACTGCATACGCGTGTTATGCAGATGAGGAGAGGCAGGGATGGGCACCGAGATTATCTTATGCCTTGAGTATGCAGGAGCTGACTGGATTATAATGTCTCAGATGAGACTATATGGATGATGTTGCAGATGTGGGGGTCTTGCCCCAGTATAGGGATTGGTTCTAGCAACATCCATTCCCGAGATTTACGGATCCAACTGATTAGGTACCTCGCATAGAGGAGATAGAGGATGATGCCACCACATAGGGTGAGAGTCAGGGATAGAGAGCTGAGGCTCCGAGGCAGGTGGGTGGTGATCTCGGTGCTAGCAATAGCAAGGTACTAGCTGATGGTAAACAACTAAGAGGAGAGGGAAGATCCCTAGGTATGGTTGGAGTGAGACTTGGTGGAGTGAGGGTGTCAGAGGGTGGATGAGAGGAGGAGAGAGTAGTGTCGAGATAGGTCTGGAAAAGGAGAGAGGAGCAGGGGGGAGCTAGAGGTGGAGATGGAGGAGGAGATGGAGGTGGAGAGCCTGCGAGGGATGAGGGGGCCGACACAGTGCGGTCGATGAGAGCACGCCTAGCAAGGTTACTGTCATAGTTGACAGTGTCACAGACTCAGCTAGTGGAGCGAAACCATTACTTAGCAAAGATGAAAGCAGAGTGAGACTCTTTACGATAGGAGGTTCTTCATCAGATGAGTCGGGCAGTCTATTATGTTGCGACTTATAGCGTAGTTGCTCCAGTAGCGCAGCAGGTTGTACCATATTCACAGTATATGGCTCAATCTAAGGGAGCTCGAGAACCTCGTCAGGATCCTAGTTAGCATGCTCCACCTCCTCCACCAGGCGATGAGGGAGAGGTCGAGAGCTAGATTTTCTTTTTGTAGCTCAGAGATTTTTTGTAGACACACCCATTTTTTGTAGCCCTTACAATTCTTGCTCTGATGGGAGTTTGTATATGTCAGTTGACATTATTTTGTACCCTGAGACTTGATGATTATATATACGAGATCTAATTGGACTTCATAGTACTTGTGTCGATCAATTATGAGATGTCTTCTATATGTATGCATATTTATTTAGCAGGAGTGTATGTAATGCAGATGAATATGAACGTTTGTTTTTGTTTCTTTTCATATGCAAGTAATTGATGAAAATAAGAAATGAGTAATGCAAATATTTTTTTTATGTTTCCTTTTTTTTCCATGCAATAAGATGAATGCGAATGAGTGATAATGAAATGTATGAATCTATATAATATGCTTATGTATGCAGCTAACATCTCAATACACAAGTACTCAATCAAAGAAATGATGAAAAAGAGACTGCTTAGCTAAGAAATGATGAAAAAGAGACCGCTTAGCTAAGAAATGATGATGCATCCAACTCTCATTCAGAAGATAAAGAGATTATTACCATACCAAAATCACTCTAAATTCACAAAATTCAGAATGCAATGCAAAATGAGATGCAAAATAAAATGCAACCTAAACCTAGTCACTGGATTTAAAATGCTTAAGTTTCATCACTGAGCATAACAAACATAACAGGCAGATTAGAGTTCCTTTCTTTTCATGTGCAATATCAATTATCTTGTTTGCAATGACTCTTTTTTTGTTCATATCCTTGGACAAATTTCGCAGGGACTTGGATTGCGTGATAAAGAAATTCCCTCAAAACAAACAAAGAAATGATGTGAACCTCCCTGTAGCATGCAACTAAGCGGAGTCAAGGTATGTGTGGCGATTTCACCTTGATGTGAAGGCTCTTATCATAGACACCCAACTTATTAGATGTTTCCAGATCATTGGAATCATTCCTACAAGCAAAAAACAAAGAAAATATTATGCCCCCAATCCTTACTTCTCTTAGTCAAGATAGACTTCCTCGAGTTACTCAGAGGGATAATAATTGAAAATCAATATAAAAGATAGCATACAAAGAAAATTTTCATTCATAGCTCAAACTGTTTAGTGATTTTTTTCAATAATGTTGTTTTGCTTATGTACTTAGTGGTAAAACTCTTCGGTAGTTAGGAGACAGGTGAGTGACTCAGAGTGGACGACCAGATTTCACTGATGAAAAGATGACTTGGTTGATATTGCTTAGGATATGTAGTGTGCTCTGTCGATTAACCTAAGAATAGGACATTGATTAGTTTCAAGCCATGAGGGTTCCAACGAACCAGGATGTCACAAATGTGACTAAAATATGTACAAGCAACAATAAAGATACATGAAAGCGGGAAATGCCAATGTTGCATTGATATATGGAGCGTTGAGTACAAGAGGCATCTGTTTACCAGGTTTTCACCTATTTGGCAGAGATTCATTTTTATTTTTTACCAAGGTGCCTGTTTACCAAGTTTTCACTAGGGTTTTTTTTTTTTTTTTTTCCAGGACTTTTTATGATTTTTTTTTTTTTCAAGACTTTTTCAATTGTACAGGTTGCTAGAGCAAAGAATGCTAAGTGAAGAATTTCTTCAAATGGATGGTGTTAATTGGTTCACAAAGTTGTTCTCCTTCTGATGTTGAGAGCTGATAGGCACTAGAGCCAAATACTACAGTAACGATGTAGGGACCTAGCCAGTTGGGTTCAAACTTCCCTTTGTTGTCTTGAAACTGTTGATTTTTAGGATTTTCTCTCAGAACTAGGTCACCAACCTAAAATTCTCGTTGTCGAACCTTCTTGTTATATCCTCTGGACATTCTCTATTGATACACTCTGAGATGATCAAATGCCACTTGTCGACGTTCATCCAACAATTCGAGTTCTTGCAATCTAGATATTCTATAGTCTTCATCAGTAACAAGACCTTGCAAAGAAAATCTTAGAGATGGTATTTCTACTTCAATAGGTAATACTGCTTCAGACCCATACACCAAAGAAAAA
This sequence comes from Cryptomeria japonica, assembly GCF_030272615.1. Lineage (NCBI taxonomy): Eukaryota > Viridiplantae > Streptophyta > Pinopsida > Cupressales > Cupressaceae > Cryptomeria > Cryptomeria japonica. The sequence goes on from NC_081407.1 coordinate 532,396,010, forward strand.
GGTGTAGCCCCAATAGGTGTTCTGATACTTGTTCTGTAAGCCCATAATGGAGGATTGAGTTGCAGATGTCAATCCTTCTTAGATTTGTTTACTGTTATGTGTAAGATAGTCAACAGGTTTTTGTTAGATGCCCCAGCTTATCCATTACCTTGAGGGTAATATACAAATGACCAGTGTTGTCTAATTTTGAATTTCTCACAGAGCTCGTCTAGATCTTTATTCTTGAATTGTCCTCCATTGTCAATAACGATGGATCAAGGTATCCCATACCTGCAAATGATATGGTTTAGAATGAATAGAGCTACTTGTTTACTGGTTGCTTTGATGAGCGGAACCGCTTCTACCCACCTAGTGAAGTACTCAATGGTCGTTATGATAAAATTGTGTCCGTTGGATGATACAGGATAGATCTAACCTATGAGATCAAAGGCCCATTGTTGAAAAGGCCAATGTGTGATGAAGGGTATGAGATCCTTTGTTGGAGCATGTATGAGATTTCCATGTAGCTAACACTTCTCACAAGTTTTATAAAACTTTATAGCGTCCTTCTCCATGTCTGGCCAGTATTAGCCAGCCCTTAGTAGTTTCTAAGCTAAAGTAAGACCATTCGAATGAGATCCACAAATGCCTTCATGGACTTTTGATAATGCACGTTTAGACTCTTCAGTTTCTAGACACCTAAGCAATGTACCGTCCAAACCTTGCCTCAAAAAATCATTAGCAATGTTAGCAATGATGACATACCGTTAAGTATTTCGGGTTAAGTTCCTTTTCTCATTACTGGTAAGATTTTCTGGGATAATTTGGTCATGCATATAAGAGTAAATATGGTTGTATCGAGATGAGTCATGTCCAATAATAGAATAGACTATCTGGGACTCAGGAGAAACATAGCCAGGGTAATGTAACTCTTCCACCAAGAATTCAAAGCAAAAATTAGATTCTTGTAACTCAGGTATAGATGCCAAGGTGGCCATAGCATCTGCTGCTCTGTTTGCTGATCTAGGAATCTGCTGGAATGATACAAAAGTAAAATACTTCTTGAGATCATCAACCATTCTCTTATAAGGCATCATTTTTTCATCTCAAGTCTAATATGTATCATTGATTTGATTGATAATAAGTTGAGAATCTCCATAGATATGTAGCTCTAGAACCTTCCATTCAATAGCTAGCTTGATCCCGTTTACCAAAGCTTCATACTCTACAATATTGTTTGTGCAAGGGAAAAGAATCTTGTAAGCCTTCAGGATTGAATATTTTTTAGGAGTGATAAATAGTATTCCAGCACCAGAACCATTTTGGGTGAAAGATCCATCAAAGAACATCTTTTAGGATTGTTGACTAAGGTGCATTATTGATTCGTCTGGAAATTCTATATGCAACGATTGAGTGTCTTCAAGTGGAGCTTCAGCGAGTTGATCTGCAAGTACATGTCCTTTGATGGCTTTGCATTCCACATATTCAATATCAAACTCTATAAGTACCATGACCCATTTTGCCAATCTTCCAGTGAGTGTTTCTTTGTTGAGAAGATACTTGAGTGGATCAATCTTAGCTACTAGTTTGATGGAATGTGCCAACATGTAGTGTCTCAATTTTTGTGATGCAAAGACTAATGCCAAGCATGCTTTTTCTATTATACTATAGTTCATTTCATAAGACACCAATGTTCTACTGATGTAATATATAGCTCTCTCTTTTTTATTTTCATCCTGTTGTGCTAGAAATGCCCCCAATGATGAATCAGTGGCTGATATGTATAAGATCAATGATTTTCCCTGAATTGGTGGCATTAGTACTAGTGGATTGGATAGGTACTCTTTGATCTGTGGAAGGTGTTGTGCACATTCTTGATCCCAGTTGTATATTACTCCTTTCCTCAATACTTTTGTGAAAGGTTGAGCTTTGTCTTCCAGCTGAGAAATGAAGCATTTGATTGATTGGAGACATCCCTGTAAACTTCTCATTTGACTGATGTTCTTCGAAGGCAGAATTTCCATTATAGCTTGGACCATCTCAGGATCAACCTCGATTACCTTCTTTAAAATAATGTAGCCAAGTAGTTTACCAGATGTCACTCAGAATGCACACTTTATTGGATTTAGCCAGAGTTTGAATTTTTCCATTCTATCTAGTATAGGGCCTAGCTCTTGAATATGTGTGGCTCTCTTCATAGTCTTTACTAAAGTGTCATCAACATAGTCTTCCATATTCTTATGCATCATATCATGAAATATAGTTATTATTGCTCTTTGATATGTTGCTCGTGTGTTCTTAAGCCCGAATGGCATGACATTCCAGCAAAAGGTATCATGCCCAAACTTTTGGGCACGAATGGAATAAAAAAAATTTTAATTCACAACTTAAAACATTAATTTTTGTATCATGAAATGCACTAGCAAGTTTGTCTTAACTATGTGTGAGTTAATTCTAACCAGTAACTCAAGTAAGTGATATTAATTTAAAATTAAATGTGGAATACTAAATGAAATTAATTTATTATCTCATCAAATTTAGTCAATAGTTTAATTAAATCAAAACTCTCTTAAAATAATTGATGAAGATAAAATTAATCTCCAATAACCATTATTTGTTTTTAGGATCTAATTAAATTAGTCCTAGCACTTAGTTTATAAATGTCTATATTTTTATTTTAACAATAATTAAAAATGTTTAAACTAAATTGACTAAAGGATCAATTAAATCCATAATGGGATTTTCCTATAAAGTTTAATCTCATTGTATACCTATATTTAAGAGGGCTAAAATTATTTTCCCCTAGCCAAAAAAATAACTTACCCCAATTGGTTATCAACTTTCTAAAAGATTAAACTTCATAAACTTCATAAGTAATTCAATTAAACATAAAGTTTAATCTCGAACCCTATATCAGATTTAACTCCAAAATAATAATATAATTTTAAACATCCTTTCTTAAAAAAAATATCCTTATGTTTATCAAAACAAATAATTGCTCATATGTTTATTAAAACATATCAAATTTATAAACACTTAATTAAATATTAAATCTAAAATTTACTCTAGCCATTCATATTTTCAAACTATATATATATATATATATATATATATATATATATATATATATATATATATATATATATATATATATATATATATATAATTTTCACATATTTATAAAATGTCCATGTAAACCCTAACTAGGAATATATATATGAATAAACCCTTTTATATTTTTCTATTATTAAAAATGTCCATGAAAACCCTAATCCTTTTTTTAATATTATAAAACCCCCTTTTATTTTATTTTAACCTCACTACTTTCCCTAGCCCCAAATCTTTGGGCTAGGGCTTTATTTTTATTTTTTTTGTTTTCAAAATTGCAGGGCCGAATGAATGCATGAAGGGGTTTTTTGGTTTGAGAGGCGTCTTGGAGTAGACGGTGGCGGGATTCTCCCCAGCCGGATGCCGCCCACTGTGTGTCCCCACAGTGGTGGCTGCTTGGCGCCGCCCACTATGTGTCCACACAATGGTGGTGCCGTGGGCGCCGCCCACTGTGTGCCCACACAGTGGCGGTGCCTTGGCGCCGCCCACTATGTGTCCACACAGTGGTGGTGCCGCGGGCGCCGCCCACTATGTGCCCACATAGTGGCGGTGCCTTGGCACCGCCCACTGTGTGTATACATAGTGGGGTTCGGCCCCCCCAAAACCCCTTAAAAAATTCCCCTTTTTTTTATATATTATTTTTTTATATATTTTTTTAAAAATTAAATTAATATATATATATATATATATATATGTTTATATATTTAAAATATACTTTTATATATTTAGATGCTCTGAATTTCTAGGGTTAGTCTTTTTTTTTTTTTTTCATGCAATGTATGATGTATAATTTTTTTTTTTTAAAACAAAACTTTTAATAGATCCATTAATAAAATTCCAAATTAAAAACAATGTACTCCCTTTCTTTTATATACTGTTTAGCTAGAATTTGAGATAAACTAATTAATTTAGATTTATTTTCTATAGTAAATGACTGACAAAATCTAATAAAAATGCTCTGGATTTCTAGGGTTAGTCTTTTTTTTTTTTTCATGCAATGTATGATGTATAATTCTTTTTTTTTAAATAAAACTTTTAACAGATCCATTTATAAAATTCCAGATTAAAAACAATGTACTCCCTTTTTTTATATATACTGCTTAGCTAGAATTTGAGATAAACTAATTAATTTAGATTTATTTTGTGTAGTAAATGGCTGACAAAATCTAATAAAAATTAAACAGCAATCTAGAGAAATATGATATTATTTAATTCAAAAAATCTGTTTAACCCTAGGTTTTAATTTCTGCAAATGAACAAATGACAGAATTAAATATATTTGTCCAGCAACTATATAAATAGGTTATTATTTAAAATAGACATTCAACTTTAGATTTTAATTTGTTGCAAATGTAATTAACAGATTTAAGTGAACTTAAAACAGTAACTATATAAATCTAGAATTTATTAAAATAATTCTTTAGAGATGACTATCATAACTTTTAGATTTTATTTTCTGCAATAAATAAAATGATAGATTTAAATAAGCTAAATGTTTCACTTCCATTTATAGATCTAAATGTTTTATTTCCAGCCTACTACATGCATGCAAAGCTATTCATTCCTTTCCTATTTTATTTCATTTTAAATGCATAAGGAATAAAGTAAATTTCTTGCTTTTCAAATTATCATATACACATCAGATATTATTTTTTAGAACTTTAGGAACTAATCTAGAAATATTCATTTCATTTCTGCAGTATAGCATAATAAAATATTTCATTTCTTTAAAGTACATTTAAAAGACACTATCGTCACTTTACAAATAGGTCTCTCATTTCTAATAAATGAAGACATTCAAAGATTAATAATTACATTTACAAATATTTTTCTGCATCAATAACTCCAGCCACTTCTACTTGTCCTATTTCTTTCTTCCAACAACCTACAATAAATCATAGGCTATGACCATAAAGTGCTCACCTCCCAACCTAGGCTAACTAGTAGCCACCCCTGAGCTTGGAGAACCAAGCCCTATATAGGTTACACACATGCAAACACAACAAGCAGGGGAAAACAATCACAAACATATTCCTAACCAAGACTACACTGCACCACACAATGTGATGTCTTTTCAAGGGTGGTAGTGGACCAAGTACCCTGAGGAGACTGCAAGTATGGCAAAACACAAAGCCACCTCATGGAAAACAAATATTTATTATAAGTATAATAACCCCACATCCTTATGCCCCCCAAGGCATTCATGCTTTATTTTCCCTCCTTATGACCCCCAAATGCATAAACAAGCCATGCAACAAGGGTCACATAAATATCCCTTGAGATCACTCTCTTAACAAGAGCCTATCACTCAAGGGCTGTCAAACTTCTACCACCCACAAGACCATCCTCTCTCCCAAGAGTAGGAGGTCTTGGTTACTCCCAAAATATAGAATGCATACAAGAAATAAAAGACATAACACGTAATAATTTTCACAAAAGGAAATGCAAGAAACTAGCCTTTTCTTACAAGTTAATATTTTCAACGTAACATGCAACATGAAAACAACACAAGGAGAAGTTAAACCAACCTTCATTTGCCCAAAGGTATGCTAGTCTAGTTGAGGATGAGCAGCCCGATTCCACAATCCTTGTTTTTCTACACTTAGCCAAATTCCTATACCAATTCTTTTCTTTTCAAAATTGCATTGTCTCCAAAAATGGAGAGTGGGTGATTACCCGCAAAATCTCTCATTCTTGCCTAAAAATACCGTAGTGAGAGTTCTCACAGGTTTCTAAAATTGAAAAAGGAAAAGTCAGAAAAAGATCAAAAGGGATCTCTCATCAAAAAGGAAAGTTAACTAACCTAGATGATGCCTTCTAAATTCAATTTTCGTGCCTCTTAGAAAACTCACTTTTTAGGGTGACTAAATAGCCACATGGGAGTTGTCACATGCCTAAAATTACTCCTAACCCTTAGGTATACCTTATGGGCTTTAGGAAACACCTTTAAACCACCCCTATGAGTCCATATAACCCCTTTTAAACCCATGTGAAGTTAACTTTCGGGTCAAACCTAAGTTGACCACCCTAAAGATTCTCTACCCAAGGAAAATATAGAACTACATTAAATTATTTGAAAAAGCTATGGTTAAAACAACTCCCTCCAAGAGACAATTCATAAATCAAGACATAAATCAATCACGTGTCAAGTGACACAATAAAATACTTTACCACATTACACATGAAATTTTGTCTCTTGTTGGATTTACACAAATAAATAAATTCAATCTAACACACATGCAACATTTACTTTCACAAATAAAATACGATACAAATGGGGTGTTGTCTCTCCAAATAGACAAACCCTGGTTTTACGAACGTACATAGGTCTAGGTTTGGTTCTCCATAATGTTTCCAAGGTCACATGGATAATTTTCCTGCGCATCTCAATTACACATTAGTAATTCCAAATAACCTCATATAATATAAAATACATGAATAAGAATACACATCAAACACTCTGCATACAATATACATTTAAACAAATCAATACATCTTACATCCAAATAAATCCACATAAGCAATTATCATAATCATCATAATTTTAATCCATACATAAAACATACATCCTATTTCTATCATCATAGTGAAGTCTTGCAAATCCAAAAATGACATATATCATCTCAAATTTATCCTATTCTGAAATCATATAGAGTTCTATATCATAACGCATATAAATTAAGCATCAACATACATCAATGTTATCCAAATCATGGAATCTTATAAGTTCCAAATCCATAATGCATAAAAAAGTACACCTCAAGGTGAAATGATTCCGTAACTTGGTTCAATTACTTTTCTCACCAATCTATCTGTCTAACATAGCCCATCCTATTGAATTATAGCATTTATTAGTAGGGTCAAACATGGTCAACTAAGTTAATCAAAGCTTGGTTGGGGAGGGCCTTACAAAAGGTTCCCCATGCACAGGTGAAAGCTGTCTTTTCTTGATCTTTAGGAGCTATTTTGATCTAATTATAACCGGAGAATCTATCCATTAGTGAGTACATCTCATACCCAGCAGTCATATTGACTATCATATCAATGTTTGGCAATGGAAAGTCATCCTTCGGACAAGCTTTGTTGAGACTCTAAAGTCTGTGCAAACCCTAATAGATTTGTCTGCCTTTGATATAGGTACTATGTTTGAAATCCATTCCACATAGTCTATAGCTCTGATAAATCTAGCCTTTAGCAGTTTTTCTAGCTCAACTTTAACTAGTAGTGACACATGAGGATGCATCTTATGGAGTTTTTGCTTAACTGGTTTAACTCCTGGTGTGATAGAAAGATGATTCATGATAAGCTCAGGATCCAGGCCTGGCATATCAGAGTATGTCCATGCAAAATTGATCTTTTTTCTTGAAAAGAGATGAGTGAAATCTTTCAATTCTTCCACTAATAATGATTGAGCTACATGAATGATGTGTGGTGTCTCTTGACTCCCAATGTTCACTGGCTGAGTTGGCTTGATCAATATAGAAGACCTCTCCTAGAAGTGACTTGGCAGTATATCAAGTATCTCACCTTCAGGTGCCTCAGAGAGGTTTTCACCCTTAGGTACATCCTTTATTTTCTCTTTTTTAGATTCTGACACTGCCACAATATGGTTTTCACCATCAGATCTTTTATTTTTATTTTTCTGATTTTTGTGACTAAGATACTTGATATCTATTTCGGTCATGTTTTCACTCTGTTCGCTGGTGGAAGAGTACATGGGTTCAACTACATTTAGGTAATAAGCTAGTGTGTAGTCATTGGAAAAAGTAGGTACATTCATGGGTTGTTCTTGTAGACTATAGTCAATTAATTCAGGATGTACCAAGGATAGAGTGTGGACAGGTTTGAGGGAGTTCACGATATTGTCATCACAATTGTGGATTGAAAAGTTGAGTTCCAGAAGGATACCTTGCGTAAATGTTTCAAGACCATATGATTATTAGAGTGCACATTAATATTTAATTGACCTAATCCAATAGACCTACTTGTAGCATTGTTCTCTACACCAGGCTAAACTTCATATCAAGGTTTGACAGTAACAAGATTAGTAGATAGATTTTTACCATTTATATCAGAGGATTCAAAGTTTGATGCTGAGTAGATATTGTCACAAACATGACTATTATCAGAGTCCTCAGAGTCATTGGATGAAGTTTTTGAGTCTTCTTCAAGTGGTTGAATGAATGCATGTATGGTATCAACACCAACATATTTAATGCTGCAAGTTCCGTCAAGATTTGGCTCATTTAGCATTTGTATCTGACAAACTTGTTGACATGATCTTGATGGTTTTGTGACCCCTGTCATCTACTCCATTCAGCTTTCTCTGGACTGATGACTAGTTCTGCTTTTGTAGCTTCCAATTCTTCTTGTGTAATCCCATACCTGATTTGTTATGTTTTATTAGAGGGGTATATAATAGATGAAAAACTTTCTAGTATTCTTCCTTCCTTTAGCCCTTTCCTATATCTCCTTTTCTAGCTTTAAGCACATCAGCTCTTGAGTATCATCTGTGATACTACTAGATTCTTCTAAATTTTTTGTACTGGATGTATCTGAGAGGTGGTCTAGACCCCATTCATATTCATTTGAGTCAGTCTCTGAATCATCTACTTGCTGCCTACCAGTGTATGTGACTGGAACTTTTAGTGGTGCAAACAATTCTCTGATTCTTTCTACTTCATCTCTTATATCCTTTGGGACCTCAACTCCTTGTATTGTTGTAGTTGACACCATCAGAACTTGATTGCTGATTCCTCTTTCTCTTTTACACACTCTGCTTGAGTTTGTTGAGTGTTTGTTTCCTGTAATGTTGAAGGCAATATCCTTTTCTTCCACTTAGACTTAGAAGCATGTTTTTGGTCTGATGTCTTTTTTGGATTGTACCCCAGTCCATCCTTATCATTTGTTGATTTTATTTATAGCTAAATCAGTTTAATAATACCCTCTTGATGTTTTCCCAGGGGACCAATACCTGAATATCCCATGCATTGAATCATTTTGTAGCCTGGACCATATTGTGTTGAGGAAATCTCACAATGTCATACTTCTTTGTTTTCACTATCTTCCTTAAAAAGTCATTTTAGAACATCATCCTCTTCTATTTCATCTACAGAGGAAGTAGAAGATTGTACAAAAAGACCATCATATATGATTTTTAGAGTTGAAGTCTGGGTTTTCATAGCCTCTGATGGTTTGCCCAACTATTTTGACGATGGAGGAAGAGAAACTAATGAAAGTACTAGTTCTATCTTGTATCCATCCATGTTAGTATTGGTAATTTTCATTTTCTTTTCTAAGTCTTTCATCTGGGCATTTAAACTTTCATTTGTAGAGGCTGTAAGGCCTTCCCCAAGCCAAGCTTTGATTTACTTAGTTGACCATGTTGGACCCTGTTGGGTCTCAAATCAACAGATTGGATAGGTTCTAAGGAAATGCCAACTCCTATGATCAAACCCTCCAATTGACTTGGCCAACTTATAGAGTGAACCCATTTGGCTACTAACTCTCTCACTTTAGGCTTTGCAAGACCTAGGTGGGTATACCTATTCACTAGTTGTTTTCAATGACTAGTGCCTTTTATAGCAGATTAAGTCCTCCTATCTCAGAATGGCATAAGTTCCTAGGATGGAGATATAGCAGATGAGTTCAAGATTGTTGCTGTAGAAATTATTTGGTCTTTGTGCTTAGAATTTTACACTATTGCTAACTTACTCTATATTCCCTACTCAACTATTCCTATTGTTGTTTGTTCAGTTATGAATTTTGTAAATTGTAATGAGGGTTGTACTTAATGATCAGTGCCTTTTATGTTTTGGGCTACAGAGTCAATTACTTCTTTAGGGACTTAATATATGCTGTATGAGACAATAATTAAACCTATCCCTTATAGGTCTATCAATTGTTATTCCCTTATGAGCTCAGTTAATCACTTGTATTATTAAATTGCCTATGTGTATTTAACCCAAACCTTATGAGACCACACAAGAAAGAATTATCAGGAACGATTACAATCCACAGATAAATCTTTTAATTCAATTTGAGATAACACAGAATGAGTACTTTACTGAAAGAATATAAAAAATCTTATCTATTATGATAATATCACACACAAATTCCACAAAGAAGAATACTCTGCAAATTTGGAATAGGAACAAAGATCTGATCTCGTATTGATTCTCCAATCTCCGATTACAATTGATTAGCCCCCAAAGCAATGTTTCTATCTCACCATCTTTCTCGTTATCCTTTCATACAAAAATCCTTCGCTTTATATATGTAAATGAAGGGTCATGACAAGAGACGTGTCCCTTTGTTTATACATTAATTAGGAAGACCATTTGTTAACTAATCTAAACACAAGAAGACTAAACATTCCCATGTGTTCGGTATATTTGTCATCTTTGTAAAGCCTGACAGTGTCAACCAACTTCTTCATTTCAAACTCTTGTATATTGTATCCCGACAGGATGTAATTCGCTAATGCAGTCAGGTCTTCTTTCTTTTGTAGTTCCTGAAATGATTGCTCTTTGATATTTACCAATTTTGTTTTCCACTGATCCAAGGTAATCAATATACCTTCTCTATAAAAAGAGGGCACCCTAGGGGTATTCCCTTTATCCAAAGTTTGTATTTCTTTTTTCAGCATACTCCCGAATTCTTCATGGGGTCCTGCAAAAGTATCAATCTATGCCTGCTCCTCTGGCGTGACATCAATGATCCCTTTGACTCTGGATGCAAGCTACTTATGCTGATCAAAAGCCTTTATAGTTCCAGTATAAGTAAACCAATATTTTTCCGCAGCAGGCATCATTGATTTGAACCTGTGATCAATTATGTCATTGACCACCTTATACATCTTTTGCTTCATATCTTCAACCTGCTTGGTGGCCTTTTCTGCTTTGTACTTCCACTACGAGGTGTCTGAAATATCATCCAAGCTTCGACCTGTGGGATATTTAGCATATTCACTTATGGGAGTTCCTGTCTCATGCTGTAGTATCCTTGTTTGTAGCCTCTGGTTTTCATCTTTAGTTTTTTCATATAAACCCTTATAAGTAATATTTTCCTGGACCAAAAACTCTGTCTGATCCACATTTAGCCTGGCTACATCTAAATTCAATTTTGCTGTGACCCTAGGGTCAGTCTTTCCTACCTGATGGACCATAAGATGTCCAAAGGTTTCTTCTATATCCATAATAATTGGCCTTTTCCCTTTAGGGTACAGTGCCCATTGCAAAAGAGCCTTTTGATTAGGATCATATTCTGAACTTGTAAATAACTTATCTACTTCTTGGGGTAATACCTGTTGGTTCGGGTCTTGCTTCTTTAGGAATCTGTCAAACATAAGTGCTGAATTCATGTCCCAACCTGAAAAGATGATGACACTAGCCTCTTTTAGCATCTTCCTCCCCTTTTCAGGGGTCATATCCTTCATGAGAGTATCAATCTCATCCAATAGCCTTTTCATCTGCTCTTCTTCTGGTTTCCCAGCCATAATTCTTCTCACATGAGCCCTTTTCTACTAATATAAGAATGAAAGGAATTCCTTGGAGGAAGTGAACCCTTCTTCTGCAACAAAATCTTCATGTTCTGTCATTCTTATATCTACCACTTCCCTGATATTGAATTCACCAGTTTCCATATCCACTTCTACCTCAAAGACAGGGGGATAATCTTCTCTAGGGGAGTCAGCAGGGATGCTACTAGCAGTTGATTTTGGTGACATGTGAGCCAATGGCTCACTGTCTCTTCCAGTTTTGATAAAATGGAGAAACTGTGGGGGCACTCTATGCATAATTTCTGCCTCATGTTGAAGCAGTCTTTTAGCTACCTCTAAGGGATCTTGGAGATCTCCAAGTAAATTTCCATCCACTTTCCCCCTCACTCTCTTCCACTTAAAAGCTTCCCAAGTCATCTCAAATCTTTCTTTCAAGGCCTTGGCTTCCTCCCTTTCAAGATTCCTGATTAAATCATTTGGCATTTGAGCCACATGTATTCCAGCCCTTAGTTTCTGAGATGATTTTGCAACTTTCACATATCCCTCAGGATCAAAGTTCTCTCTAGGACTACCCAGAGTCATGCCATAATAATCTTACTCTGGAGTAAATGATAACTTTTGGAACTTTTAACAACAAAATTAGAAAATACTAGTAACCCTGGCACAATAGATTGTTTACCAAAATCTGTGAGATGTTTGGCACTGACAGCAGACAATTGTCTTACAATCTCCAGACTAGCCACCCTGTCTGGTACTGTAATTGGGAGCATGTATGGCTTCCCTTCATACCCGAATACTCTGATTTCTGTATGATTAGGGTGGCAGTACCAATCACCCCAGTTATGATCAATCTAAGACTCTGGAGAGAAATCTTTTGGTCTGAGGAATCTTTTGATCTCAGGGGACAATGTATAGTCTCTATGTTGTCCGAGGGCTGCACTGAGTGGTTTTACAAAGTATTCCTGGAAGTGCCAGTATTGGTTGTTTGTAAATCTTTGGTCCCATGTAGAGACCCACAATTGGACTAGTTTCTTCAAACCACTTTTATCATAAGCTCTGATGCTAAAATCATCTGACCAGAAATTGGACTCTTGTCCACAATAAAGAATAACATGCAGCAACAAAGAATACAAGAAGAAATGAATATTTACAAGGTCTCCTTTTAACTTTTCCAACCCATGATTTAAGGCTTCTGCAACATAAGTGGAATAATCAAACGGCCTAGGGTCTTTTGATTGCAAGTCAGCACATAGAACCATAACCCCAATATCCATGAGAGGATGAGCCTCTAAGCCTAAGACTTGGGCTGCGACATAGTATGTATACTTGAAGTAAGGATGGAATTGGTTGACATCAAAGGGCACCTTATCAGCTGTATTGAAAGGAACTATGGATCCTCCTACCTTTGGCCAGTGAATGGGTAATCTCCATTTCCTATAGATGTCCTCTAAATTGAAAAACTCTTGTGACAATTTCTGCATGTCAATCTTCTCCTCTACATCCCAGTCTAAATCAAACACCATATCAATTGTCTGTTTGTTGATTGCCACCATAGGATTTCCTCGGTAATCATATATGGTCTTGGTTTCTGGTTTATAGGAATCTGCTAGGGCTTTCATTAATTCAACATCTACAAATACATTTGGCACCACCAGTTTCCCTAAGTTCCTCTTCCATAGGTTACTTATGGGCTCAGGAGCTTCCCTTCTCTTGTAACCAAATAAGAACAACTCATGTCCTCTGATCTTAGTCCATATGTCTCCCAGATGTTCAAACCTATCTTCTAATCCTTCTTCCTCATTTTTTATTTTCTTGGACCTCACACTAGAAGTTGGACATTGGTCCAACAGATCCTGAACTAAAGTTCTTCCCTCTTTCTTCTGTCGTTTGGGTTTTTCTTCAAGGTTTAATTCCTTTCCTTTCCTACTCTTTTTAGAAGAAGATGAAGGTTCCATAGCTTCAATCAATATAGGATATCACACTTACTTGGAGAATTGTTAAACTCCTTCTATCAGCTTGGACTATTCCTTTCGAGCCTCAGCTAGCTTCCTGCAACTTTCTGAATCTTGGGAATCATCTAGTTCTCATGAAAATTCGATCAATTTAGCTGTAATCTTGTGAGCAACTTGTATCGGACACAATAGTTAATGTCTCTATGCTTGCAATGGTCACTCAAGTGTTTGAACTTAATTGCAGATGTGACACCTTCAATTTGAGCTTTTAATTCCTTTGCGGGAACCAATGTTCAGCTGAAGTGACTATGAATTAGCTTTTCGTCGAAACCTTTGTCTTTGATGGAGCTTTTTTTAATTTCTCATCGAAAGTTATTCTTCCTTGACACAACTTACTTTATGTTCTTTCCAGATCGATTGAAGCTTTGTATTAGGAAAACTGCTTTCCATCGATATACTATCTGCTTGTTAGGAAATCCTTCCTTTCGGTGAAAAATATATGTTGTTGAGTTAATCCAGGCCCTACTCGATATCAGATTTTCATCGATACGACCATAACTTTGGCTGATGACTCAAGTGCTTCCCCGATGTATTATTTTCATCGACAAACACTATCGATGAGAATGTATTTGGTTTCTTTGATATCATTTCATTGGTAAATGACTCTTGTTGAAAATCATATTTTAGTTTCCTCGAAACCATCCTTTCTTCGATGAGATCTTTGTCGATGAGTTTGTCATGACTTTCATCAAAATTGTCTTTCGATAAGTCTTATGCTTCGATGAAACTTTATGTTGGCCCGCCGAAGTCCCTTTCTCATTTTCGATGCCTTTCCTTTATCGATGAAACCTTTCTATTTTTTATCGACATATTGCTATCGATGGGGTTTGTCTTTTGATGGACATTTTTAGGTTTCATCAGTAGCTTAACTTCTTCGATATCACCTTTTGTTTACTTTCTGCTTTTTGATGAAGCTGGAGCATCGATAAGTCATTTCCTTCATCTACCGAAAGAGATATTTCTCCGAAGTCATCTTAGTGCTCTACACTTTATGTTTCATTTCGATGAAACTTTCCATTCGGTGAGACTCTTCTTGAGGTGTTCGATGTAATATATTGGCCGATGATCCTTTAGTATCGATGAAACATTTTTAAGTTTCATAGATATTTTTCATATGACCCTCCTAAGGGGAAAAATATAAACAGTCTCCTAATTCTGCACCAACTTTTTACACTTTTAGGAAAAATTTAAAATTTAAAATTTATTGTTCAATAGACCCTATTAATAAATGCTATATAATTCAATACAATGGACTGTGTTAGATAGATAGATTGGTGAGAAAAGTAATTGAACCAAGTTATAGAATTATTTCACCTTGTGGTGTACATTTGGATGTGTTATGAATTTGAAATCCTAAAGATCCACTGATTGGATAATCTTGATCTAATGTATGTCAGCTATATCTAGAATTAGAACTTATATGATTCCATGATTTGGATAAAATTGATGAATGTTGATGCTTCATTTATATGCTTTATGATATAGAACTCTATATGATTCTAGAATAGGATAAATTGGAGATGATGTATGTTATTATTGGATTTGCAGGACTTTACTATGAAGATAGATTTAGGATGTATGTTTTATGTGTGGATCAAAATTATGAGAATTATGATAATTGCTAATGTAGATTTATTTGGATATGAGATATATTGAATTGTTCAAATGAAAATTGTATGCGAAGTGTTTGATGTGTATTCTAATTCATGTGTTTAATATTATACGAGGTTATTGGAAATTACTAATGTGTATTTGAGTGGCGTAGGAAAAGATATCCATGTGACCATGGAAATATTACACAGAACCAAACCTAGACCTATGTATGTTCGTAAAGCCAGGGTTTGTCTATTTGGAGAGACAACACCCCGTTTGTGTCGTATTTTATTCGTAATAGTAAATGATGCATGTGTGTTAATTATTATTTAATTGATTTATGTAAATCTCACAAGAGACACGATTTCATGTATAATTTTGTAAAAGTCTTTTCTTTGTGTCACTTGACACATGTGTGTATTTAGGTTTCAATTTTTAAAATTGTCTCTTGGTGGGAATTGTTTAACTATAGCTTTTTCAATTAATGTAATGAGATTCCATAAATGCCTTGGGTAAAGAATCTTTGGGATGGTCAACATAGGTTTGACCCGAAAATAAACTTCAGAGGGGTTAAAGAATGGTTAAATGGACACCCAGGGGTAGTTTAATAAGGTTTCCTAAAGCCCATAAGGTATACCTAAGGGCTAGGGGTAATTTGAGGCAAGTTTTTACTCCCATGTGACCTTTTAGACACCCTAAAAAGTGACTTTTCTAAGTTGTGCGAAAATTGAAATTAGAAGACTTGAACTAAGTTGTAAACCTTCCTTTTCGAATGAGAGTTCCCTTTCCCATTTTACCTTACCTTCCTTTTTAGTTTTTAGAAACTTGTGAGAACTCTCACAAAGGACTTCTTAAGCAAGAATTAGAAAATTAGTGGGTAATCACCCACTCTCCATTTTTGGAGACAAAAGAATTTTGAAAAGAAAAAGATAGATTTTGGATTGAGAATTTGGCTAAGAGTAGAAAGAAAAGAACTGTGGAATTGGGCTGCTCATCCTCAACAATACTAGCATACATTTGGGCAGATTAAGGTTGGTTCTATTTTTCTTATAATGTTTCTTATTGCATGTTGTTTTGAAAGAAATGTTGTGTAAAAGACTAGTTTTCGTGCATGTATTTCTTAGAAATTTATTTGGTGTTTTGTGCTTATATAATGTATGTGTTTTGGGAGTAATCAAGACCTCCTACTCTTGGGAGAGAGGAGGATCTTGTGGGTGGTACAAGTGACAGCCCTTGAGTGAGAGGCTCTTGTTATGAGAGTGATCACAAGGGATTTTATGTGACCCTTGCTGCATGGCTTGTTTATGCATTTGGGGTCATAAGGAGGGAAATAAGGCATGAATGCCTTGGGGGGAATAAGGAATATGGGGTTGTTATACTTAATGTATTTGGTTTTCCATGAGGTGGCTATATATTATCCATACTTGCAGTCTCCTTAGGTTACTTGGTCCACTAACACCCTTGAAAAGGACATCACAATGTGTGGTGTAGTGTAGCTTGGGTTTGGATTGTGATTGAGTTGTGTATTTTCTGTCTTTTGTGTTTGCATGTGTGCTACCTATCTAGGGCTTGGTTCTGTGAGCTCGGGGGTGGCTACCAGTTAGCCTAGGCTGGGAGGTGAGCTCTCCATGGTCATAGCTTTGATTTAATTGCAGGTGGTTAGAAGGAAATAGCAGGACAAGTGGATGAAGCTAGATTTAGTTGTTGCAGAAAAATGATGTAAATGTAATTTATGCTCTTTGAAAGTCCTCACTTGATGGAAAGGAGAGACCTATTGTAAAGTGACTATAAAGTCTTGTGACTAAGTTTAAAGTTATGTAATAATTATTCATGCAATAATGCAGAAAAGAAAGAAGTATCTTTGGTTTAGTTTTCTAAATTTCTGGAAATTAACAATGTGGTGTTTTAGGATATTTTGATAAGAAAAATATTTATTTATTCCTTTTATGCATTTAAACTCCAATATTAGGAAAGAAATGAATTTGATTTCCATGCATGTAGGAGGTTGAAAATAAAAGCTTTTAGATCAATCCAGGAAAATGTAAAAATCATTTATTTAACTCTATGAATTTTATTTTATCTGTGATTGTATTTTTTTTTTTTTTTAAAAGTTGCAAAAAAAAATAAGAGCAAAGATTTTATAGCCATCTATAAGGTTTTCAGATTTATAAAATAAGTGGTTATATGTAGTTGCTAGTAGATTTATTAAAATTTATCATTTAAATAGTTGTTGTAGAATTTGCAAAATCTGTCAATTAATTTATTGCAGAAAAGGGAAAATCATATCTATTGTAGTTTTAATTAAATAAAATCTAGATTTATTTAGTTGCTGGTAAATTTATTAAATATAGTCTTTTATATAGTTGAAGTTAGGATTTATTAAATACTGGCATTATTTACATGCAAAGAATAGCATCTACAGTAAACAGTTTAATTACTTTACTTTTGCTGTAAGTGAATCAGAATTTTCCATAATCCATCTATTTGGTTTTTGCATTTAGGAAAAAACTTATACATACCTGAAAACAAAATACTATGGTTTATCCATTATACAATCTCTGTTATATAAAATATATTTATACATAAATATATAATTATATACATGCAAATTTCATGTATATGCTTATGTATATATATAAAATAAATTTATATAAATACCTGCGAAAGCAAATATATATATACTTGCATGCATATAAAAATGCATATATATATATAAATATATATATATATATAATTATATTTTAAAAAGAAAAAAATTATAAAAAAAAATATAATAAAAAAAAAATTTAAAAGCAAGAAAATATGAGGGGTGGGTCAGCCAAAACCCACTATGCTTTTCACACAGTGGGCGACGCCCAAGGCACCGCCACTGTGCTTTCACACAGTGGGCGGCGCCCTTGGCACCGCCACTGTGTGAACACACAGTGGCCGGCGCCCCTGGGCACCACCACTATGTGAACACACAGTGAGCGATGCCTCGGCACTGCCACTGTGTGGTCACATAGTGAGCGGTACCCGCGGCACCGCCACTGTGTGGTCACACAATGGGCGGCGCTAGCTGGGGATGGACTACCGCTCCCCCCCCCCCCCCTCCATCAAGCAATGCCTCCGCTGTCAGCCATGGCCACCGCCCGGGGTTCCCAATTCGACCCTGCACAATATTTTTAATCAAAAAAAAAATATAAGTATAAAACCCTAGCCCGGGTAGGGCTAGGGTAATAATAATAGAAATGATAAAATTTATAATTTAAGGGTATTTTATAATGCAAAATCCCTAGTTAGGGTTTGCATGATTTTTGTTTCTTTTATAAAGTTGGAAAAAAACTGTTATAGTAATTTAATATATATATATATATTTATATATGTAATTTGTAGTACCCCTACCGTAATCGATTTCTAACCTTGGTTTAATCTTGATTAGTTTATCATAATATTATGTTATAGTCAGATGTTTGAATTAACGCATAGCTATTGATGTGGTTTCTCACTAGTTGTATGCTAGTTGTTAGTGTTCTTATTTCGTGGTATTCATGGGGCTAACGCATTCACTAAGTTATTATATATGTATGCATGTATGATCGTTGGTTGCAGGAGATTTCAGGTACGAAGTCGCATGAGTGCGAGGTTCGTCGTCACCTAGTTTTACAGGTATGAGCATACCCTTGTTAATCCCTAGAGTCGGATTAGGTGGTCGTGAGACCCTAGTTGACCTTCGTCGTGCTCTAGCAAGCATCGCCAGTCGTCGTCGGTAATCCCTTCTTGCTTGGGTTTGCGAGTCGTCTGTTTGGTTGACCTTCTCGATTTGCGTGCCTGGTGTGTTTGGTTAATTGATGAATTAGTCCTTAGTAATTTCTTGATTAAATATGCATTTGTGCATTGAAGATTAATGGATAAAATTGATTGAGAATTCGTTATGCGATTTTCGTTGTTAATGAATTGCCTGTTTTAAATTGGGAGTAGATTCGATTTTAATGTCTGTTTTTGAATATTAATGCATTTATATATGCTGTTGAAAAGAACATTTTAGATTTTATCGCCATAGAGTTAATTGTGTTCTGTTGGCTTATTTGAATTGAAAGGTTAAATTTGATTATATGAGAAATCGAATTTTGAATTAAAAAGCAAGTTAATTTGTTGCTAGTTGAAAAGAATTAATTTTTGAGAGTTATTTTGAAATAAAGATTTTTATTCCAAAAATAGAGTTTTGGGTCAACTCTTCCATATAACCCAAATATGGACAAATTTGGAAAGGAGGTTGGTTGGAAAGAAAATTTGGAGGTTTTGGGAAGAAACGATGCTGGATCTGGCAGGTGGGCTCTCCCTCAGCCATACCCGGAATGCGAATTAAGGTAGGATTCTGAACTGGTTATTGGAAATCAATATGATTGTTCATATGAATTTGGCTGGAAATTTTAATGGAGATGTGTATTTTTCCCCCTTGCTGTTGAGTGTTTGAAACCCCATTGTGTTTGGGAAGTTGGAATTTTTATCAAACCCCTCTGCTGGGCGTTTATGGTAATTTTCGGACTGTGTATTTTTGTTAAAAAAAAAAAAAATTAATTGTTTTACCCCCCCCACCCCTGTGCGTTTTTATCTATTTACCGAACTGTGTGTTCCTATTTTTAAATTTAAAACGTATTGGGTTTTATGGACTGGGCGTTTAATTGTTTTGGGGCGAACTGGTTGTTGGGGTTTTGTTTTTGTAAAACCATTGTTTGGGGTTGGAGGGCGGGGAGCGGAGCTCCCCCGCTCCTCCTCCCCTCTCCCCTCCCTCGCATGTCCACCGTTTTCCGCTTGCCCTTGTTTCCCTTGCTCCCCGCGAAGCCTGGTTCTCCGATGGTGGGTGCGGCCGTGGCGGTTGCGGCTCACGGCGGTGGCCCCAGGGGCCGCGGTGGCCGCAGGGCGCCGCGGCACCTGCGGGCACCACCGCGAGCGCCGCCCACGCCCTTGCCCTGCGGCTAGGGTTAGGGCACGGCCCTCGCCGCGTTCAATGCGTGTTTTTTTTTTTTTAAATGCTTTTCCTTTTTATAAAAGAGCTTAGTTTTAATTAAATGCATTTCTTTGTTTAAACGTAGTTGTTTTAAACGAAGTTTTAAATGCGTATTCAATGTAATGTTTAGTATTAAAAAAAAAAGGGGAAGAAAAACATATGATATTTATATCATTTAAAGGAGAGTAATTTTAATGTTGAGTTTAATTAGTTTTAATCTGGATTAGGGTGGCATATAGTGGTAAATGATAATTAGATATGGATTTATCTTATAATGGGTTTATAAGTGAATTAATTATTCAATCCCATTTCTCGACCTATGCTCCTTTCCTGGTTAAGTTTTAAAACTGTTGATTTTCACAATTGAATATTGTTGCTTATATTCTGATTGATCTTGTGCTAGTAAATTGTACCTCCCCTTCTAGCTGATTAGGGAAGATGGCTATTTGTTGTAGTATTGTTTAAAAATAATAGAGAATAATATGTTATTGGAAGATCGTTGAAATATGAATCTGTAGAGATTGAATTTAGACCAGTATGGCTATGATGTTTTGTTGGAGATTGAATATCTTATTTTAACTGATAGATTAATGGTTGTCTGAATTTTATTTATATGAATTTGGTTTAAAACCCATTAGGGCTTAAATTGCCTGTTCAATGCTTGAACCTTAGGAGTTAGAAAACCAAGAACAAATTATCCCTTGATGAGGTAGATAACTGTAAGTTGTTTCAGATCTTGTAGAAAACTCGATCGATTTTAATGTTTAAATCAATTTGAGGAAATATTGTCCTTCCTGATTATTGTCTTGCGAGTTGAATTACTGTATTCGCTTTAATTTATGAAATGGCATGTTTTGCTTGTTTAAAAGGACCCTGTCATATGGATGATTTGGTGTTCCTGTTTCAGTCCTCGAATTTTGAGTTGACTATGGATTGTGATGTTGACTTAGTTGGTTATATCCTCTTTGAGTGAGTCGAATAATGATTCGTGGCTAACCTTAGTTGTCAGGTCTCTAGTTAGAGTACCGTCAGTAAGTGATTACCCTTGAGTCGTGTTTGACCGGATGATTGTATCTCTCTTCTTGAACTCCGTTCGTCTTACCATGTGTATTCCGTGGTTTGAGTTCGTCTGAGTTAGTCTAGTGTCGTATGGGAAAGTGGCTTTCGATTGGGGGCCGCGCCCAAAGTGGCTGCTGGATAACCCGTCGAAAGTGAGTCTAATAAGTGATAACCTAAGTAGATTAGAAAATAATTTATAAATAAGATAATGTGCCTCACACATGGGACGAGTGCTAGCATAGACTCGACATGCTGTGAGAAGGCCTGAAATGGCAAACCACCTTCCTTGTCTTCACGAGAGGATGTGTGGGTCCACATGAGGCTTGGATGGGCCGGAAGTTCGGATTAGGTTGCCAGGGTTACCAGTGTATGGGCCGGGACCTATGAAGACTTGCCATGGTATCCATACCAGGTTGTGTGATGACACTTGTCCCTACGTTCGCTAGTGTGTTGTCGTTTTGTCCTGTTTTGAGTACCCTTGTGAGTCGTCCTTTGTCTCTGCCCTTGCGAGTGTCGGTTCCATGTTAGACCTTGGGTGGTGATGGCTCAGTTTATGGATGCTCTTCTGGACCTCTTGTTTTAGCTTTGATTATGTTCAGCTGGATCCTGTTCCTTGTAAGGATCGTTTATGTATTTATTGACCGATGTGGTCGTTTGTATATTGCTTATGTATCGCCTTGGTGGCTGGATTGTATAGTGTAACCTCTTGTATTTGTAACTTTATTATCTATCAGAGGGGGTCTTGCAGTTGAGCAGACCCGGAGATGTAGCCCTTTAGGGGTGAACTCCGAGATCATTATGGTGTTATGTGGTGTATTCTCTTATGTTTCCTTTATTCAGCTTTATCATGTATGATTAATTTATGTTAGAATGGTTAAGTGGATAATGGAATTAACTCTAAATGCTTATATTCAGTTCTATCTTGAATGCCATGTGGATCGAATGCATATTTGGTTGAGATGCGATTTATCGTAATGCATGTGTGAAATTGTCCTTTAAATGTAATAAGTTGGAATATGGAATAATGTATCTTAGAGTAATAATTATACTCAGTGGTTATTAAGGAATTTAAATATGCTTGGAAAGATCTCTTATGTTATGATTAAATCCTAGTGTATTAGAATTTTCGATGTGTGATTTGTAATTTTAAATGAAAAGCTTGAATGAAGACTATGAATGGTTCTTAATGGATGAATCTTTATTGTGATTTATAATTCCATCTGTTGAAGAAATTATCCTGATTTTGAATTACCTCGTTTTTAAGATATTTAGCTTATTGGACTAATGGTGTGAGTTAAATGAATTTTGAATTTAAGTAATCTCGTTGGGAACTCCTTAGGAGATTGTTGTTAATGTCTTCCGCTATGTAATTTGAATCTTGGTATCGTGTTGCATCTCATGTGTTGTAACTTTATAAAAAAAAATTATTGCACTCTATTCTTGTAATTTTGGCTTATCCCTTCGGGGTTTCCTGGCGGGGCATTACATTTGGTATCAGAGCCCATGTTGCAAACATTGGGATCTCTGGTGTCGCGTGTGCCCTCTATTTGTGTGAGGTGTATCGACCTTATGTGTATGCTTGTCCCCCTTTGCATGTGAGTGATTGAGCAGACCTGGTCTGGTGTGTAACATATGTGTTCACACCTTGTTTTCACCTTCTTGATGTTGGTGTTTGAGTGCTTATTTGTGCATTGTTTGCTTATGGATGTCTTGGTCCACGATTACTCTTATTCTGAAAGAGAGTCGTATGTACCTTCCCTTATTGAGTGTTGAACTCTTTAGACCAATCCATTTGGGTCGGTCCGTGCTTGTCTTGAATTTGAAAGTGCGAATTGTGTTTGTTTAAGATTATGATTTAGCTCAATGTTGTCCACTTGAGGGACTAATATGGCAATTATTGAATGCTTACTTTGTAGAAAATTAAATGATCATCACCATTCCTCTCTTCTTTCTGGAAATTAAATGATTAAGATATGTGTAATTATCTTTGATTTGAGTTTCTTGTTTGAAAGAGAAAAGGGTGTGACTTCTTGAACCCTTGTGTGAGCCTTATGACGCTTATGTTTGTAGATTACTAAAGGGCTATGGGTTTCAAATTTATTTTGGGTGAATGGGAGAAGACTGTATGTGTATGTTGTAGGAGTAGCATGATTAAATTCTACCTTAGTAAGGTGCATTGCTATGCGAATAGTTGAATTATGTGAAACTGCTTGGTGTGTAGAAGAAGTGTTAAAAAGAGCATGTTATTGTAGCTTCGAGAGAGTATTAATGTGTTCCCTGAAAGATTGTTTTATGTGTTTTCCGAAGATTGTTTTATGTGTTTTATTAAACCAGTTTAACTGAAGATTTACTTTAGCAAATGCTCCATTGGACTCGCTTTTGGGTATGTGGAATTACCTTAATGTGCTTAGAAAGTGCGAATAGAAAAGCTTGTTTGATGTGCATGCATTAATATGTTTTATTTGGGTAATACCTTCTTGCTTATCTTTGATCGTAATGTGATTTTCTTTAATAGGTTGCAAATTATGACATGTGTCTGAATTGTACTATTATTAAGTGAGTGTTCTTATGAGGTCTTGCATTATCGAAAGGATTGCTTCTCTTGATCTCTGTTTTGTTTGGAAAACTAGAACCTCCTGTTGCAACCCTAACTATCGAAAATGTTTTGTTAGGCTGATTGTCATCCTTCTAAACAGTAGCGAAATGAAAACCGTGTAATTGAATTGATAGGCTTATAAGTCAGAAATTTAATATTATAGCGTGATCTTGATGGATCTTGTGTCTTTGTAGGAAATAGTTTGGTTATCAAACTCTCTTTCCCTTCTCTTTGCTTAATCATAAGATTTTAGAAATGCTATTAAGAATGCATTGATTTAAATAGAATGTTTATAAAGCATGGAAATTGTGTGTTGCTTTTGGCTTCATAGTGATAGATGAAAGTCTTAAGCTTTAGAAATGAATTTGCTTAGCTAGTAATTTAATTATGAATGCTTAGTGAGATTCGAGAAAGATATAGGAATGATGCTATTTCCTTACATAATTGTGAATTGTTTATGATTTCAGTACTTGAATCTAGAGTAAACTTGATTCAGTTATTTATATAGAAAGCGTAATTGAAATCTTCCTTGAATAGATGTTAGCGTACTGAAAAGTACTCCCCGTAAATGTGACTAAACCAGTGCTGATGTATTTGTGTGTATTGTAAGAAACCAGTGCGTATTTTATGTGCCCATGGATTGGTGAAGTAATCAGCCATGGAGAATATGTTGTTTATGAGTATGGGAAACCATACTGTTTATGTAATGTTGCTTATTTGTTCCCTACTGAGTACCAAACCTCGGGTTGTGGGTAACTCGGTATGTTAAGGGGTAGTATTCGAAGCGACCGTTCCTTGAATAGTATGGATTGGCGTACAAGTAATGTCGGCGCGAAGCGACTTTAGCTTCTCTACTTCGAGGAATGATATAGTTGTACTTCTAAACTGTATCAAAGGTGTACTCAATACTTTCCCTTTGATGAACCTATGTATAGGTTTATGTGTGTCAGCCTATTCCTCTTCCTCATTGAGCAGTTTGGATGGTGATTCTTATGTATAGTGATGGTATGATTTGGAGGATCCTTTGCCTTGTCTTCATGAAAGGTAGGTTTATTCACATGTGCTGCCAGTTAGTATGTGTTGGTGGGCATGTGGGTGGACCATAGTCATGTATACCTCTGACTTACGGCGAGTATCCTTCTAGATACGTCGCTATGCGGGATGTGACCTACGCGTGCTTTTTCCGCGAGGTGCACTACCATGCGGGATACGTCCATTGTGTGTTTTCTCCACTTGGGGTATTGCCATGCCACGTGACGACGTGATGCGGGGTGATGTCGAGGTGCACACCGCCATGCCATGTGGATAGTGTGACTATGTCGCACCACATGATGAGCTACTGCAATAGCTAGTCAGTTGTTCCTTCCTTCCTCGTTGGTGGCTAGATGCTAGTCACACAGTGTTGTTATGTGCAGTTGTGATATTCTTTATATTTCTTTGGGGATCAGCAATTTATTTTACCTTGACTTTGAAGGTTTGGCCACGATCTTGTGATCTTTTGCACTTTGATTTGGTGTTGAAATTCTGGATTATTTTCTTACCTTATTGTTGGAATTGGTGATTTATTATCTTTATTCATCTGTACTTTGGTGGCTGAACTGGTTTATCCTTGTTGTTTTCATATGCTGGTCTTGTGTTGCAATGTGAATTCCTCTCCAAGAACATAGGAGATGGGCTTGGATGAGTGTATACGAGGAAGTAGACGCAAGGAACCTTGAGGATGGGGGTATGTGAGGCTGTGATGCAGCTAGTATCCACTACCTACCTATGTGTGGTGACTATCTCTTGGAGGCTAACCACCTTGCACAACAAGGGATATTCACAAAGGTCTTGTATGGAAGGTAGCACCGCTATGGTGTGCCTAGCACCATCAAGCCTTTGAGTGAGATATTGGATTCTTATGATCATTTTGTTGTTCTGAGATCAGGCATTGAGATGCGGATTGTGCAGGTTATCCTTGACCGAGCATTAGACATGCTCACATGTGACCTTTTCTGTTATGCATTCCAGTTATGTGGATGGTTATTGTTTGTATCATGGAGTAAATTGTGTTAGCTTGTCGCTATGTTATGGGACATAGTCTTTGGAAAGGCTTTCTTATGCCTGGCAAGTGTAAACAATTGAGTTATTTTGTTGCTCTTATTTCATGAAAGCTAATTTGGCTGTAGAAATTGATATTTTGAGCTAGTCCTATGCTATTAAATTTTATGAGAAAGATGGATTGGTAAAGGAAATTGATCTTATGGCATGTTTTCTGTCATTTTTGATCGATGATTATGGTAATTGTTGGTTACCTCCTTGTAATGTTTTAATTTGGTGTAATGAATGGAAGAAAATTCCTGTTTTCTCTGCTATGATTGCGGATAATTCCTAGAATATTGTAAGGAATGTATGGTTTTAGATGTATCTTGCCAAATGGATAATGGCGTTTGTAAAGGATTTTGCAATAATACTTCATTTGATTATGGAAAGATTTCTATGTGCAATTTTATCTTTGTTGAATGAGTTTCAGGGCTGATGCGTACGACATGTTCTTCATCTAGCCTCACGACTTCCAGGAGTAAGTCGGAACCTAGGGGGGGAGAATGTAGTACCCCTACCGTAATCGATTTCTAACCTTGGTTTAATCTTGATTAGTTTATCGTAATATTATGTTATAGTCAGATGTTTGAATTAACGCATAGCTATTGATGTGGTTTCTCACTAGTTGTATGCTAGTTGTTAGTGTTCTTATTTCGTGGTATTCATCGGGCTAACGCATTCACTAAGTTATTATATATGTATGCATGTATGATCATTGGTTGCAGGAGATTTCAGGTACGAAGTCGCATGAGTGCGAGGTTCGTCGTCACCTAGTTTTACAGGTATGAGCATACCCTTGTTAATCCCTAGAGTCGGATTAGGTGGTTGTGAGACCCTAGTTGACCTTCATCGTGCTCTAGCAAGCATCGCCAGTCGTCGTCGGTAATCCCTTCTTGCTTGGGTTTGCGAGTCATCTGTTTGGTTGACCTTCTCAGTTTGTGTGCCTGGTGTGTTTGGTTAATTGATGAATTAGTCCTTAGTAATTTCTTGATTAAATATGCGTTTGTGCATTGAAGATTAATGGATAAAATTGATTGAGAATTCGTTATGCGATTTTCGTTGTTAATGAATTGCCTGTTTTAAATTGGGAGTAGATTCGATTTTAATGTCTGTTTTTGAATATTAATGCATTTATATATGCTGTTGAAAAGAACGTTTTAGATTTTATCGCCATAGAGTTAATTGTGTTATGTTGGCTTATTTGAATTGAAAGGTTAAATTTGATTATATGAGAAATTGAATTTTGAATTAAAAAGCAAGTTAATTTGTTGCTAGTTGAAAAGAATTAATTTTTGAGAGTTATTTTGAAATAAAGATTTTTATTCCAAAAATAGAGTTTTGGGTCAACTCTTCCATATAACCCAAATATGGACAAATTTGGAAAGGAGGTTGGTTGGAAAGAAAATTTGGAGGTTTTGGGAAGAAACGATGCTGGATCTGGCAGGTGGGCTCTCCCTCAGCCATACCCGGAATGCGAATTAAGGTAGGATTCTGAACTGGTTATTGGAAATCAATATGATTGTTCATATGAATTTGGCTGGAAATTTTAATGGAGATGTGTATTTTTCCCCCTTGCCGTTGAGTGTTTGAAACCCCATTGTGTTTGGGAAGTTGGAATTTTTATCAAACCCCTCTGCTGGGCGTTAATGGTAATTTTCGGACTGTGTATTTTTGTTAAAAAAAATAAAAATTAATTGTTTTACCCCCCCCACCCCTGTGCGTTTTTATCTATTTACCGAACTGTGTGTTCCTATTTTTAAATTTAAAACGTATTGGGTTTTATGGACTGGGCGTTTAATTGTTTTGGGGCGAACTGGTTGTTGGGGTTTTGTTTTTGTAAAACCATTGTTTGGGGTTGGAGGGCGGGGAGCGGAGCTCCCCCGCTCCTCCTCCCCTCTCCCCTCCCTCGCATGTCCACCGTTTTCCGCTCGCCCTTGTTTCCCTTGCTCCCCGCGAAACCTGGTTCTCCGATGGTGGGTGCGGCCATGGCGGTTGTGGCTCACGGCGGTGGCCGCAGGGGCCGCGGTGGCCGCAGGGCGCCGCGGCACCTGCGGGCACCACCGCGAGCGCTGCCCACGCCCTTGCCCTGCGGCTAGGGTTAGGGCACGGCCCTCGCCGCGTTCAATGCGTGTTTTTTTTTTTTTAAATGCTTTTCCTTTTTATAAAAGAGCTTAGTTTTAATTAAATGCATTTCTTTGTTTAAACGTAGTTGTTTTAAACGAAGTTTTAAATGCGTATTCAATGTAATGTTTAGTATAAAAAAAAAAGGGGGAAGAAAAACATATGATATTTATATCATTTAAAGGAGAGTAATTTTAATGTTGAGTTTAATTAGTTTTAATCTGGATTAGGGTGGCATATAGTGGTAAATGATAATTAGATATGGATTTATCTTATAATGGGTTTATAAGTGAATTAATTATTCAATCCCATTTCTCGACCTATGCTCCTTTCCTGGTTAAGTTTTAAAACTATTGATTTTCACAATTGAATATTGTTGCTTATATTCTGATTGATCTTGTGCTAGTAAATTGTACCTCCCCTTCTAGCTGATTAGGGAAGATGGCTATTTGTTGTAGTATTGTTTAAAAATAATAGAGAATAATATGTTATTGGAAGATCGTTGAAATATGAATCTGTAGAGATTGAATTTAGACCAGTATGGCTATGATGTTTTGTTGGAGATTGAATATCTTATTTTAATTGATAGATTAATGGTTGTCTGAATTTTATTTATATGAATTTGGTTTAAAACCCATTAGGGCTTAAATTGCCTGTTCAATGCTTGAACCTTAGGAGTTAGAAAACCAAGAACAAATTATCCCTTGATGAGGTAGATAACTGTAAGTTGTTTCAGATCTTGTAGAAAACTCGATCGATTTTAATGTTTAAATCAATTTGAGGAAATATTGTCCTTCCTGATTATTGTCTTGCGAGTTGAATTACTGTATTCGCTTTAATTTATGAAATGGCATGTTTTGCTTGTTTAAAAGGACCCTGTCGTATGGATGATTTGGTGTTCCTGTTTCAGTCCTCGAATTTTGAGTTGACTATGGATTGTGATGTTGACTTAGTTGGTTATATCCTCTTTGAGTGAGTCGAATAATGATTCGTGGCTAACCTTAGTTGTCAGGTCTCTAGTTAGAGTACCGTCAGTAAGTGATTACCCTTGAGTCGTGTTTGACCGGATGATTGTATCTCTCTTCTTGAACTCCGTTCGTCTTACCATGTGTATTCCGTGGTTTGAGTTCGTCTGAGTTAGTCTAGTGTCTTATGGGAAAGTGTCTTTCGATTGGGGGCCGCGCCCAAAGTGGCTGCTGGATAACCCGTCGAAAGTGAGTCTAATAAGTGATAACCTAAGTAGATTAGAAAATAATTTATAAATAAGATAATGTGCCTCACACATGGGACGAGTGCTAGCATAGACTCGACATGCTGTGAGAAGGCCTGAAATGGCAAACCACCTTCCTTGTCTTCACGAGAGGATGTGTGGGTCCACATGAGGCTTGGATGGGCCGGAAGTTCGGATTAGGTTGCCAAGGTTACCAGTGTATGGGCCGGGACCTATGAAGACTTGCCATGGTATCCATACCAGGTTGTGTGATGACACTTGTCCCTACGTTCGCTAGTGTGTTGTCGTTTTGTCCTGTTTTGAGTACCCTTGTGAGTCGTCCTTTGTCTCTTCCCTTGCAAGTGTCGGTTCCATGTTAGACCTTGGGTGGTGATGGCTCAGTTTATGGATGCTCTTCTGGACCTCTTGTTTTAGCTTTGATTATGTTCAGCTGGATCCTGTTCCTTGTAAGGATCGTTTATGTATTTATTGACCGATGTGGTCGTTTGTATATTGCTTATGTATCGCCTTGGTGGCTGGATTGTATAGTGTAACCTCTTGTATTTGTAACTTTATTATCTATCAGAGGGGGTCTTGCAGTTGAGCAGACCCGGAGATGTAGCCCTTTAGGGGTGAACTCCGAGATCATTATGGTGTTATGTGGTGTATTCTCTTATGTTTCCTTTATTCAGCTTTATCATGTATGATTAATTTATGTTAGAATGGTTAAGTGGATAATGGAATTAACTCTAAATGCTTATATTCAGTTCTATCTTGAATGCCATGTGGATCGAATGCATATTTGGTTGAGATGCGATTTATCGTAATGCATGTGTGAAATTGTCCTTTAAATGTAATAAGTTGGAATATGGAATAATGTATCTTAGAGTAATAATTATACTCAGTGGTTGTTAAGGAATTTAAATATGCTTGGAAAGATCTCTTATGTTATGATTAAATCCTAGTGTATTAGAATTTTTGATGTGTGATTTGTAATTTTAAATGAAAAGCTTGAATGAAGACTATGAATGGTTCTTAATGGATGAATCTTTATTGTGATTTATAATTCCATCTGTTGAAGAAATTATCCTGATTTTGAATTACCTCGTTTTTAAGATATTTAGCTTATTGGACTAATGGTGTGAGTTAAATGAATTTTGAATTTAAGTAATCTCGTTGGGAACTCCTTAGGAGATTGTTGTTAATGTCTTCCGCTATGTAATCTGAATCTTGGTATCGTGTTGCATCTCATGTGTTGTAACTTTATAAAAAAAAATTATTGCACTCTATTCTTGTAATTTTGGCTTATCCCTTCGGGGTTTCCTGGCGGGGCATTACATAATTATATATAAATATAAATATTTAATACGCATATATGAAAATATAATTAAAAAGTTGTAGTTAATGATTAAAGCATATCTTTAGATTTTAATATTTATTTAGTTTAGTGGATTTTTTTTAGAGTTTATAAAATCAAGTGGGCAAATATTACTTTGTTTAAGTCAACCTAAGGGTATTTCTTTTAAAAAATAAAGGGGGGTTGAGATTTAATTAACATACTTGGATATAGGTTTTTGGAATTAAATCTTATAGGACGTTTTTTTTTTCGTCATGGGCTTAATTGTACCTTAGTTAATTTAATTTGAGCACATTTTAGTTATAGATTAAAATGGATGCTAGGAGAATAATTTTAATTAACCTTCTAAAATCAATTAATGGCTATCTGTGATTAATTTTGCCTGTGCCAATTAATTATCTTAATTAGTTGATTTATTAAATTCGAGTGGACCATAAAACTATTCACTTAGAATTCCGCATTTAATTTTATTTAATTTTGAATATTTGAGCTAGTAGATAAAGTGAATCTAAACATAGTTAAGACAAAACATGTTGTGGCTGTTTATATTTGTCAATTTAATGTTTTTAGAAGTTAAAAAAAAAAATTATCCCGATCTTGCCCTAAATTTTTGGCATGACATTTTGGCATCAGAGCCCTAGGTTCAAACACTGGTGAACATGGGCTACATTCATAACTTAGTTGAAAACAAAGTATGGCTTGAAGTATAACACCTAGGTGGAAAACTTGTGAAATAACAAAGTGAAACATAAGTGAAAATTCTTGTAAATCAATAGATCAACATATATCAATTCAAGGGGTTCCAAGGGTCACTAAAAGCCCTGAAATTTGAACTTATTAGTCATAAGGTTTATGGCATAATAAAAAAACCCCAAGGGCTACGAAATTTTAAATTATTATTTAAAGGAAGTATTTTCAGTGTTTAATAACGAAAATTAGGTCTTTTGTACTTATGAGGTTACCATTCAATTGGAAACTAAATGCAATAATTGCCCTAATCAAATCAAGTACGAGGAGTTAAATACTACAATAAACTACATCTGATGGTAACTAAAAGAATGCCATCCATCGAGATATGTTCATGACAATGGCAAGTCAAGCAAGATAGTTAGACCTAAGATAAAGGCACAATAAACAAGATAAATAAGATCGAGACAGTTCAATTTAAGTTTTTTAAGCTATGTGAAATTATGATGGTAAAAAAGATCAAGGCCGCCATTGGAGACATAAATGAAGAAGAGTTAAAAGGAATTCTTGCGAAGCTCAGATAGAAGCACTAACCTATCCTGATGACTAGGTACCTTAAAGAATGTGGTTATGCTAGATTTCTTATTAAGAGCATTTGTTAGACAATGTTTGTAGCAATACAGTGAAGCTAGAGTTGGATAACCCTAAAGGTTAGAACTAAAATGATGAATGACAAACTCCATGATTAGAAAACCCTAGTAATACTATAAATGAGTTAAATAAGGAGAAAGGAGGCATGAACTTCTTGGGTTAAAACACGTAATTACAATAAACCCTAAGTTCATCCGTGGTTATATAATTGGGGAAACAAGCAAGTAAAACCTCAACTACTTCCTTTATGGGAAGATAATCTTGGAGAAATTAAATAATGGAAGAGAGAGTAGAGTTGTTCTGGGAATCGTACAAAAATCCCTATTGAAGTGTAAGGAGTGTAAAAGAATTAAGATATTATAATCTAGGAATAAGTAACTAATACTCATTCAGAAAAATAAGAAGAAAAGTGCAACCCAATCATGGTTAGTCACTAGGTACAAGATGGTATGTAACATAATTTAACTACTAGGCACAATCGAAGAAGCTTTGCAAATTATGGCACTCAAATGTAGAAGTATGCGAAAACATTAAGTATGAATGAAGCAACATGCGGATGAAAATGGCTTATGGAAAGATAGTATAACAATAATATAATACCAGAGTTTTCATGGGAAATAGTTGGTAGTATAAAAGATTTTATGAGAACATTGATAAGGAGCCGAATTTTGTGGTTAGCCAAGGGAGAACTTGGAAAGTTATGAGAGTCTTAAGACATTGGTAATTATTGGACACCTTTAAGTTATACCGTAATTAGGTAACAAGATATTATGATGATAAGGTGGATTTTTGTGGATTGAAGGAAATTGAAGGTTGTGATATGCCAGAAATGGGCTAGTAAGTAAATATAAATAAGTAATATGGAACGAGATAACTTCCCTTTTACTAAAATTTAATTAAAAGGATGGGTGTTGGTCACTTTTTGAGTGCACACCCCCTTGATTTCATAGTTGCATAAGTGAAGTAGGAGAGAATAAGTCCACTCTCTAAGTTGTTTGAAATAGGTCATGAAATGTGTGGGTAGGAATTGTTGTCAACCGTTATCGATCTTACTTGACAATAATTCCACCCCAAATGTGTTAGTAATTTGACAACAAGCTCCTACCTAATGAAGGCAAGTGAATCTTAGAGGTGAAAATATAAGGAGCGAGCATAAGGTGCTAAGAAAACAAATGATGTCCCTAGTAAAATTATATGATTACATTATACAAATCCTAAGTGGTTCTAAGTAAACAAGTGTCAATTTTGTATCGAACTATCAACCGTGTGTGTAAGACGTGGAAGTGTCGGTACTTGAGCTACCACGTAACATTGAATCAAGGTGTAGCATATTAAGATAAGTAATAGAATCCATATTAAATTAAGTTATTAAGGAAGGATGTATTAACAGGACGGAGGAAACTGGATTTTATTAAATAATTGATATTGAACCAAAGTAACTATATAAATGTCTATTTAGTATAAGATGATCTAATTAAGTACTACTAAATGCAACTGAAATGAAAGGGACTTTTGAGTGAAATTATTATTGCCCTTATAAAATTTATTCGATCCGCTTGATAATAGAAGTTATCATAATCATTATGTTAGTAATTTTCTTAACCCTATCGCCTAGGAGTTTTATCGAGACCTAAGGTTTCGTTGGATCAGCTTGTTAAGATTTAACCTCTAATTAAGCATAGATTGTGTATAATTAAGTGTTCAAAAAAAAAAAATTAGTGCAAGAGGAATGGACGGAGAATGGTAGAGTTAGTGCAATCACCTATTAGAATATAATTAAGGATGTTAATAACCCTAAATGGGTAGTGGATTTATATCGGAAAGAGTTGCTTGAGATAGTAAGCACGTGAAGGTTAAAATAGAACATGATTTATAAAAATGAATGCGATCTCTTGTGTATAAGAATTTATTTCATAAATCAATAAAGGATTATAAAGAATCTAAAAACCTTAAGAGTCTAACAATCACTTCCTAACACACTTGGGACATGTGATCTTGGGTGATGTGTTGCGGTTACTCCTTAGGGTATGACCAGTATGGTCATCTTGTTTTGAGTTTTGACTCGTCAGTATTTTCAACTTTCTTTGAAAAGTATATTGTGACCTAGGGGCTAGTGCTTTCTTCATTTATTTATTTTTATTTATTTTTATATATGAAGAGAGGACCACTAAATGTATGTTTCTTTTTATTTGAACTATGGCACTTGTCATGTTTCTAGTTTTAATATCTTTCAATTGCCGACATTTTTCTTCTTTTAAGGGGACTTGGTAAAAGTGACTTTTTATTTTATTTTGGCCTTTTAAAGTGTCAAGTGGTCATCTTGATGGTTGATATAGCTAGCCCTAGTGATGTGATTTGTGTAAATGTCTATCATGTTCGTTGAACCATTGATAGTGTGTCAAGGGAGAATACCACAAGGAGTGAAATTAGGCACAAAGAATTAACAAAGAATATATTTTATCAAATTAAGAAAAAGGAAGGAATATCCTCCTAAGTAAAATTAATTACGAGTAATCTAGAAGAGAAAGATTTATAACAATAGTGGACCTAGACCTAATGCGTTGTGAAAGTGATGATTGTCGACTGGTAAATTTGGCATGTGTATGGAGATGATTGCGTGGATGATGTCTAAAATAAGTATTAATAATTTTCATCACTCCCTTGGAATGGGATTGTTATGTACCTTAATGTTTGGAAATTGCGAATAATGTACCCTATGAAACTTAAACCTTGGTGCCTAGAAATATAAACATTGTAATCCCTAGTGGTAGAAAACTACCCTATATAGGGGCGGATTTGAAGAACCTAAATTTGATTAGACCTTGTTACCTAAGGAAGCTGGAAGAAATTATGCACCTAGGACAGTTTAACAAATGTTTTATTATCACCCTAATGAGGTGCCTTGATGTAAAACAAGTAGATTCATTAAGAATAAACTATGATGTCGATACTCTTTAGTGGCAAGCATGGATGACAATTGTAGTGGGATAAACATGTTTTACACGAACCCTTATTAAGTATGACTCCTAGACATTAATAAGTAAACTATCATGTGTAACCTTGATTTTGGGAGTTGATGTGTGTTATTGGTGTGAATTGGATGACGCATTAATGTAAATTGTTGAAAAGTAGAACTTTGTAAAACACCTACCTGAGATCGAAGGGAAATGTAATAAAAATACTAAAAATCTAACCTTGTGAAGATAGTAAGTTAATTACAATAATAAGTTGATTTTGGTATTTCACCTTTCTAGTAGGCAAGATAAGATTTTGAGTAACTTATTGAAATTGTGGGAAAAGTTATGTCCCTACTTCGTAAATCTACTCATGCAACTTCCAGGGGTAAGTCAAACTCTAGGGGAGGAGGATGTAAGGCCTTCCCCAAACCAAGCTTTGATTTACTTAGTTGACCATGTTGGACCCTATTAATAAATGCTATATAATTCAATAGAATGGATTGTGTTAGACAGATAGATTGGTGAGAAAAGTAATTGAACCAAGTTATAGAATTGTTTCACCTTGTGGTGTACATTTGGATGTGTTATGAATTTGAAATCCTAAAGATCCACTGATTGGATAATCTTGATCTAATGTATGTCATCTATATCTAGAATTAGAACTTATATGATTCCATGATTTGGATAACATTGATGTATGTTGATGCTTCATTTATATGCTTTACGATATAGAACTCTATATGATTCTAGAATAGGATAAATTGGAGATGATGTATGTCATTATTGGATTTGCAGGACTTTACTATGAATATAGATTTAGGATGTATGTTTTATGTGTGGATCAAAATTATGAGAATTATGATAATTGCTTATGTGGATTTATTTGGATATGAGATATATTGAATTGTTCAAATGGAATTGTATGCGAAGTGTTTGATGTGTATTCTAATTCATGTGTTGAATATTATACAAGGTTATTGGAAATTACTAATGTGTATTTGAGTGGTGCAGGAAAAGATTTCCATGTGACCATGGAAATATTACGGAGAACCAAACCTAGACCTATGTATGTTCGTAAAACTAGGGTTTGTCTATTTGGAGAGACAACACCCCGTTTGTGTCATATTTTATTCGTAATAGTAAATGATGCATGTGTGTTAAGTATTATTTAATTGATTTATGTAAATCTCACAAGAGACACGATTTCATGTATAATTTTGTAAAAGTATTTTCTTTGTGTCACTTGACACATGTGTGGATTTATGTTTGAATTTTTAAAATTGTCTCTTGGTGGGAATTGTTTAACTATAGCTTTTTCAATTAATGTAATGAGATTCCATAAATGCCTTGGGTAAAGAATCTTTGGGATGGTCAACATAGGTTTGACCCAAAAATAAACATTAGAGGGGTTAAAGAAGGGTTAAATGGACACCCAGGGGTAGTTTAATAAGGTTTCCTAAAGCCCATAAGGTATACCTAAGGGCTAGGGGTAATTTTAGGCAAGTTTCTACTCCCATGTGACCTTTTAGACACCCTAAAAAGTGACTTTTCTAAGTTGTGCGAAAATTGAAATTAGAAGACTTGAACTAAGTTGTAAACCTTCCTTTTCGAATGAGAGTTTCCTTTCCAATTTTACCTTACCTTCCCTTTTAGTTTTTAGAAACTTGTGAGAACTCTCACAAAGGGCTTCTTAAGAAAGAATTAGAAAATTAGTGGGTAATCACCCACTCTCCATTTTTGGAGACAAAAGAATTTTGAAAAGAAAAAGATAGATTTTGGATTGAGAATTTGGCTAAGGGTAGAAAGAGAAGAATTGTGGAATTGGGCTGCCCATCCTCAACAAAACTAGCATACATTTGGGCAGATTAAGGTTGGTTCTATTTTTCTTATAATGTTTCTTATTGCATGTTGTTTTGAAAGAAATGTTGTGTAAAAGACTAGTTTTCGTGCATGTATTTCTTGGAAATTTATTTGGTGTTTTGTGCTTATGCAATGTATGTGTTTTGGGAGTAATCAAGACCTCCTACTCTTGGAAGAGAGGAGGATCTTGTGGGTGGTAGAAGTGACAACCCTCGAGTGAGAGGCTCTCATTATGAGAGTGATCACAAGGGATTTTATGTGACCCTTGTTGCATTGCTTGTTTATGCATTGGGGGTCATAAGGAGGGAAATAAAGCATGAATGCCTTGGGGGGCATAAGGAATATGGGGTTGTTATACTTGATGTATTTGGTTTGCCATGAGGTGGCTATATGTTTTCCATACTTGCAGTCTCCTCAGGGTACTTGGTCCACTACCACCTTTGAAAAGGATATCACAATGTGTGGTGTAGTGTAGCCTGGGTTGGGATTGTGATTGAGTTGTGTATTTTCTATCTTTTGTGTTTGCATGTGTGTTACCTGTCTAGGGCTTGGTTCTCCGAGCTCGGGGGTGGCTACTGGTTAGCCTAGGCTGGGAGGTGATCTCTCCATGGTCATAGCTTTGATTTAATTGCAGCTGGTTAGAAGGAAATAGCAGGACAAGTGGATGTGGCTAGATTTAGTTGTTGCAGAAAAATGATGTAAATGTAATTTATGTTCTTTGAAAGTCCTCACTTGATGGAAAGGAGAGACCTATTGTAAAGTGACTATAAAGTCTTGTGACTAAGTTTAAAGTTATGTAATAATTATTCATGCAATACTGCAAAAAAGAAAGAAGTATCTTTGGTTTAGTTTTCTCAATTTCTGGAAATTAACAATGTGGTGTTTGAGGATATTTTGATAAGAAAAAGATTTATTTATTCATTTTATGCATTTAAACTCCAATATTAGGAAAGAAATGAATTTGATTTGCATGCATGTAGGAGGCTGAAAATAAAAGCTCATAGATCAATCGAGGAAAATGTAAAAATCATTTATTTAACTCTGTGAATTTTATTTTATCTGTGATTGTATTTTTTTTTTTTTTTAAAGTTGCAAAAGAAAAATAAGAGCAAAGATTTTATAGCCATCTATAAGGTTTTCAGATTTATAAAATAAGTGGTTATATGTAGTTGCTGTTAGATTTATTAAAATTTGTCATTTAAATAGTTGTTATAGAATTTGCAAAATCTGTCAATTAATTTATTGCAGAAAAGGGAAAATCATATCTATTGTAGTTTTAATTAAATAAAATCTAGATTTATTTAGTTGCTGGTAAATTTATTAAATTTAATCTTTTATATAGTTGAAGTTGGGATTTATTAAATATTGGCATTATTTACATGTGAAAAATAGCATCTACAGTAAATAGTTTAATTATTTTACTTTTGCTGTAAGTGAATCAGAATTTTCCATAATCCATCTATTTGATTTTTGCATTTAGGAAAAAACTTATACATACCTGAAAACAAAATACTATGGTTTATCCATTATACAATCTCTGTTATATAAAATATATTTATACATAAATATATAATTATATACATGCAAATTTCATGTATATACTTATGTATATATATATAAAATAAATTTATATAAATACTTGCGAAAGCAAATATATATATATATACCTGCATGCATATAAAAATGCTTATATATATATATATATATATATATATATATATATATATATATATATATATATATATATATGTATGTATGTATGTATGTATGTATGTATGTATGTATGTATGTATGTATATATTTTTATATATATATAATTATATTTTAAAAAGAAAAAATTTATAAAAAAAATTATAATAAAAAAAAAAATTAAAAGCAAGAAAATGTGAGGGGCGGGTCGGCCGAAATCCACTGTGGTTTTCACATAGTGGGTGGCACCCAAGGCACCGCCACTATGCTTTCACACAGTGGGCGGCGCCCTTGGTACCGCCACTGTGTGAACACACAGTGAGTGATGCCTCGACACTACCACTGTGTGGTCACACAGTGAGCGGTGCCCGCGGCACCGCCACTGTGTGG
Source organism: Cryptomeria japonica (assembly GCF_030272615.1). Classification (NCBI taxonomy): domain Eukaryota; kingdom Viridiplantae; phylum Streptophyta; class Pinopsida; order Cupressales; family Cupressaceae; genus Cryptomeria; species Cryptomeria japonica. The sequence goes on from NC_081407.1 coordinate 532,434,851, forward strand.
TCACACAATAGGCGGCGCTGGCCGGGGATGGACCGCCGCTCCCCGCCCCCTCCGTCAAGCAATGCCTCCGCCATCAGCCATGGCCGCCGCCCGAGGTTCCCAATTCGACCCTGTACAATATTTTTAATCAAAAAAAAAATATAAGTATAAAACCCTAGCCCGGGTAGGGCTAGGGTAATAATAATAGAAATGATAAAATTTATAATTTAAGGGTATTTTATAATGCAAAATCCCTAGTTAGGGTTTGCATGATTTTTGTTTCTTTTATAAAGTTGGAAAAAAAATTGTTACAGTAATTTAATATATATATAATTATATATGTAATTATATATAAATATAAATATTTAATAGGCATATATGAAAATATAATTAGAAAGTCGTAGTTAATGATTAAAGCATATCTTTAGATTTTAATATTTATTTAGTGTAGTGGATTTTTTTTAGAGTTTATAAAATCAAGTGGGAAAACATTAATTTGTTTAAGTCAACCTTAGGGTATTTCTATTAAAAAAAAAAGGGGGTTGAGATTTAATTAACATACTTGGATATAGGTTTTTGGAATTAAATTTTATAGGACATTTTTTTTTGATCATGGGCTTAATTGTACCTTAGTTAATTTAATTTGAGCACATTTTAATAATGGATTAAAATGGATGCTAGGAGAATAATTTTAATTAACCTTCTAAAATCAATTAATGGCTGTCCGTGATTAATTTTGCCTGTGCCAATTAATTATCTAAATTAGTTGATTTATTAAATTTGAGTAGACCATAAAACTATTCACTTAGAATTCTGCATTTAATTTTATTTAATTTTGAATATTTAAGCTAGTAGATAAAGTGAATCTAAACATAGTTAAGACAAAACATGTTGTAGTTGTTTATATTTGTCGATTTAATGCTTTTAGAAGTTAAGTTAAAAAAAAAAATTTATCCCGATCTTGCCCTAAATTTTGGGCATGACAGAGGCTGCTCTATTATGAGGCACAAAGGTATCAACACCTTTTGTCAATGCATTATAGGGGACAATTGTATCAGGAGGAATACTGACCTCAACTCTGTTATAAGGAAATTTTAAGCATTGATGGTATGTAGATGGAACTGCCTTCATTTCATGAATCCATGGCCTGCCCAGTAAGATATTGTATGATAGAGGAAGATCAAGTACCTGGAAAATGACATCTCTTTCTATAGGTCCCACCCTGATTGGTAATGATACTAGACTTTTAGAGGTCCTTTCCTCTTCATCATAGGCTTTAATTGTTATTTTCTTGACCGGATCAATGACATTTTCAAAAAATCCTAGTTGTGTAAGCAGACTGTAAGTACAGATATTCAACC